>NC_136925.1:34496026-35096026 GCF_949752795.1 Hyperoodon ampullatus | reverse complement strand
TTCACTTATTCCAGCTAGAGTGGATTCTGTTTTAAAGTACACACTGTGAACAGTACACTGTTATACCCACTAACACTTTTGTGTACTGAGGGGGGTCATGTTTCATTATTAGTTTGTAGTAGCATTTGACATAGTTAAGGTTACAGTTTTCCCCATCATACACATAAAATGTTTCCTCAGTTTTGTTTACCTTTTAAATGTACTTAATTCACATCAACAGTTCACTAACTGCAAACTGAACTAGACATCTTAGTCCTTTTTCTTAATATATATGAACATATGTAGCTAAAGCATTGTAAAAATATAATATATTTAGAGTAGTTAAGTTCCTTGGAGAACATTTGGCAATTAATGTAAGTGATAAATGCAATACATTTTATATACTTTCTAACTGAGCTTCCAATTTTCTGATATTCTGCTCTTCTGAATCCTATGTTCCATCAAATCTTTGCCACCAAGCTGGAGTGAGGAGAGAGAAAGTTATCAGTTACAGTAAGACTTAACTTGCACAGGAATGAGAAATGAAACCCACAGTTTTCTTCCCAGGGAAATTTTGGTGGGAAGTGGAGTGGGTGAGGACTAAACAGGCATAGAGTGAAACTTACACGTCTCAGAGAATGTGTGGGGGTAGATACCTCAAGAAGCAACCTGAAGCTAAAAACATTAAACCCATGAATAATATCGAGACTTTGACTCCCAAGGCTCCTTTCATTCCCCGCTCCCATCTGGGATACACCCTATCGAAGTAACCTTGCAGGCTGACAGCAAAGGTGCACCGCGTTAGTAGTTAAAGTGGTTAATTCTCAACACCTGAGCTGAGCTCCTCCTTCAGCAGATGCCTCCCCTACGCATTCCTACGTAACACCAAATATCTCAGGTGTTGACTGTCTTAAGTTTAGTTTTCCTGAAGCTTCAAGGGCCTCATTTGGCGTTGGGAGACTTAGAAGTTCTTTGATTCCCCGCAGAAAAGACTCCGAGGTAAACGAGTGCAGAGCTGGTGGGCTTTCCGTGTCGGCCACCGCAGAGGCTGCTGCGGTGAATACTCCCTCGGAAGGAGGCATAGACTTGCAGATATCTTCGTGACAGCCAGGGCTGAGGTGGGGCCTCCTCAGCCCGGGAGAACCACCGAATGCTCACCAGGCCGAGGCCCAGCGCAAGCCTCACCAGCTGTCTCCCTCGGTTGCACAGGCCAGCAAGGCCCTAGCCGTACCCACGAAGACAGAAGGTACTGTGTCGTGGGCAACACCACATGACTTATTACTATGAGCTTTATAGTATCTTTCACCTTATGTTTTTCTTAAAAATTGTCTTACATATTTTGGGTTCTGTCTTCTAAATTAATTGAGTATCGCTTTGCCGGTTTCCAGGAAAAGCCATATTGACTATTTTCTTTTATCCGAGTAACACTGAAAGTATAAGTTAGTTTTGGCGTCTTTGTGATACCGAAGCATCCTGTCTATGAGCATAGTTTATGTCTCTGTGTATTTAGATGCAGATGAATTTCTGATCTAGTTCTTGTCCATAGAATTATCATTTATCATTTTTCTATCAGGGACACTTGATATATATTATACATTTATTTATTTATATGTTATCTACATTATATATTTATAGTGTATATTATAATATCACTATATATATGTGTGTGTAAAATCACTGTATTTCAAGTGAAACAGTGGTAGGGTGTGGTCATCGAAGTTCTGTTTGAATTACTCCATCATCCCAGTGAATTCATTCTTGATTTTTATTATCTGAGCTGGTTCTTTAAAATATGTAGTTATATAACCGAAATATTGCTTCAGAGTGTTTTGAAAAGTAATTACTTGGATACATTGTGTGAAGCCTAAAAGTTTTAAGAAATAACATGCAGAGAATTGCATCTTTAGAGACTTAGGCTAATAGTTAACACAAGAAAATAGGATTAAATGCATGAAATACTTTTTTATAAAGCCGAGTAAATATTTAACGTAGAAGTAGATAATGTGGAATTATAACTTTGATGATGAATATTTATGAGGGCCATGTGTTATACATATGACATATAATATTATTTTATTTACTTCCTTAAATGATGTTTTAGATTCTGAAAGGGAGAAAATTCACTAGTATTTAATGCATCTTTGTTTCAAGCTCCAATTTTAGAAAATTCACTTTTTGTGATCAAAACTATAATATTAACCTTATTAATACAACTTTACTACTTTTGCTTGTACAACTGGTTAAGCTATTTTATTTCTCCCTCTTTACTTTCTCCTAAAATGACCATTTCTTGAAAGAAAGAAAGTGTTCTTTTCCCTGTTTTATTCAACTGTTAAGAACACAGTGAAGCTGCTTTCAGTAGAGGATATACAGTCTCATTTATCATGATTTTTAAAAATTTATCAACTTCTGTGTCAAGCAGTAGTCATAATCAATAAACTCCAATCTCTATGCTCTTATCTTTTATTTCATCCCTTTTACTTCTCTTATTCTTTGGTATTTAATTCCACCATTTCTTTTTGGTTAATTTAATTTGCTAATTTTTCCTTCTGAGTTTATATGGCTGTAAACGAAGCAGGTGTCTGGAGTGTATCTTGATTCTTCTTCTGACAGCCCATTTTCAGAGACCCTGCCCTCTCTCAGGTGGTTGATTTGGCTATCACGATTGTACACGCCAAAGAAATGCTGGGGTGCGTGTTTGATCCATTGTATCATGCTGCACAGTTATCAATTGCCCGTCCAACTTGATTCTGTGCTGCTTGTTATTTTCATGGAAATTTCTTTCTTGGCTATTCTTAGGTGTGCTCTGCTTCCTCCCGCCTCTACCCATCCATACTCTTTATGCATCTTAGGGGTTTCATAAATTAAACTCCAACATGCACATTAGCTGCCGAAAACATTAATATACTAAGAGTCACAATCAGAACTATTCCTGTAAACCTGTATTAGGAAATGCTGATTGCAGGGAACTTAATGGAAGTGCCCTACTTTCTGGAGTCATTTGTTTTGATGCGAGCCTGAGTGTAAATTCTGTGCAAAACACAGACAGCTATTATGCAGTTAATTATGCACAAAGTAAACATGTGCAACTGCAAACAGCAAAATGCCACCTGGAGTAATAATGGATAACTCCAGATTTATGGTATGCATGCCCAATCTGTAAAGGCTTCTCATGAATCTAAAATGAATGGAACATTACCTAAATGATCCAGAATGAAGGATTTAATACATTGCTCTGCCCTTATTGCTACTCATTTCTTGTCAGCAGATTCTTCATTTTGCCTTAATTCATTGTACATAAACACTATGCAAATGTTTGGGTCATATTTAAAAACATATGGCTTGTGCTTATGATTACTGCTTAGGCATTTTATTACAAATTACTTGTTAAGCAAATCACGTTCTTAATTATACAGGTCAACATATAATCACCGTGCCCATGTGTACTTGTTATACAAAGCTCCACTAAGTAAACATACTGTGTGTAATTTAGGGAATATGTTTATGTATTGTCCCCAATATCTGTGTCAGTGTTGCCTCCTGATTATTTTCATTTATCCAGATGAAATGTCTTTTGTAATGAACATTTCAAATTTTATATCTTCTGCTGGTAGGGAGATTGTTCTGAAATTTGATACCAATAAGTTATATCATTTGATAGTTTTATCTGTCCCCCAAATGAAAGTAACAATTGAAAAGCCACTAAATAAATTTAAATAATATTAAATTAATTTGCTTTTATCCCCCTTTGTTCTAAGAAGTTAATGTGACTTTAAAAATGCCAGAATTGCAACGATTTAAAGGATATCTAAGTGAGTATCTCAGGGTTAAGGGAAAATAAAGGTGGAGAGGAATAAGATGCAGTAGGATTAAGATTAATTTACAGAACACATGCTGACTTTTCAGACCAGACAAACTGGCTTCAGTAATCTTATTAGTTAAAACAGACACACAAAAACAAATGCTTAATGATATATTATGTCAAACCAATCCACCGCTTCAGAGAAGCACACTTCTTCTTTGTTCTGAAACTGTAGAAATGTATCCTGTGCATCCTTTTAGAGAAAATAATCTTTAAAAAAGATCCCAGATGTGTCATAGTAGGTTCGTCCGTTGTAACAAATGCACCGCTCTGATGGCATGTTGCTAGTGGGGTTGTGTGGTCGCGGGGGACAGGGAGGATGTTGAAACTCTGTACTTTTTACCTAGTTTTGCTGTGAACCCAAAACCGCTCTAAAAAGTCTATTAATTAAAGACTGAAACAATATTCTCATAATTAATGCTTGCGACAAGGTGTAGGCTGTTTCTCATTCAGACCTTCAGTGTAAAATGATGGCTTAGTTCCAAGTACAAATGAGTAACAGCTGCCTCCTGGGGGTGATAGGGAAGGTGATGGGAAGGTGATGGATAGGTAGGTCATGGGTAATTTTGTTATGCAGGATTAGAGAATATCTCCTTTAAGCTATTGATATATTTTCCATCTTCTAAATTGATATATATTCCAGATTCTTATGGAGTATTTATATGGGTCCTAACTCATTAGACCTCCCCTATATAATGAATGGTTTTATAATAGAAAAAAATTGCCTTGATAATCTCATCCTTGAGAAAAGGTAAGGGATGCACAGATAGACGAGATTAAAAAAATGAATAAAGTAGATGGCAAACGTTTGGGAGGGGTCCTTTTGATGATAGAAAGCAGGTTGCTTTACTTGGCTTGCATGCATTCTTTTGCACCAGGGCATTTGTGGAATCTCAGTAAACTAAGGGCTAAGTGCCTCATTGACTTTGGGAAAAATGATTTGGTATTGGGCTATTTTAGCTAAGTAAGTCTTAGAACAAGTTCTCTAAGTTGTAGCTATATATCACCTTTTCTTCTTTTTAAAAAGTTTATATGATCACTTCATAAGGAGAAAAAACAGGTAAAGCAGATCTAAGTTCTTGTTTAAGTTACTGTTGTTATTTTATTTGGTGTTATGGAATGGGAATAGATGAATGCCAGTGCATGGGAGGTCAAAATATGAAATCACTTGCCTGATTTGTGCAGTTCCAGTTTCTATACAAAGCACACGGCTTTTCTGTTTCTTGCTTGGATACAATGACTTGCCATTTCCCATTGCTAATATTATCAGCTATCTCTTCATATGATTTTCTTTTATGGGGTGTAGGGGGACATGATATTATTATGCACTCTTAAAATATTCTTCTGGCTTGATTGCACTGCATATCTGTTTATTCTAAAAATCAATAACTATTTTCAAAAAGTGAATGAGATCAGAAAGAGTGGAAAAGAAATGTGCCAGAGCCTAAATGCAAATCTGACCAGACTATTTACTATATTCAATTAAAAAAATAAAACCTAATTATTGGTTAGAATTATGGAATTGAGGTATAGAAAAGAACAAAGGAAAAAGGGAATTAGTAGAGACTAAAATTAAAATTCCAAACTTTTAATAGCCATGAAATTCAAGTAAGTATATAAATCAAGATTCTTCAGACTACTTACTCTTCAGACAATAATGAACCATTTCATTGCTTTAAATTTTCAGCGATGATTATTTGTGTTTGGAAAGTCTGACTGAATTTTACCCTGAATATTACTTAGCAATTAATATTGCAATATTGAGCAAAAATGCATTTTACCTATGCTTTCTTTTCATATACTTCATCATGTTGGTCATTGGAAGTACAGACCTTCATATTTTTAAGTTGTTCTCTTAATAGTGTGAAGCTTATTTTCATGATTAAAAAAAAAAAACTTGACTTTATTCATTAACAGTGTAACTTACACACATATGCACACACACACACAAATGAATTTTTTCTTTTTGTGATCATCTTATCCTTTGGACTAATTTTTCTGAAACTTGGAGAATTTGTACAATACTTTTGTCAGTGCCTTCATTGTAGTTGCCTTAATTCTGGTAATATAAACCTTAGCATATACCTTCATAAGGGACATCTAAACTTGACAGTGCTCATCTGTAAATAAGAACTCCTGTATGTCTTTTTGTAGAATAATTTTTACTCTAATCAAGGAGTTGTAAGGAAAACTTGTTTTGTTTTTCTCACAGGAAATGCCACCTTCCATTCAATATGATTATTTTCATATTCCTAAATGTATCATAAGTGCTTTGCATCTGATTTTAATTTCAAAGAGAAATAACAGGAGTGTCATAGAAATATGTAGGTAATTTTAAAATTACAGAGATCTGTAGGAATATTATTTTTTACATCCCTCGTGACCACCAATTCTAATAACAACTAATAAAGGAGCTAAGTGTTTATATTTCAGAACCCTTCCTCTCCTTACCACAAATAATTGGAAAGCAGCTTTCAGGAAAAAAATCTTGAACTGATAGAGATGGAAGAAACAACACAAATAGTAAACTGGAATATTAGTGACAGAATCAACTTCCCAATATGCTAGGAAAAGGAAAAAGAAGCAAATGGGTGATAAGAGAGGCAAGAAGAATGTGAGAGATGCAGTTAGAAAGGAAGTCTGGAGGTTAAATGAGGAGATTTAAATAAGAAAAATTATTTATATAAAATGAAAAAATATGGGCTGTTTATCCATGTATCTACTACTTCTCCGCAAAACTATGTAATTCTATGTAAATCCATTTCCACTTCTCTGCATTTCTTTCTGTTGATATATATTTCCATCTGACATCATTTTCTTCCGCCTGAAGGAGTTATTTTATCATTTCTTGTAGTGTGCATCTGCTGGTGATGAAATCTTTCAGCTCTTGTATGTCTGAAAAAGTTACAGTTTAGTCTTTGGTTTTGTGAGTTATTTCACTAGGTGTACAATTCTAGGTTGACAGTTTTTCTTTCAGTACTTTATAGAGATTGTATTCCACTCTCTGATCACTTACATTGTTGCTGATGAGAAATCCATTATCATTATTACTTCTCTTCTTTTGGGTGCAATATGTCTTTTTCCGTTTGTTTTTAAGATTTTTCTCTTTATCATTAGTTTTGGTGTGCCTAAGTGTAGATTTTTTTTTTTTTCATGTTACTTGTATTTGGAGAGACTTGAATGTTTTGGATCTGTGAGCTCACAGTTTTCATCATATTTGTAAATTTTCAGGTATTATTTCTTCAATTATATTTTCTGTCTCTATCACCTTAAATGTGAAATCCAATTAAATGTATATTGGCCAACTGAAGTTGTGCCACAACTCACTGATACCTTTTTAATTTTTTTTAATTCTTTTTTTTCCTGTGTTTTATTTTGTACAGTTTCTACTGCTATGGATTCAAGTTCACTAATCTTCTCTTTTTCAATTTCTAATGTGCCATTAATCCCACTAAGTATATTTCCTTCTCAGACAATGTAATTTTTATCTCTAGAAGTTTCATTCAGTCTTTTCTATATTTTCAGTCTCTGACATTTAGAATATATGGACTACAGCTGTGATTACTATTTTAGTGTATTTTTCTGCTAATTCAAACATTGTATCAGTCCTTGGTTAGTTTTGATCAATTTATTTTCCTCCTTATTATGGGTCATATTTTCATTCCTTTTTGTGTGACTGGTAATTTTTATTGAATGCCAGATGATATAATTTTATCTTGGGGGTGCTCTGTTTTGGGACAGAGTTGTGTAACTTAAAACAGTTTGATTTTTTTTATTTTGCTTTTTAAGGTCCTCTAAACAAGACCTTTCTGAGTACTGCACCCCATGTTCCATGAATTATGAAATTGTATAACAGGTACTACTTCATGTCCTATATAAGTGTCAAGTACTTTCCCCTGTAATCCTTTTGGATGATTCTTTCCCTGGTCTTGGGTAGTTTCCTTAATACTTGTGCTGATCAGAGATCTACTGAATAATTAAAATCTCTGCAGATATCTGGGGTTCTCTATGCATCTTCCTTTTCCCGTGCTTTGTCCTGCCTTGGTCTCCATGGATACTTAGCTCCATCTTCTCCATAAGGGAGTGGATTATAGGTCCTTGCACTGTGTCTTGGGCATTTTCTCAAGGAAATAAGCTGTGAAAATAATTGGGTTTATCTTGTTTTCTTATGTCTCAGGGATCACTGTCCTTTATTGTATCATGACCAATGCTTTGAAGAAGGTTGTTTCATATGTTTTTCTTCCCCCCTGCTGGATTTGTGTGTGTGTGTGTGTGTGTGTGTGTGTGTGTGTGTGTGTGTGTGTGTAGTGCTGAGAAAAAGTGGTGAGAAACAGGGACTGGATTTTAAATCCAGTCCCTGTTACTCCATCATGTCAGAGGAGAAACCAGTATATATAGTTTTATTTTGTTATAGGTTCTCACAGTGGGTTTACTGGTTCTACAGATAAGTGTTTTTAAAATTTTCATAGATATTGGCAGATTTTGTTTTAAAAATGTAACAAATTATACTTCTGCCAGAAATCTATAAAATATAAAAGTACATTTTCCTACACAACTTCAAAATTGGTTCTTTTTAAATGTTTCCCATCTGGTAAAAAGTTATCAGTTGTTTTTAATTAATAATTTGCATTTCCTGTTATTGAGTTTAAGCATGATTTCATATGCCTGTTGGTCATTTGAATTGGCTCCTCTATGAATTGCTGAGTTGTATATTTTGCTCATTGTTTTACTCTTATTTGGGTGGCCATTTTCTAATCAATTTATAAAAAGCACACTGTGTCTTTAAAAAATTAATTCTGTGTGTAACTTGTAAACATTTCTCTCTAACATAGTGTTTATTTTCTAATATTTGTTTATTGGTTTGTCTTATCCCTGATTTTTAAATTTTTTTAATTTTAATTAGTTGATTGAAAATAGCACATTAAAAAAAAAATAACAGCAAGGTTTTGTAGTATCTTGAAAGATATCCTTTTCCCTGCATTGCACAGGTAGTGTTCTGGTATCCCTTGCAAGGTCTAAGGTTATCTAGGCAGTAAACTGGGAAACTGAAACCAGAACATCTGTTTCTATGTCCTTTCCATTTTGCCATAGATCTGTTACTTGAATAATCATAATCTAGTAATTAAAATAGACTTTCAGTTTCTGAGGAAGGAAGGAAGGAAAGGAGAGAAGGAAGAGATGGACAGAAAATAGAGACCTTTAAACCATGAAATTTTAAAAATTCAAAACATATGTGTCTGTTACATCTAGATTATTTTGAGAAATAAGTTATATCACTGTCATCAGCAGACCCACAAATAAGATTCAACACATTTCATAGTTTTGTTTTATCAATCAAAATTTCTAAACCAGCTGGTAATACTTCTACTTGAGAGTGAAATTTGAGTGTGTAGTTCAGTACATACAGTAGTGATAAAAGGAAATATAAGAGTATAGAGTATTAATATCATATACTCTTTTAATGGTATCTTCTTGAGGATTTCATGGATGATACAAGATGGTACCAGACTGGTGTGAAACAAGTTCTGAGACCATGATGCCTACCTGCAGGTTAGTTCACTTTCAACTGAATGCTAGTATGTATTTCAGAGATGAATCCTATAATCATAGCTTTCTTGCATCTCTGATTGAATAGTTATACATTAGTCCATGATAAGAAGACCTTGTCTTTTTTTTAGCTTTAACGCCAAAAGAGTTTGAAACTTTAAAAGGTTAATTTTTCTTTTTTGTACTTTTGAAGCTGTCCAAATTTCACTCAGTGGTATTTCATTTCTATCATAAACAATCTGTTGAAGAAAGTGGATATCCAATTAACCTCTTACCTGACACTACAACTTCCTCTTCAGAATGATACCTTAGCTTTGAGATACACTGAAGCTTGACTCTCTTGTGGCATTTCACTACCAAACATTCAGGTGGATTGTATTAAGGACATTAATTTCCCTGCCAATCTCTCAAAGCAGTGCTTCAGAAATGTCCAGTAATATAGCAAGTATAATAAGAAGACCTGAACTCATTGTCATAACATAATGTTGTTAAATGTTGTTATTCAGTCTATTCTACTATCTTAACCTGCATACTTACATAGTAGTGACATTTATATGTGATGTCTCTTTGTAAGACCATCACATTATGCTGTATTAAAAAAGAAAGGGAAAAGAAAATACATAAGTGCAGTTAGAAGCTACAAAAAGCAAGCAGCGTTTTCAGATTTCACCAAGTAAAATATTTTTTCCAGGATAAATGTTATAATGTTTAGTATTTTGTTTAAAAAACATAGAATTTTACAAATAATGGTTATCCTTCCATAGATCCCATGCATTATCTATCCTTATTATTCTAATTTTACTAATAATCATAACAATTTTGTGAGTTTTATGTCTTTGTAATTTTCTGTCTTGTGATTTTTGTCTTTGCATCCTCAATGACTCGTGTACAGCTGCATTTGTAGTAGAGCCAAAAACACTTATTGATTTTTTCTTCAACAATTTAGAAATATATATTGAAAATCTATATTGAATAGCTTACAGGTGACATAAATATTAGTGAAATAAATTAATACTTACCCTCAAAGAATGTATATTCAATAAGGAGGATAAGACAGAAGCATACAACACATTCACACATACACATATTCACACAAAAACCAAGCAGATATTAGAAGAAACCATCCATAAAGACCTGTAAAACATATTGTTGTGAGAGTTTAGAAGAGGGCTTGGAAACCAATTCAGTGAAATCAAGAAAAACTACATGAGGAACTGTAATTTAACATGACTTATGAAGAAGTTTTACAAATGGCTGGAGAATGAGGAGGTTCTATACTGAGAAAACATACATCTGAAAGTTTGAAGGTGTAGGTGGTTTTCTTGGGGAAAAAAGTGATCAATTTGAATAAAATACAGGGAGTATTCACAGGAATAGAGTAGGTCATGGTATCCTTACTTAGGACCCATTACAAAGGTACAATTATTGGTAAGCAAAAGAATTTATGCTTCAAAGTTGTTTATAAGTAGATAGATAGAGTGACAAAGCAACAACCGTAAAAGCACCAAAAAATATTTTCAGCAAAATTGGAAGACTGAGAAAACCCCACAATCTAATATTGTCAATATTTCCAGAGGTAACAGATCTGGACAGATGGGGGCATAATATTAGAAGGTCTCAGAAATCTCCAGGAATTAATCATTACCTTAAGGACACTCTTGCACTTAGTCTGCCATGAACAAGACAATGCACAGGGAGTGAATGCCTGGTAAACAAATAGAGAGGTGATACAGGAAGATCAGAGTGACCCAGAAACAGAAGCTCAGAAAGTCAAAGCAAAACTGTCTATTCTAATCATTAAGGAAATCACCATGAAGCCCAGGCTGTGTTCCATGCCAGCCAACAGCTTGTGAAGAAACTTGAAACTCACAGCTGATATCAAAATGCCCCTTGAGCCAGGTTGGTCGAGGGAAGGTAGAAAAGTCATGGTTACAGTCTACTTGTAGCAACATAAAAGGGAGTCATGATCAGGAAAGTCTGAAAAATGACCCTGGCCCACTCATCCAATCCAGAGAAAAAGCTTATGAAGAGTTGTTTAAGAAAATGCTCCAATTCAAATAGAACCAACAAGATGAAAATATATAAGATTCATACAAAGATATTGTAGAACATATGAAAAAAATAGCAGTACAAGTTTTTTCTTTTTACAGCTTAGCAAAACTCATTAAAAAGATGTTTCCACAAAGTAGAGACATTCCAAATGAACTTTAAAAAAATTGAAAGAAACAATTACTTCTATGAAGGAAGACCAGAAAACACATACACAGAAATTCTCAAACAATATGGCCAAATTGTAGGATGGTAAACAGAAACATGCAGAGCTCAGGAAATGAATAGAAAAAGACAAAATCGTTTGAGGAATGAAGACTAAATTAATTACAAGAAGCACAAAGGAGAATAGATCTCATATAAAATCAGTAACAGAAATAAATGATAGAATTGAAAAAAATTAATAAAGGTGTTATTTAAAGAAGTTGAGAAGAAAAGCAGATATAGAAGACAGTCAAGGGGGGTTCCATATATGCACAATTCGATCCTCTGTGCCAAAAATAGAATAATAGAATACAACAATGAAATGTTTACATTGAAATGAAAAAATAATATTATGTTAAATGGTGTTACATTTACAGTGCCCATTTCAATTTAATCTTTAACTGTTAATGTCACTTCAGTTGATCCATGTCAGTTTGTCCTATTCACATGTCTGTCCTATTCACATCCATTTCTCAAAATTGTGCTCATTTCAAATACCTGAATGCTTAGTCAAATACTACACTTCTCAGTAAGTTCAAGTATCTCTAATAATTGTCTGCCAAATAGGATGTGATCACTTGCTTGTTTAATTTTCAGAGAACATTGAGTCTTATGACAGTCATTATAGTTTGAACTTGCCTTATATTTAATGTTTTTGTGTGTGTGTGTTTTATTAACATACAGATTTTGTATCATTTTCTAAAGAGACGTGGTAATAGGTGGCACATACTTTATTAAGTATTCAGTGTTTGGAATGTGCAGTTGAACATTGTAGGTGGTCAATTAATATTTGCTGATTTAATGAATAATGTACAAGTATTGATGACTAGGTTAAATGATTTTTTTATGGATTCAATCCAGCTTATTACTTTTGTCAATATTTCCAGAGGCAACAGATCTGGACAGAGGGGGCAAAATATTAGAGGTCTAAGAAATGTACCCATATACTGTATACACTATACTCCTCACTTGCAAGCTTTGGTAATTTGAGCCACAGTAAACAAAGTACATGTATACCTATATGTGTGTAGATTTGATAAAATACATATATGTTTAAAAATGTTCACTCTAATCTGATTTGGGATTGAACTTTCTGGCATCTCCAAATCGAATGTAGGAATTCAGGCTGTAATTGCTTATATATTTTGGAGCCTTCTCTCCACAGCACACCTGTGTCATTAATTTTTTTCCTCTTGAAACATTGTTCATTAACAGATTCTAATTAAAATTTTGCACTTTCTGACTTTATTCATCATTTGATTAGCCAGATTGAATAAAAGACTATAGAGATTGCAGTTTCTATATTAAATAATATGGGCTCATTATTTTCTGCCTCCAAACTGTCAGGTACATAATTTATTAATGTCTCTCTGTAACTTTTAAATTGCTTTGTGCTTTGTTTATCTGTCCAGCAACATCTTCCACAATTTCCCTACTTTAAGGTAAATCTTGAATGATACTAAAATATATCTAATTCTTTGAATATGCCTTTTCACTCCCTGTTGCCCATCCACACAATGTTCTTTCTGCTTGCAGTACCTTCCACCATTGCTCACATGCAAAGTTTATGCTTAAGCCAGTAGCTCTAAATGTTTTTCCTTCATGGGATAGGCATATTGGTTCATTTTTCTCTCTGCTCCTCTCGTGCTTTTTGTATTCAATGATCGGAGCAATTTTCATGTTGTTATAATTGTTTCCTTATATGCTTCTTTCCCACTGGATTTTAAGCTTCAATAATGTGAATGTTTATTCATGATTTAAATGTCATAATCTTTATAAACCCATTATTTTAGACAGTGCTTGCAACCTAGTGTTCAGTAAATGGTCGGTAATTTTTTATTTTTTTAACTTACTTTAGATGGAACTAAACTCTCTATATTTTCTCACCAAGGAAGTCCCATTAAAGTTGTATTTTTAAATTTAAAAAAATTTTCAACTCTTTTGCGCCCGTTGCATTGTACTCTATAATCCACTGAGAATCCGTAGCTCAATGACCTTTCCGTTACAATGGATCTATGAGTAATGTGCTTTATCTTCACGTTTTTGATTTCCTATCTCTTTTTCTGGACAGCCTGAGCAAGCTACCTCATCTCTCTGTGCTTCACTTTCGACCTCTGTAAAATAGGGATAATAATAACATCTACCATGTAGAATTATTGTGAAGATAAAATAAAGTTATATATGTAAAGTACTTAAAACAAAATATATAAAACATACATTCCTAAAATGGTTCCTATCACTATGATTGCTATTTTCAGCTGCTTCTCTTTCCTTTACTCATTTTGACTTTGTACAGTGCTTAAATGGGAAAAAGACCTTGCACTATCTCTTTGGAATACCAGCCTATCCTGTATGTGGCAGTTCTTGAAAGTGACTGCTTCTCAGGTGCTAAGAATTTTTCAGTCTGCCTACAACAGACATGGGTTTTTTAAAGCCTTGATTAGGGCCAATGATTAGAGCCATTCCTCAGAAACAATTGACTCCATATGTTCCAGAAGCAATTCAGTTTATACCTGATTGTACTTAATGAGAAGTTCCATTTTAAAAGGGAAAATAAATCAGGAATTATAATTATCATTACTAATATTTTTACTTGGTAGTCCCGTCCACACCTGTGCTGTGATCATGTCTGTAATCTAGGAACCAAAAACTTTGTTAGTTTACTGTTATCATTATAAGTCCTTCTGAGGACATAAATAGCTCTGATTCTGTTGAGAAATATGTATTTACAGTCAGGTAGTTAAAGTCGAGATGAAGAGGGGTGATCTGGCTCATCTATCAAATATGTGTGAAAGTACATGTCTGTCAGGATTAAATATAATTTGTGAGTGCCTAATTACACATGGATCTTAATGATCACATGACTTCACTATTTCTGCTGCTTTGTCTTTTTGTACCAGTTCTTTTCCTCGAAATTGCATGGTAATTTGGGTGTACTTGTGACTTGTAGAGTGAGAAACCTAGGACAAAAATGTTTTTCAACTTGGTAGTTTGTTGGATATCCAAAAAGAATCACATTTTATCAATAGTTATTGAATTTTTTGATCTCTGAACTTCCACTGGGATACAAAGTCTCAAACATTAACATTTTATCAGTTGATTCAGTCGAATGAATCTTTTGATACAGAGGATATATCTACACTTATCAATAAGTTGACTAGGCAGTTGAATAGTGTATTATGGTAGTGAATGCTATTAAAAGAAATTAGGAAGAACTATATTGACATCTAGTATTTATATGAAAATATTTTGTGAAAAATAATGCACAATTTCTTAATTCACATATTTATTGATCATCTACAATGTAACAGCATTTGAAACACTAGAATCCTTGTCAACAACAGATAACAGAATCTTTGCCCTCACAAAGCTTATGTTCTAGTGCAAACATGATTGTATAAAAGATGTATATCATCATTTAACATTAAAATTATACATGAAAGACTATTGTTAACTATCTTATCAAAAGAAATATTTTAGCAGGTAAAGAGAGTCAGGGTTTGCTTTATATCTACTTCTGCAGAAATTTAATTAAACAATTCTCCACCAAACTGTAAACCATTTTACCAATTAAATTCTTACAATGGGGGCTTTCAACATAAAGGGGCTTTGTACTATGAGCCTTTGCCTTGGCTTTTTGCCTTTGCCTATAATGCTCTCCCTAAATATTTTAGTAGACTAATCTCTCATTTCAGTCAAGTTTTTGTTGAAATTCCCTCTGAGGGAATGTCTCTCACCCTTTCTAATAGAGTACCTCTATACTGTCTCTCCTTACCTGCTTTATTTATTTTTTGTATGCTTACCACCAACTGATCTATTACCTGTATTTTTTGCTTACAGTCTCTTTTACCATGTAGAATGAATGCTTCATGATAATGGTGAATTTATTCAATCACTGCCATATCCCCTGTCTCTGTAATAATGATGAGAACATGGTAGGTCTTCAATAGATATTTAACAATGAATTAAGTAATGATGTATATAAATGAAATTTCAAACTAATTCTATATAAAAGGAATTTGTATCAAACAGTTATCTGAAATGAGGAAGAGTCTATTTTGTTCTTTTTGGCATAACAATGATTTATTTACTACAAAAGAAGATTGGGTAGCTTTTCAGCTATAACTCAAACTATAAATACCAAGTTTAGTTGCTTTTAATCATTTCAGTTTGGTTTCTTTTAAATGTTACACACAAGCCACCTCATTTGAACAAGCAGTCTACTTTTAAGACAGATATTTGTAAAAATACTAGTTTTTCTTTACTATGCCGTTTTACCCAGAATTTAGTCATTTTGAGAAGGTAATAGTGTCTTTTACAAAAGAGTTTTTACTGAATACTAATTACCAGAACAGTTTTAAAAATGCAGTTCTTCTAGGGAGCAGAATAATCTCATTTCTTTAAATCTCAGATTTTCCTCTAATATTTATTCTAAAAGAAACTTCATTTCACCAGGGAAATTATGTAAGCAGTATATTAATAGTTTGATCAAAATGCTGCCTCAGCAATTAATTGTTTTTCACAATGTGGGTCCACTTCAGCATGGCCAAACAAGTGGAAGCAACAGCAAATACTTGATAGAAACTGAGAGAAAAGGACCTGGGAAGTTTCATGTGGAGACTGAGCCCTGTTCTTGGTTGGTATTGTTTTGAGCCCTGTGCATTGCACATAATTGGTTACTCAGTGAATCTTTATTTGAAGAATATGTCCTAAATAGTACATTATGTAATAGCATTTTAGGTTTAGTTAGGCAGTCAAATCTTAAAATATAAGTTTCTAGAAAAAGATTCTTTACTTTCTAGTGTTAATGTTTTAGTGATGTTAAATCAGTTAATTGAGTCTGTATGAGACATTATGTCTTAGGTTGACCAGATAGCTGAACCCTATCATTTTTATAGCTGAGAAGCCATATGTAGAGGGAGAATAGTTCAACAGAAGCAAATAAAACCAAAACCAAAATTACATGCACTTGAGAACTGTTAGGTATTTTACAGCCTTCTTAATCAATTGATATCCTTAACTAAATTTATCTTTCATGAGAAAGTAAAGTGTTATCTGAATACTAAAATAATTTAAGCTAAGTCTCACCAAAAACATTGTTTCAACATATTTTGAAGAGTTATACATTTTTAAGCCACACAAATTAATTACTATAAAGAGAACCATCTGAATCACATTGATTCTACTGATGTTTAAACTTGATAGCACTCTTAAAATGCAATTTGCCAAGATAATTAGTGGTCTCTGCTTTTATTTTCCAAAACATCTTTTTCTGTTTTTATTTTTAACTTAGGTTTCTGAATGTCTAAACATAGACCTATTGACAATATAAGATTTTTCATATTTATTGTCAAGCATTATGACACTTTGCTGTTTGTCATTTCCAATAATATAGCATTTTTTCCTCATAATGAATCCTTAAAAGTGATCCTACAACTAAGTGAAACGCTGATGCAGTGGACGTGAAATGTCAGTCCCAAGGTGACATATCTGTCACATTAGCACAAGCATTGGCTCATAGAAGGCAGGGAGTGGTTTATAGAAAGAATTGTTTCCAGGTTTTTAATTACTTTGTGCTGTCAAATATTATTCTTATATTATTACTTATGTTAATATATTAATATAATCAGTGTCACTTATACTATTACTTAATTTTATACTGTTGTGATTATACTATTATAGAATTAATGACTAGTTTTCTTTAAAACAACTCACTGTGCAAATGAAAATACATATATTTAAAAAGGGAATTATGTTTCACTATCATAACCATATAATTACCTGGCATCACTCTCTCATATAGAATGTTAACAGTAAAAATAAATGCAATGGAAACAAAACAGTGATATAAATTTATAACAATAAAATATCAATAATAAATCAATAGTATATAAAATTCATACTAAAATATTTTTATTTGATAGAAGATTAGAACTATTTATAAAAAAATATTGGATTCAGGGTCGCATAGTTGAAGAATAAGAGAAGGTTCAACATCAATGTCAATTCTAGTTTAACTTGGTGTCTGTGTTAAGAATCACTGAGAGGTCTTAGTTGAAAAGAATAAAATATATTTAAAAGTTTTTATTTTTAAAGGATGTAAGTTTAGTTTTGTTATAAATCTCATACATACCTGAAGAAAAAAAGAGTATATAAAATGCAAGTATCTGAAGAAATCTCCAGAATCTGTTGTTCAGAATTTGGCAAGATAGTTGGTAATAGACTGAGGTTTCTCTTTTTATTGCTTTATCCTATTATTCATACCACTTGCTTTGTGATATTACATAGTAAGACCTTTTGGAAAGACTTTCAATTATTTTTTATGATGTTTAATTGTTTAAAGGATATTTTTCCAGGTTAATACTATTTGAACATAAAGAAATTCAACATTTGTTAGTGTTTGAAAGTTAATGAGGTCACTGGAATCCTGCCCAGAGCCCTGGGCACACAGTCAGATTATATCATTTGTTAAAAGTTTATTGTATTTCAGACTCTGTACTAAGTGCTTTACAGCAATTATTTTTCTCACAATTCTTGTGGTTGGTAGGTACTGGTATTATTACACATCTTTTACAGTGAAGGAAACAGTCTCTCAGAGACATTAATAGAGATCACTACATGGCACTAATGAGTGGGGAGTTAGACCAGAACGTAGGTCTTTACAGTCTGGCTCTGTGCTCGCAAATGCCCTTCTCCACTGCTTCAGTGGGAGCGTGAGTGGAACCCTGAGCTGTAGAGACTCCTCTGTCTTCTGAGAACACTGAGCTTCTTGCGCTGGGTGGCAGGCTGGCCCAGGTACCTGTGATTACTTGTCTCAGGGGAGCCCCCAGGGCTGGCTATCACTTTTTGGAAAGCGCTCATATAAGTGGATATTATTTTAGTACATCAGTATTCTTTCTTATGAATTGAAGTATTTATCAATCAATCCAGAAAACATTTTGGTCTTGTGATGTTATTTTTCTTTAAAAATAAATGCTTTCTTAATTTCTCTGATATTACATTTGTTCTTAGCTAAAAGGTCAAGATTATATCAAGATTGATATTAATATTGCTATCCTTGGTGGAGTGTTCTGTTTGTGTGGTATAGAAAAATGAATTATAAATTCTCTTAAGCCATAATTATATTAGAGACTATTTATGATAGATTAGTAGGTTAAAGAGTATAAAACTGGACACAAAGTATGAATTTCTTTGAAAATCTATATATTTATGAACATGCACATGGAAAATATTGCACATCTTTCAAATGTTAACTGTGGTTATAAAGAAATAGAGGTAAAAATTATTATATTTTCCAGTGAGCACTACATTTCTCCCACAATTAGTTAATACTGCCTAAAGAGGAAAAAATAAATTTTATCTTCTAATGTGTTTTTTTCCTTTATTTCTCTGAGTCTATATTATAGAAAGCCATTTGATCTGATTCTGAAGAATGTTCCTTTTAGTTTTGAACTAAGAAATATTTTCATATCTGGAGAAAATATTTCATTTTCATTTTTTCCTTACAGATGGAAGTTTATACTTTTACATTTTAGGGAGTAGAAATTGCCTATGAGCCTATCTAAATATTTTGAACTCATAAAATAGAAATGTAAAAATTTAGTGTCACTGTCATTTTATTTTTTAATTCATAGATAAACTGAACTAAAAAAGAAGAAGGCAGTTGCAGTGAGGCATTTTTGGAAGACGCTGGTTTTATTGGGAAATGTTTCTTCTGTTTTATCACACCGTCTCAAAGAAGGTGTGCTAACTTTGTTGGTTAGGTTCTAGGGCATTCATTGAACTACGTCGTTTCCAGATTAAGGTGTCTTTGTACATGAAGAGTTCAGCACACGTGTGTGTTGGCTGTTATTTTTATGTCTTATGAAATTAGCACCCTTTGCAAGTTTATGAGTAAACATTAGAGGGAAATGTTTTTCTTGTATATCTCTTTCTCTGCTTCTACTTTTTCTGATGCAGGTGTATGTTGGATCAGTCTTTTCAGGTTATAGTGCTATATGCTAAAATTCAGATACGGATGAAAACGCGTGAAAAAGACAGAAAGTGTCAATTGTATGCTTTCTCTGAGATTATTTAGGCCTTGTGTCAGTTATCAATTTGTTGCCTCTCAGCTCCAGATCTATCTTCCAGTGCTTCTCAGTGAAAATGGAGTGTACCCCTCTGTTTCTCATTTGTCAGCTGGAACAACTTCCAATTTTGTCACTAGAGGATGCTAGAGTGAAGGAAGGTACTTTCTTTCTGGGTTCAGAGTACTCTTCTCACAGGCTCCTGAATCTCTGGCTTCTGCAGCTTCTGGTTCCTGCAGTGAACATCTGGTCTGGTTCCTGCAGAGAACGTCTGGTCTGGTTCCTGCAGTGAACGGCTGGTGGCTGGCGGCACACAGCAGCTAACAAAACAAAAACCCTTCCAGTTACGCCCTCTGGTGGCCTCAGAGTGCAGTGCTGCAGTGAGGCTCTCCTTGGTCAGTTTTATAGTGCATTCTGGGCTGTGGCATCTCCTTGTGGATGGCTTTCCCTGAAACTCCAGAGGACAATTTCCAGCAAAATTTACTGGCCAAATATCACATCCAGAGAGCCACAGCCATTTACACTCCAACAAAATCTGAATTTCGGTGCTAGGAGGAGGGCGATGCTCTCTTCATCTGGTGCTCTATCTCAGCCCTACAGGTGATGGCTGTTCCTTATATTTGCTACTTCAATATTCTTTAGAGTTCTTTTTACTTTTAATAACCAATGCTCTGTTGCTCCAATCTGCTTTTATAGTTAATGATTCTTTAATGTTAAACTTTCCTGTTCAAATCACTGTGTGTTTTCTGCCTCCTGGAAGGATCCTGACTGATACAGGCCTTATTAGCCTAAGAATGATTCATGTGGTTCAAAGTAGATTAACATTCTCTGCACTGCTGTATGTGGCAAAATGCATAGATATTTATAATGTGTACATTTTACCCTCATTTATTACTGTTCAGTCTTTCCCCAGGTCTCTTGAGAGAGGAGTCTGACAAAGACACTGTTGCCTATTGTAGTAGTCATTCTAATTTCTTTCTTATTGAGAGAACTCTGTTTTTGTAGGTGGGAACATTGTCTTCTAGAATAAAAGTTTCTAGTTCTCACTCTCCTTTTCATTAGAATGACTATGTAAGTAAATTCTGGCCAATGCATGTATAAGACAGAATGTTGCTTGAAGGGAGCTAACCTAACTGAAATGGACATGACCTTTTTTATACCTGTCTGCCTTTCCTTTGTCTACTGGTGTGCAACTTGGTGTGATGGCTGGAGCTAGAGTAGTTATCTTGAATCATGAGGTCCTTCACTGGGGTCATAGAGCAGAAAGATACAAGCCTGTTCCTTGATGATACTATAGAGCAATTAAACAAGTTCTTGCATGCAACTTTTAACTTGTTTAAGCCACGGTTTGGGGGGGTTGCTTGTTTGTTTTAACTTTGCTGTATACATTTGAATATAAACTTTACTAATGCAGACTGATTATTTTTGGTCTTTATTCTGGCATTTTTCATTTGTCTGGCCTAATATCATACTAGTAAATCAATATTGTGATAAAATCAAATAGAAGAAAAATGTGCATCCGTGTCAGATTTTATTTTCCATATTTGTTGTACCAGGCAGTAATTTTCTGAGGCTTGTTAGACATTCTACAGAGTACTGTCACCAGCAGGAAGAGCTGCCATGGACGCATCACTCAGGGTGCCTGAGGAAGGAAACATTGTTACAATTTATATGTGTTTCCACCATCTCCACTCATAGCTCTATTCTTTTACACTCATATTTTCAGCCATTTCTTCTTCACATGACAGAAATCTTGTATATATGTTGGTATTTTATTCTACTTATTTTTCAAGGAAATGATTTCTTACACTTGAAGAGCTACAAAAACATTTGAAACATCAAAATGACACATTTAAAATCTTAGAAGGTACTCCTTAAGGTTTGGGAGGTTATAATGTCACCCTTCCCTAATATTTGCCACTAAGATGTATTTTGCCTCTATTTTGGTATTACTAATTTCAAAGAGAAATGGGAGGAATTTCACTTCAAGTTAGAATGTAGAAAGAATGTGACAGACTTTTGTTTCTATGGTAACAATAACAAAAGGAAATGGATGAAATAAAAATCATACTTTTCTATGAATCAAAGTCCTGAACTTAAGGAAAGTGTGTTGAACTAAATTCCAGAGATAAGCAAATATTTATAGGTGACTCGTGGGAACTTCCACACCAGGGGGCTCTGCCTGATTTGAGTGTGGAGAGGTAGAATAGCAGACCAAGCATACACAAAGAGATTTGCAGATGGAAACATACTGGTCATCATTGATCAAGTGATTTAAAGCATTATATTTGTATTCCACATACAGTTTTAACTTTATTTTTGTATTCCTTTAAGTGAGAACAAAAATCTCTCTACCCCTTTAGTTCCTTTTTTTCTCTTTGCATCTCTTCTAAGAGAGAAAATTAATCTGGTTGAGCCTGACTCTGTGGCATGAATTGGTCCATATTGACTCTGGGGCAGGGCTGGACATGGTGGATTCTCTTTGTCAAGTTTTTCCGTTCATGAGACTGGAGTGGTATTGTACTAGGGCTGGGCCATGGCCATCTTTCTTCTTGTCTCTTAAGCTTCTTTCCTACTTGTATCTGTTCAAGCTTGGCTTCATGTTCACTCTCACTTTTCTTTCTTTCACATGCTTTCTTATTTGGGGGGTTGAGGAACTAGGTAAGGCTGGCGAAGGAGCTGGCTTCATGTTTGGGAAAGTGCCAGGTCAAGCTTTGTATTCACATTGTTTTCCAGAAAACTGTGAACAGGGTTCTAACCCAGTCCATAATAAAATGATCACTGCCTTTTTTAGGGATCTCATGGGGAATGTGGTGACTTTGTGAAGGCAGAATTTCACTATTCCTGAGTGCTTTCACCCAAGAATCATTACATATTGCCATAGTGGACAATCACTTTATTAATAATATCAGAAACCCACAATTACATGGAAAAATCTGTTGACTGATAAATGTACTGATTATTACTACATCCTAAGTATTGAGTACTAGTTTAATAAACTTACATTAAAATCACTTTGTACAACATTGTGATCAGTTTATTTTAATTTGGATTTTAACTTATCCATGGCCTTTTCCCCACCATTATTCTAGTTAGTAAAATTGTAATTGGCATTTTCATGTATCCATAATAAAATATTAATAATAATAACTTTGTATCATAAATCCTGAAGTATTTTAGAAAGATTAAGTTGTATTTGGCATAGTTTTAGTCATATGAAGGGGTATAATGTATCTAGTAATACTTATTTAAAAAGGAAGCTGTACATTACATATTTATTATTAGATTAGTTTATAAACTATGCTTAATTTTCTAATTGTCCTAATAAAGAAAATTAACTCTATTACAAAGTTAGGAGAAAAATGCAAATAAAGAGAGACAATGAATACTACCTAAAATCTATAAACCAAAACATGATATTTTTGTTGCAACATAACATCTTAAATGTAAAAATGAGGGCTTCCCTGGTGGCGCAGTGGTTGCGAGTCCGCCTGCCGATGCAGGGGACATGGGTTCGTGCCCCGGTCTGGGAAGATCCCACATGCCGCAGAGCGGCTGGGCCCGTGAGCCATGGCCGCTGAGCCTGCGCATCCGGAGCCTGTGCTCCGCAACGGGAGAGGCCACAGCAGTGAGAAGCCCGCGTACCGCAAAAAAAAAAAAAAAAAAAAAAATGTAAAAATGAGATAATTAGGGGATTAAGGAGGAAAAAAATCAAATTTTGAATAACCTTCCTTACTGATAAACCTAGAGTCACTGCATGCTATCCATCTGCAGGTCAAGTAGCTTATTTTCCAAACCTAATACCCGTAAAAGACTCAATGAAATTAATAAACCCATTTATTTCAGTGGGAATATATTACACTGAGAATAACTCCATGAATTCATTATAGATGAAGCTAGCATCTCATTCTGTTCACTCCTTCTACTTCTACTAATGCAATACATAAAAAGATATATATATATGAAATACATTTGTTTAAAGTATTTTTTTATACAAATAGATAAAATTTTTTTAGACTTGATTTTTATAACTGTGTTATAAATGCAATAAAATATATCTTTTTGGTTACTCCTAGGACAGTCCACTTACAGAAGTATTGTCTTAGAGTTATTTGGAGTGCATATAGATATTACTATTTTTACTAAATCTCAGACTATAATACAGCACATGGAAAGGCATGCCTACTAGACAGTGTTTTTTCCAAAGAGAAGAGTGCGTTTTATATATAGACAGTGTGGTGCCTGATATGTAAACATTATTGAATAAAAGAGGAGTGTAGCTGAATCAGATCTACTGCTTCTGTCTTCCATGGTACTGTTCTGGATTTGGTCAGTAAACAAGTATAAAAGCAACCCATACTATATGATGGATTCCAGACAGGGTGAGGTGAGACTGAAATTTCCCGGTGTTTCAGAGTACATTTATAGTGAAAAGTATTTTGATTATGTCTTCAAATCCCTTTAGGACTTTGTAAACTTTTACAGAACTGTTTTAGAAAAGAAGGAAAATGTACAAGCTAAAAATTCATGCAAGAGTAAACAAACCAGATACGTTAGAATGTAGAAAAGAATTTGATATTAAACTTCCTGTGAAACAATACAGACTGGTAATAGATATAAAATACATTCCTTGGCTTAAATCTTGGCAATACAAGACTTTTATCTGCCTTTCTAGGACATTCTTCTCTTATGTAAATTTACAAGCTTGAATGACACAGCGAGGATGTAAACAATTGGCATTATCATCAAGATGCAATATACTAGTATTATAACACACCTTGTTAAAGGAATTGTTGCCAAAGGATTTCAGTGAAGTCCAGTGTGTTACATTCTTTACATAATTTACTTTCAAAGTAAGACTGGCTTTCAGAGCATTCCACCCAGTAATGAATATCCGTAGTTTAGGTATGTCACCCTGTAAGTAAATTCAGAAGAGAGAGAATACAAAAGAAAGACTCCTGCACAGTGACCGTGCTACTCTTTTTGTATTTTAATGGCATGTGTAAAATAATAATACTTATACCATAGACCAAAGAAGGCCTTTCTTTCTAAGTATTCAAAGGACATGGCCCTAGGGAATTCTGAGGTTCATGCAGTTGCTATGTTCGTAGAGAGTACAATAAGTGGAAATTAATAAATGCACTAGCAAAGTCCACTAGGGTGTATATGTGTGAATTTGTGTTTGTGCCCATGTGCTAAATCTTTGTAAGATAATTTTACAATAAAGGAAGGAGTTACTTCTCTGTACAAACCTATACATTTAGATTTTCATGTATTATATTTGATCAAAAAGGAATATAAAACATCTTTCGGAGATGGAATTATTAAAATTTGATGAGAAACATACTTTAAAATATTTGCAGTGTTAGAGGGTCCTTGATTGAATGAACATGCATTCTGAGATTCATTTAGCTTCTCCATCATATTTTCAGCTTCTTTAGACAGTGATCTTCCTCTGAGGTTCCTGGTAAAATAACATTATGTCTTGTGTTTTACCTCTTCTCAGAAGGTCACAGATGGGTCAAATAAGAATTCCCAAGATATCTAAGAAAAGCATTATTACTCAGTTCTTTAAAAGTAGATGGTATTCAACCCTTTGGAAGGTACTTTTACCCTTTTGTGAATAGGATGGACTTAAGAACTGTTTTACATTTTAATTTCTTCTGTATAAAATCTCTCAACAAAGTATAAGTATGATTTTGTTGTTTTTGTTATTGCTATGTGGTTGGTTTGTCTGGGGATACTGGACAATCTCACCTGGCCCCTAGCTTGCTGTCCCCAGTGCAGATGTAACTGGGTGACATAATCCTGACCGAGGCACATCCCGTACAATTCAGAGGCACCTGGAAGCCATAATTCTGTTTGGGACCTTTGCAGGCCATGACCTCCAGCCAGCCCCATGCATTATGTGGCTACAAGTCAGATTTTCACCAGCCTATTGGCGGCACTCAGATAGATTCTGAGACTTACCTAATATGGGACAAAGATAGCAGTCAGTCTTTTGTCTTTAAAAGGTCTACCACACTTATCCTCCCTGGAAACCCATCGCTGAGGGTCTCCCTAACCTTGTGCAGGTTCCTCACTTGCCAGTAAAACATCTTCACAAAGCACGCCATCTTTTAGTGTCTTAAGTAGAGACAAAGAGGAACAGCTATAAAGACTTCAAGTGGAAAAACATAATTCATTAGAGATACAAATAGGTAGCTGAAAGTGACCAAGAAAACCATTAGCCTCCAGGGAATTTGAAAATGCAGTTGTGTTTCCTCACAGGCTACAGGGCACCCGGGGAGCCTGTGTTCTTTATCCCTGAGATGTGGTGGTAACCCTGATGACATCTAGAATTAAAATGATCAATGACTTCCCAAAATAGGAAAGTTTGCCTTTTTCAGTCTTTGGAGTTTACCTTACTGAATTTAAATTTCCTATCATTTGAAACATAAAATTGACAGAGGAGAGAAAGACAAGCCTCTGCAAGAAAGAGATGCCTCACTGCAAAGAATGTGAAGTATCTCATGAAAACAGGAACCCCTCCTGGCACTTTGCCCTCCACCTTATTTAAGGATTTATGGAAATATGGGGTGATAAACATATTTTCCACGTAAGCAGATAACCAGAAAAATGTTAGAAAATAGGGCAGTTTCTCAAAACCGCCAGACTTTCAAGTTCAGTGATGCCACTAACACCATTACTTTACATTATTTTGGGAGAGCTGCAATTCATGACACATTTGTGACATGTCGTTCTTCCCAACATTGTATGGCTATTAGGAACCTGTCAGGGTGATGCAGGGGAAAGCTTTCTAGTGTTGCTCTGTATTATACACCAGTGGCCCTCTTCCCTCTTCTATCTCTCTTTCAGTGAGGAGAACCTAGATAAGAATCAACTACAAAGGGAATCTGATCATGAATTTTGAGTTGACTGAGTGGTGTTATCCAAGCAACACAGATGCTCTTTATAAAGCATCTGGGCACAATGCGTAGCAGATAAGTCTCCCTTTGGTTTCAAGCCAGAGGCAATACATCTATTTAATATCTTTGACTTTTATGGGTTTCTTCTGAAGAATTTCTCCTGTATAAATGATGCTCTGAATGTGTGCTATGTTTTCTTACCTGAGACTCATTTAAGCTTTAGATTTCAATAGTGACTCTCTTTTATTACTCAATAATGGATGAAAGCAGTAGTTGGAAATATGTTTTGTGGAAATGTGTATTTTTGGACTGAGAAATTCCCAACAGTTTTCTCTTCCATATCTGAGTCTAGCAGATAGCATTCTGTATTTCTGCTTAGCTGGCAGGAAGTTTCAGAACTCTGTCCACTTTCACCTTTAAATGCCAGTTTATAAGAACTAAAGGTATCTCCTCAGGGCATGCATCCTTTAGAAACTGTCAGGGACATATCTGCACCTTGAATACAAACCTAAAACTAACATTTTTCCTAAAATTTCTATAGGAGTTTAATATTCCTCTCTGGTGTCGAATGACAAATTTGGATGAAATTTGACTGCCTGTCCAGCTTCTAGAAAAAAACAGAATATTATCTTTTAGGAGGCTTCTCCATGTCACTTTTGGAGAAATTGGAAGGACATCTGGGGATATTTGAATATTGTCTTCTGGGGAAAAAATATTTAGTGCTAGTAGGTTTTGGTAATGTAAATGTGAAATTATTTTCCAAGGAGAAGGAGTCAGTCTTGGGCAATTTATATAGAAAGCAGGGGTTACATTTACATGGAGAGAAGCATACTTAAAAGTCTTAAAAGTTAGGTAAATCTGGTAATGTATCTAACAGCTAGAGCTGTGGAATCTCCTTGGAAAGTTCAGTTGTTGGCCGGAGCAGTAGAGAAACTCAGCCTTATCTGTAAATGTCCAGAAGTCCAGAGAAATTCGTCTCATGTGGTTGAGAATAGAGCATGACTGGTGCTCAGCCTTTTAAAGTGTGAAGGACACTTTGTTAATATGACAGAAATTTGATAATCCTCGTAGACCATTATGGTTAGTATCTGCCTGCAGATACAAAAGATGGATTCAATAACACTTTTAAATAAATTTTTTTTATTCATCACAATATTATTTATACACATTCACAAAATTGTAGTGTAATCTTAGAATCTAAATTCCCCCAAGTCTCCACAGTCTGTAGTACAAATAAGTTCATATTAACAATACAGTTATGCTACTTTGACTTACTCCCTTTGACGTATGCTGCATACTTCAGAATCTCATTGCCTTCTTTTACTCCATCAATTCAATTCTAGTCCAGGTATTTCTGAGAAGTCTGTGATTTTCTCACCTGCAGGCACCAACAACCCTCCCCTGCTCTTCCACTTTGGGGCCCCTCATTAATAGTGTCTGTTATTACTAAAGAAGCCACATAGTGGTCACTCTGCCTGGTACAATCCCTGAAATAACTTCCAGATACAGAGGGATCAGTAGCTTATCAATTGAGGGTCACCAAGCACCAAGAGATGATGGATGTACTCAACACAGGGCAGCAGAGAGCTTCAGGAGAGAGCACCACCTAGAGCTTTCCTCCAGTTTTGAGTGAAACCTGGTCATTATTGATGGGCACTTGGCTCTAGTAGCCCTTTCAAGTGAGCGAAGGTTATTCTCTCATGCCTCATGCATGGCATCCTTCTCAATTCGTAATAGCATCTTCTATAAGGCTAACCAAATAGTCGCCCTCCTCTTTAGAAGCCGTGTGTGTGTGTGTGTGTGTGTGTGTGTGTGTGTGTGTAAATTACATGGTTTAAATAAACATAATCATTGCTGTGTTAGTACAATAAAAGTTTTTGTCTGTTTTTTGCTTTTTTTTGTTTTTTGGTCTAGGATAAGTCTGATGATCCAACTAAATAACTTCAGGTTTTAGTTTCAATATGTGGCTTAATATGACTTTCTCTTGATTTCCCATATTGCCAAATCGTATATGCCATAAATTATGTAATCCCTGGGAAAATACATCATGAGAATTATTTGCAAGATAAAGTACTGATATATGCTACAAGGTAGATGAGCCTTGAAAACATTGTTAAGTGAAAGAAGTCCGATTCAAATGTAACATATGTATGATTCTATTTATATGAAATATCCAGAATAGGTAAACCCATAGAAACTGAAGGCAGATTGATGGTGGCCAGAAGCTGGGGAAAGGAAAGGCCAGAGGGTGACTGCTTAGTGGGTATGGACTTTTCTCCTGGGGTCATGAAAATTTTTTTGAAAGTGGATAGAGGTGACAGTGGCACAAAATTGTGAATATACTAAGGGCCACTGAATGGTATACTGTACAGTAGTTAATTTGGTTTTGTAAATTTCACATAATTTCACAAAATTAAAAAATGTGTTGATAGGATATTCCCTTTTGTTTTTAAAGTAATTGGTTAATTTTTAAAAAGTAATTTATCCGTAAATAATTTTTACCCTATATTGTTTAGGTTGTAAAAATCTCAGCTAGATTTACATTGTTTAGTTTATCCATAAAGATAATATATAAGATTTTCTACTAGGAACCTTAAGACTTTGTCCTCCATATCCACCATGTTAGCTTATTTTTGGCCTGGAGAGCCTCAGAACTGGTCAGAGGAAGGGGAAAAGTTTCAGTGTCACCATACATTTTGTACCAGCCTCAGGTATTTTATTGAGATATAGCACTTTCAGCAGCAACTTTTTGTCATAAGTCTATGTATTAATTAGGGTATCAGTAAGAAAAGACTAGGTCATGCTGCAGTAACAGACAACCTTGGAATCTGAGTGGCTTCATGCAGCAAAATTTGTTTCTTGCTCATGTTACATGTCTATTGCTGGTCAACTGGTCAGGTCATCACAGACCCTCAGAACATCCACCACTGCTAATTGTATTTGACATACAAAAGAGAAAAGATCGCTGATGTCCCTCAAAGGTGTCCACCTTTAGGGTACATGTCATTGTTTTTCCAAAGTCATTGATCATTACTCCTATAATCTCATCCAGCCTCAAGGGGACCAGGAAGCATGGTACCTCTTTGTGCCCAGAAGTTAAAAGAACTGGCGATAATAGCAGATAGCACTAATGACTACCATAATGAGTAAGCATGATATTCTAGGTTGTCAATTAGACCAACTTTCCAAGTAATCTATCACATAATTTAAGACAATTTGCCATCTGTTTTTGCTGTTGTTGTTGCTGACTGAGATCTGTGTTTTGTTTAGATTTCTGTTTGTACTTTCAACTACTACAGTGTTTCTCAAACTTTATTCAAGTCATATCTTTGGTCAAGATATGAAAGATAGACATAGAAGGATATGTTAACACAACATTTGGAAAGATATGTTAACAATAGTTTAAAAGGGTGACTGAGATTCAGAACATTGAACAATTACAAAAAATTCTGCCATTATCTCAGTATTCTATGCAGTAGGTCACTCTATTAAGCATGGTGTCACTTTTCAGTAGAATTGTCTCCTGCCCTAACTTCACTGTCATATCATCCAGAAATAAGTAATTTCTCTTTGGTGTTTGATTAATGATAAATCATACCACTTACAGTATTTTATGTCAACCTCATCTCAATATTTTATCTTATTAAAAAATCACTATAAAACTGTATGTCCTCAGTTGAAACAGAACTAAAATTTATACCTTAATCAAAATTTAATGGCACAACAAGGAAGGACACCCTTCACCTCTCTTTCTTGTTCTCTGCTTTCTTGTAGGCCACTCCCTGCCATTAACTGAGGGTTTGGGGATTGGACACACAGTATTTTCCCACATCAAAGTTACCATAATGTCCATGTTAAAGACACATACCACTGCTTACTCTCACATTTCTTTGCCTTTAAAAATGACTTTGTCCTCACCTCCACTTCTCCTCGGCCACCACTTCCATATTGTACCTGCACCTTTTCATCACGCAAACCTGATATCATTATCTTTTGTTTGAAGCATTTAAAAGATTCCTGTCTGGTATATTGTCCTACGGTTTCCCCTTTCCAGAATATTCCTAACATTGCCATTTTAGTAGTCTGTTCAAAATGCAAATATGATCCTATCAATCTACTCTTTAAAACCCTTCATTGACAGTTGAGATGCAGTCTAAGTTCTTAGCATGTCATATAAGAACTTTTCTTAATTTCTCCCCTCCTCACTTTTTTTTTTTTTTCTTTTTTTGCGGTACGTGGGCCTCTCACTGTTGTGGCCTCTCCCGTTGCGGAGCACAGGCTCCGGATGCGCAGGCTCAGCGGCCATGGCTCACGGTCCCAGCCGCTCCACGGCATGTGGGATCCTCCCGGACCGGGGCACGAACCCGCGTCCCCTGCATCGGCAGGTGGACTCTCAACCACTGCGCCACCAGGGAAGCCCTCCCCTCCTCACTTTTATACTCCATTCCTTACACTCTCACCCACTTATTTCACTCTCAGCCCACTTCTAGACCCATGAATATGCCATCAGCTCTCTTGCCTCAGGGAATTATACATGTTGCTCTGTTTTCCAGGAAGAGCCATGCCTTCCCTGTCTTCAGCCACTTACTGTTCATCCACCACTTTTTAGTCTTCTATGATACGCCAAGACCCTTCTTTACAACTTTCATGATATTTTTTGAGCTTATCATATTCCTAAGAGCTTCTCTGTATTTGTAAGCTTAACCAGAAGTAGATGTTCACTTATAGTTGTTTAATAAAATCAATGAATTCCAGCAGAAGTCACTTTGGCAGAGAGCAGCACAGCTGACTGAGGGAGCAGGCTATGGAGAATTCTCTAGTGAAAAGGGACTGAAATTGATTCTGGGGATTACTCATCATGAGATATTCAGAGGCTAGGGTATTTTTGTTAAACAGATTATGTATAATTTAGCTCTTGTAGAAAAACATTTATTTTTCTATAAGAAATATTTCTTATCATATACTACGGCTTGGGCATAAAGTATTGGCACTGGACTTAGTTGTGAGTCAAGCTGAGTCCAACAGAGAGAATTTTTTGACCTTAAAACAGGTATAAACACTGAAGCAAAACTTAACTTCTTTTGCGCAGATGTCCCTCGTATGATGGAAACACTAGAACAAGGTCAGCGTAATATGAACACTGAAGAACACCAAAAAAATATTGAATTTAGAGTGAGAAAAACTGAATTCTATTATTAGCTTTCCATCTTCCAGCAACGGACCTTGAGTAATCCTTCAGACTTTCTGAATTTCTAGATTCTTATTTTTCTAAAATGGTAATAACAATGAACAGTGTCAGTATACCTCACAAGATGTTATTATCCAGTTGGACAAAATATGTGAAATCACTTAGGACACCATAAAGGCATATAAGAGAGTAAAAGCATAAGTCACGTACAATTACATTTAATATTACTGTAAAATGGAAGTAGAAATTTGAAATACCTCCTGTGTAATCCCAGTGACAGTTGAGGTTCCAAATGGCTTGTCTAGATTCTCATAAAATCCTAACAAGAGGTTAAGACAAAAATAAGCCCACTCTATTATATATACCAGCACAGAATTTTTCCTCCACTTGAGGTGGGGAAAGTAGACATTGTGAAATGTTGATATGATTTTCCTCATATTGTCTTCAAGAACAGGTAAATGAAAACAAACAATTTGAAATGAAAAAAAAAAAAAAGCAAAGTTAAATATCAAACTGTGAGCAATACCTCATTAAGTAATATTCTACAATTGGGGGTGTGTGTGTGTGTGTTTCAAATGTGAGCGTCTATAATCATAAGCTTTAGATTATAGATCTCTGAGTTATGGTACTCATAACTAATTTAAAAATGTGAATAATTTCATAACCTTCAGCATAACTTTACTAATCTCTTTTCTTTACTCCTGAATATTTCTCCCCTTTCAGCTGCTCACAAGCCTCTTGCTTATAAAGCCTAGTCTTTCCCAAAATTCCAGCAAACAGTACCTTTGTGCTCTTTGGCTCTGTCCCCACTAATAACCTGTTAATAGGTAGATTGATTGATTGATTGATTTTTTTATATTGTCTACAGGCTTTACTTCTTTGAGCTTGTGGTAAAATTAACACGACTTGAATTCTTACTGGTTTTCAACATTGAATAGGGATAGTGAATAGAACTCAATTTTTTTTGGAACATCAACTAATTTATTTATTTATTTAAACTTTAAAATATCCAATTTTATTTTATTTTAAAAAATTTTATTGGAGCATAGTTGATTTACCAATGTTGTGTTAGTTTCCAACATACAGCAAAGTGATTCAGTTATACATATACATATACTCATTTTTTTTCAGATTCTTTCCTCTTACAGGTTATCACAGAATATTGAGTAGAGTTCCCTGTGCTATACAGTAGGTCCTTGTTGGTTATCTATTTTATATATATTAGTGTGCATACATTAATCCCAAGCTCCTGATTTATCCCTCCACCCCACATTTCCCTTTTGGTAACCATAAGTTTGTTTTTGATATCTGTAAGTCTGTTTCTGTTTTATAAATAAGTTTATTTGTGTCATTTTTAAAAATTAGATTTCACATATGAGTGATATCGTATGACATTTGTTTTTCTCTGACTTACTTCACTTAGTATGGTAATTTCTATGTCCATCCATGTTGCTGAAAATGGCATTATTTCATTCTTTTTTATGGCTGAGTAATATTCCATTGTATGTATGTACCACATCTTCTTTATGCATTTCTCTGTCGATGGACATTTAGGTTGATTCCATGTCTTGGCTGTTGTAAATAGTTCTGAAATGAACATTGGGGTGTATGTATCATTTCAAATTATGGTTTTCTCTGGATGTATGCCCAGAGTAGGATTGCTGGATCATATGGTAGTTGTACTTTTCATTGTTTAAGGACGCTCCATACTGTTTTCCACAATGGTTGTACCAATTTACATACCCACCAACAGTGTAATAGGGTTCCCTTTTCTCCACACCCTCTCCAGCATTATTGTTTGTAGACTTTTTCATGATGGCCATTCTGACTGGTGTGAGGTGATACCTCATTGTAGTTTTGATTTGCATTTCTCTGGTAATTGATGATGTTGAGCATCTTTTCATGTGCTTTTTTGGCCATCTGTATGTCTTCTCTGGAAAAAAAATAGGTAGATTTAGCCAACATCTCTGGTTCAATTCACTACCTTCTTTCTGTCTCTGCATAATTCCAATTTCCCATGATAACTAACTAGATTGAGTGACAAAGAAGAATGAGAAAATAAAGAGATGAAACATTCACATGTTAATTAATTGTGTTTCAATCACATTTAAAACCATACATAATGCAAAGTGGTAATGATTATTAAGACAATCTGAAAAACTAAAAAGATGACAACTGTATTAATTAGGGCTCTTGGTTAAAAGTACCAGAAATTCAGTTCTATGTCTACTTGGCAGAATGGGGAAATTATGGGATGGTTACTCAGGTGCCTCACTTTATACCAGGAGGGGTAAAATCATTTGGAGAGCCAAGATTCAACTGGATTCCTCTACAAAATTGGTTTCTCATTCATTCTCTGTCTCCTTCTGCCTTTCCCTCTCCCTGTCCCTCTCCCTTTCTCCTTCTCTCTCACACACATTATCTCCAACTCCTCATCTATGCTTTCTCTTATCTGTGTGTTGGTTATGTTTTCTTGATGCAGGTACAGTGTCCTTTTCTACCTGCCAAAGAATATGATTGTCATCAGCCCCCATGTTTCAATTTTTGCAAATCCTAGTACCAAATTAGAGGAAATTATTAGTATGTGTGTGTGTGGTGTTTCCAGTTCCTAAAATTAAAAAGAAAAGAACAGAGAAGAGCTCTGATTAGCCATACTCCTTGATATATCAGTAGTGGTAAGAGGGGAAGAGAACTAAAAAATCATGGTACTCTTGTGCAAACTCATGGGTAGGGTAACTGGGAAGATATTTCTGCTATTATCATCCTAACCAAATCAAAATGAAAAAAACACACAGCTATTAAAATGTGAGTTTTTAGTTGCTCTTTTATATTTTCAGAAATATCATTTGTATGAACATCATGTCTATGCTTAGGGTGTAATTCATTTCGGAATTCTTATTCCTCCAAGGTACTGAAGGAAGTTAAATCAGATTAAAGAAATGTATGATGGCCAATTATTTCTTTGCTAATTGTACTTTAGGGCATAAATTGTATTAGAGGGTTCAGGACAGTGATTATTCCTCAGAAATTATCACACTAAGCATAATTTCTTTGGAAATTTTATATTTTACTTTATACCTTTTTTGTTGTTTAAATAATTTAATGAAGGATTTTTTTCAGTGAAATAATGATCCTGTACTGGCATATAAAACTACAGCAGATTCTGTTTGTTTGATTTAAGGTTCTATTTTATTACAATTATTGCTGTTTAGTATAGTATAGACATACTTAAAGATTCATATAGGAGTCACATTATATAAAAATTATTTCCCATTAATTTTATTCCAAAATTGGGTATATTCCAGCAGGGAAATTTTTGCTAAATATTAAAAATATCCTTGAAGTTAAGACAAACCAAATAATGTTATGAAGAAAAGATGTCACTGCAATACTTTGAAAGTATTCCCCTTTAACAACAACAGCTAAGCACATGAAGTTCTAGTTGTCCTCCAGTGAGTACCCAATGATTACTTTTAGCTGATTATGTGTTTTAGATAGAGAATGGGTCAATATAATGCCAAAGAAAACAAAAATACTAACTTAAAAAGATGTATGTAACCCCATTCCATTGCAGCATTACTTGCAATAGCAAAGAATTTATAATTTTGACTGTCCAAATAATCTTTCATACATTTGTTTCTTCTTTTAAGTTAGTGAGTTTTTACACCTTGGGGGAATAACTCTACTTGTACTTAACATCTTTTTCAAGATAAATATTAAAGAATTCCCATTGGTATTAGTCTGGTGTCATTATCAATAGGATATGTTTCACAATGTTAGCCAGTGATTGAAAAATAGACCAAGTTTAGTAGAGTCAAATCTGGCCTGATTGAAATTTTGTCTGTTACATTAGCCAACACTTCTGAACATCTACAGTTCAATAACACATTCAAAATTATGGTACTCACGAACTCCAGGAATCTAAGGGCAATGTGAGTTGTCAATGATTAAAGCATATTTATTATGGAGGTAGAATAAAATGTACTTTACTGATTTTTTTTTGTTTTTTAATTTTCTTTACCCCTCCCCTCCCCCTCCTCCCCTCCCTTCTCCTCCCCCTCCTCCCCCCTCTTCCTCCTCCTCCCCCCTCTTCCTCCTCCTCCCCCCCTCCTCCTCCTTCTTCTCTCTCTCTCTCCTTCCTCTGTTTCTCTTTCTTTTTCTCTTTTCAAATCAACCCATGCAAATGTGGGTGGGTAGCCTATAGTAATGAGAATATTAAATCAGAAGCTCTTTTTTTTTTTTTTTTTTTTTTTGCTGTACGCGGGCCTCTCACTGTTGTGGCCTCTCCCATTGTGGAGCACAGCCTCCAGACATGCAGGCTCAGTGGCCATGGCTCACGGGCCCAGCCGCTCCGCGGCATGTGGGATCTTCCCAGACTGGGGCACGAACCCGTGTCCCCTGCATCGGCAGGCGGACTCTCAACCACTGCGCCACCAGGGGAGCCCAGAAGCTCTTTTCTTTAACTCAGCAGGTAAAAAGAAGTTTACTTTAATAGAACACCATTCCACTCTTCATTATCTATAAAAGGAAATCTTAAATATTCATCATGGATCCATGTCACATTTTCTAGGGAAGTATAAGAGTTTCTTTATTTAAAACAAATAAGATGAAATTTTGACTAGAGAAGGGCAGACGACAGAGGGGAAGATGGTGATAAAATCTTGGGAATTGCAGAGACTGGTATTTTTTAACTTTTCTAATGATGGAGAGAAGAATAACACAAGAGATGTGTTTAATCTGACATACAGCAGTTTTCCAGAAGGATTTACTATCTTCTCAAGACATCACATGTATTTAAGAATTGCTGCCTTAGCTTTACTAACACTAACATCACAAATTTTCATGCCAAAATTTATTCAGTGCCATTTGTTATTTATTTTTTAAATAGACTTTATGTTTTACAGCAGTTTTTGGTTCATGGCAAAATTGAATGGAAAGTACAGAGACGTCCCATATACCACCTGCCCCAACACACACACTACTTCCCCCCTTATCAACATCTCCCACCAAAGTGGTAGATTTGTTACAATTGATGATTCTGCATTGATGCATCATTATCACCCAAAGTCCATAGTTTATACTGGGGTACACTCTTGGTGTTTTACATTTTATGGGTTTTAACAAATATATAATAACACATATCCACCACTACAGCATCATACAGAATAGTTTCACTGCCGTAAAAATCCTTTATGCTCTGTCTGTTCATTCTTCCCTCCTCCCTAACCCTTGGCAGCTGCTGACTTTTTAATTATCTCCAAAATTTTGCCTTTTCCAGAATGTCATATATCAATAGTTGGACTTATCCAGCATGTAGCCTTTTCAGATTGGTTTCTTTCACTTAATAATATGCATCTAAGGTTCCTCCATGTCTTTTCATAATAACTGATAGCTCAGTTATTTTCAGTGCTGAATAATATTGTATGTCTGGATATACCAAAGTTTATCCATTCATGTGCTGAAGGATATCTTGGTTGCTTCCATGTTTTGGCAGTTATGAATAAAGCTGCTATAAACATCCCTGTGCAGGTTTTCTGTGGACATAGGTTTTCAACTCCTTTGGGTAAATTCTACAGAGTGTAATTTCTGTATCATATGGTAAGAGTATGCTTACCAAACTCTCTTCCAAAGTGGCTGTACCATTCGGCATTCCTCCTGGTAATGAATAAGAGTTTCTGTTGCTCCATATTCTTGTCAGCATTTGATGTTGTTAGTGTTCCGGATTTTGGCCATTCTAAAAGGTGTATAGTGGTACCTCTGTAATTTTTCATATTACTATTACTAAGCCCAGAGAATTAAACAGCTTTCAGGAATATATATAAACCAATCTCCACATGAAAGCTGATTCCCAAAACATAGCCAGAACAAGAAAACAGAGACCCAAGAAACTGAAAGTTATTAAGCTTAGTTATTTTCTGTATGCATGAACTATTTTCAGGGATTTAGGAATATATGGTAGAATAGTACGTCTACTTAAAGCACTAAAGAAGAGACCAAAGTGAAATGAGTTCTGAAACCACGGATATAAGTTTGCAAATCTTCTTCGTGATGAGGGCTTTGGGTACTAGAAGGTGTACAAATTGCTTGAAGGCATGTTAATTCAATGTTTCCCCCAAACACTCTACCTAACAAATAAAATATACTAACACAATTTCACCACCAACTACAAAAGGTAGGCAAACTTTGTTGATACTGTACCTGCCAGGGAAGGAAACCATGAGAACTTTAAAAAAAAGATTAATGCTTTCTATGAAAGGGATGTGTTCACAGGGCTTGCTTTTTTGTTGCTGCTGTTGGGGGTAATTAAAGGAAGCACCACATGTACACACACCCACGTGCCCTACATTCTTTTCCAATCCCCAGTTTACACTCTAATGCTCTGTGTAATAAAAGCTTCCTCCATGTGGTAAAATGCTTTCTAAGCATTAATACGTGAATTTTAGATCTTGACAGCCTGGTCTCCCTCCCTCATCTCTAAATTGTTCATGTTTTTATCTCTATTCTTGTTTAATTACTTGTCTATTTTCTCTGTATTACTTTGGCTTTTTATTATGCATAAACTTATGTTTTATATAAAAAATTACTGATTCTCCACTACCAGTATCACAAACCTCATCATGGGTAAGCAGTTTCAGATTCTCTGATGACAGCTCAAATAAGTGTTGTGAATACCTTTCAAAATGATGCCAAGAATAGAGATTGTGAAACTTGTAGATTCATATAGTTTATAGGAAATTATATTAAGCCATTTGACTTGATATTTCAGGGTCATATTCAAAGAACATAATAAACACTCATAAATACTAAAAGTTATAAATAGTATACTCATACTTCAGCAAGTAAAAAAGATGATATTGACATCAATGTACCAAGAATTTAATACTAGCAGTAACTTTATGAGGAAGGTATTAGCATTCATAGTTTCTAATGAGAAGGACTTAGCAACAGACAGTAAGTTGGGAACCTCAGTTTATATATTCAAGGATTGGGTGACAATCAACTAACATACGGTTACTTAGCAGTGATATGCTGTAATGTCTTATTATAAAGAAGCAAGAGTTATAAATTTTAGTTTTTTGAATTAATAACAGTAAAAGTAATGATTAAGGCTTTTCATATACCAACTTTTTAGAAGATATTACTGAGTCATTGAATAACTCCAAATTATTTTTATTAAATAAATGTTTCCCTAATGGACACACTTTCTATTTAAACATAGTTGAAGACTCCCTTCCAACTGGAGGAATTTCCAGATTACCGCTCAGTGTCCTCTATTAAAACAGATATCCTTTAAAACTGACAAATCACATTTTTCTCAATTCGTCAGCCACAGGGGAGTTACATTGTTCAGAAGGAAATAAGATGGATATTCTAAATAGAATGTTTTTGTATACCTTTCATGAGACATCAGTGGGTCTTTAAAGAGAGTTTCTTGATTTTTCAGGCAGCACCCCAGGCAGCCCAAGATCTATTGCTCTGTCACTTTAACGGCGGCAGTAGACGTGCCACTTTTTCTAGGAGATCTTTCTCTTAAGATTTGAAAATGTCTACAAAGCAATTGCATCTGTCATCTCCTGCTTGATCCACTGACTCCCACAGGCCATGACTGAATGGTTAAAAGCTTTATTTTTGCCCAAAATGCTTGTTGGAACAAATGCATTTTTTTAGGGCAGAGACTCTGTGAATGAAAACTATGCATTCAAACCTGTAAACATCAGTGAGAAGAGCTGTGACCAAGAAGGAGGCAGACTTAGTGGATTCTATGAAAAACAACCAGACTTATGGCCGTGGGTCACGTGGGATAGCATCTCAGACACACAACCAGTTTTCTTTGTGGCTACTTCTAGGGAAGGGAAGCTTAGTATTTCTTAAGAAAATCCATTTCATTTTGGGATTGAAAAACTTTTAAAAATGATGTTTATGTTATTCCAGAATCTAGCTTCGTCTAACTTTAATTTTATTGTCACTAGATCAGCACTTCGAAGATTGCCATCAGGATAACGTAACAAAACATACTTCTTTCATCTTTGTATTTATAGCATAGTCAGTCACTCTCCTTGTCATGTCCTTGGGATGCGCCAGATTTTGCAGTGTTCCTTAAAGTGTTCAATTGAAACTATATATATACCTTAAAGTATGAAGAAAGGGTGAATAAAATTTTTAGATAGTTCTGGATCAATGTCCAAATTCACCAGAACTCACAGGCCCCTCTTCTAGGTTTTGGCTTGAGGATTTTTTTGGTCATTTTATGAAGGATTTCTGAAAAATTAGATTTGCCTTTCTCAAGAGGAAAATGTGGCAAATACATTTTGGTATAGATTCTAAATACATTTTGGATTATCATATACTTCTAAAAGTATATATTAGAGATAAGCTTGTGCTTATTAGCAGATGGTAATCTCAAAAATTATGTATTAGAGTTACTTTAAGAGTCAGCTTTACTTATACGGTTTTATCAGTTAAATATGAGCTTGTGCTCTTAACGAGTAGGTGTTCATATTCCTATGAATGCACCAATTAGGAATCAAGCTCCATTTCTGAAGCAGCAATTTTGGAGAATTATAGTGCAGTGATAAGAGCATGAGCTCTGGAGTCAGATTATTTCATTTGCTTCCATATTTATCATTCAACTCAAATATCCTTCTCATGGCTCTGTCATGCCTACTTAATTTGATTTGCTCAAATGCTTGGATTAACAATGATAGACAACCAAACTGCCTCCATTGCTGAGACAGTTGGGCCCTCCTAACATGCCTGCTACCAGATACAATGCTCAGTATTGCGTTGCGGGGAGACCAGACAAACAGAGTGGAATCAAATGGTACCTAAGATCCAGTATTCATGCATAAGCCTTGGTGCCTAAATTGGGACTGTGTCTTAGAAATGTGGCATGCAAAAAGATACCCTGTGTACCTACTGTGGTATGAATGCAGTCTTAGGACATACATCACTCATACTTCAGATCAACTTTATGTGTCCCGTACTAAGGACTTTGAGTTTGCGAGTTAAATGATTACTTAAAGCACAAAAGACATCTGATATTCCCCCAGCCTTCCTGGTACAAAGCCACCTAAAATAAAAATATTTAAAATTAATCTTTCAATAGCAAGATAGTAAGGAAATCCTCGGAAACTATAATCAGAAAGCTTAAATATAGAAAAATCAGCAAGTATTGAAGATGGATGTTGGCTTAGGGTCTCTGCCAATTGACTCCTGCCCCAGAGCTTCAGTTTTAAGGGCCGTAAGTGAACGACAAATATTAGGATACAGTAAGTCCCCTACATATGAACCTTCAAGTTGTGAATTTTCAAAGATGCAAACGTGCATCACTGGATCATTTTTTTCAAGAGGGTAGATAGAATTGAATCCAGCAAGGAACCAGAACATGTGCCATCAACGTCAGGCGTGAGTGAAATTGCAGCTTGCCCTCCATCTGCTATTGCTGATGATCCTTCAGCTCTACCATCTCCCTCCCACCTCCTCTCCTTCCTCCAGTCAGTAACTCTTCTTGCCTGTTCACTCAATGACAGCCCCTGTATGCCAGCTGTTGTACTGTACTACTATATTTTTCAAGGTACTGTACTGAAGATTAAAAATGTTTTATTTTTTGTGTTTGTTTTCTATGTATTATTTGTGTGAAAAGTATTATAAACCTATTACAGTACAGTACTATGTATCCGATTGTGTTTGCTGGGTACCTAGGCTAACTTTGTTGGACTTAATGAACAAATTGTACTTACGAATGCGCTCTCGGAATGGAACTCCTTTGTATGTAGAGGACTTACTGTATGTATAGTGGAGAGGTGGCCGAGAGGATCAGAATTAACCCAGAGCCCTGAACCAGTGACACCCTCTGTGGCTGAAATAAGAAAACAAACCTTTCTTTTGGTGTGAAATATCAAGATATCTTTGCCTCTCAGTGGCTTCAGAAAAAAACAAAACAAAACAGACAAATAAACAAATCTCTCCCAAGAATTCATAACCATCCTTCCTGGGTAGGGATTAGAAATAACACTAATTGGTCCTGAAACCCACAACCAGAAAGTTTATTTTCAGTTGACCCTCAGGTGCTTGGTAGAAGCACATGCAGGTCTTCTCTGGAGATGAAAACACATTGAACATAAGCTTCAAGATGATCCCGCAATAAACTTCCAGGAAAACTGATTCTCAAAAACAAAAACAAAAAATTCATAAGACACATAAGGAGAGAAGTAAGACTGTTAGAGCCAACAAAAACACAAACTACAGAATGAGATATTTACCGTCTACTGCTATTGAAATTATCGTCATAGAATATTAAGTATGCTAAATATGTTTAAATGAAAAATGTATCAGATTATGGCTAAGAGAGAAGACTTTCAAGATGATCTAATGGAACTAAAAAAAAAACATTGTAGCATTTCTAGAAAAATATATGAAACACAAAGTCACACTAAACCAAAAATGAGATGCAATGAAGAGATTAATACAATAAAAAAAAATCAGAAGAGACATACCAAGAAATCAGCACAGAAAGATAAGAGATAAAACTATGAAAGACAGCTTAGGAGACATGTAAAGTGATAAGTTTTAACATTTATACCTTCATCTAATTGAAGTCCAAAACAAAAATTAGAATAGGCATAATCAATAGAGATAATATCTAGAATTTTTCAGAATTAAAAGGAATGAAGGGCTTCCCTGGTGGCGCAGTGGTTGAGAGTCCACCTGCCGATTCAGGGGACATGGGTTCGTGCCCCAGTCCGGGAAGATCCCACATGCCACGGAACGGCTGGGCCCGGGAGCCATGGCCGCTGAGCCTGCTCGTCCGGAGCCTGTGCTCCGTAACGGGAGAGATCGCAACAGTGAGAGGCCCGTGTACCGAAAAAAAAAAAAAAAAAAAAGGAATGAAAACCCCAAAGTAGGATAAATGAATCTTAAAAATCCCAAGGCAGCATAAATAAACAAATGTCAACATCTAAATACATGAAACTGCAAAACACCAAAGAGCAATTTGTGAAAGCTGCTCAGGATAAGAGACAGCTTACCTACATAGGGAGGGAAACTAAAATAACAAGTGGCTTCTTAATGGCAACAATAAAACTAAGATATTGTGAAATAGTATCTTCAGAATACTGAGGATGCCGGGCAACACAGAATTAAATATGCAATGAAATTATCTTTGCAAATAAGAGTGACATCAAAATGTTATTCGACTCATCATCATAAACATTTCTGTCATCCGCAAATTGATATTTATTCTAATTCTAATAACATCCCAATAGTTTGTTTTAATATGTTGAAGAGAACTTTGAAAATTATGTGTAAGAACAAAAATTCAAAGAAAGCCAAATAAACTTGCAACTAAAGAAATGAAAAACAAGAAAATGAAACAATGTGTGGTGACTTAATCAGATAACAGACATTTTAAGATATAAAATTTAAAAACAATGAGTGAGGAAAATGATACAAGGAAAATAAGTCACTTCTGTGGGGGAAAAAAAAAAGATTCCTACAAAATAAATTCAAATAAATAAAGGACAGAATTATATAAGGCAATACTTTTAAGGATTTTGAAGAAAATATGAGAATATCTTTAACATCAGGGTAGGTATGAATTTTGTCAACAAAATGCAAACATAATAAGCTAAAGGATAAAACTAAAATTCTATTACACTAAAATTAAGAACTTCTGTTTTTTCTAATAGCATAAAGGAAGTGCCAAATCAAAGCAGAACCGGAGAGAAAATATTCACCTCATACATATTACTGACAAGAGATATTTACTATCTATAACTGACAATAGATCTTATAATGGACTAAATGTTTGTGTCCTCCCAAAACTTGTAAGTTGAAATCCTACCCTCTAGTGTGATGGTATTAAGAGGTGGAGACTTTGGGAGGTAATGAAAGAGGAGCCCTCATCAATGGGATTTGTGTCCTTATAAGAAGAAACTAGAGAGAGATGATCTCTCTCTCAGCCTTGTGATGACTTAAGGAGAAGATTGTTGTCTGCAAACCAGGGAAAGTGACCTCACCAGGCACTAGATCTGCTAGGACGTTGATCATAGAATTCCCGGCCTCCAGAACCATGAGAAATAAACGTTTGTTGTTTTAAGCCATGCAGTCTCTGATATTCTGTTATAGCAGCTCAAACTGATTGACACATTTTTGTCTGAAAAGAAATTATATATATAAGAGTATATATATGTATATTAACACACACAATATTTATAGAATAATAAAAGTAAACAAACTAGCAAACAGGCAAAAAAAAAGCATGGAACAGTGAATATATATATATATATATATATATATATATATTCATATATTGAGATATATACATCCTGGAAAATGAGTACAAAAACATAGATCAGATTCAAACATAATATTTCAGGGTAAAAAAATAAATCACAAAAGAACAGACAAAATGAATCCATTTATATAGTGGTAAAACATACAAAACTAAACAGTGTTTTATTTAGGGAACGTACATGTTGCCTGTAATTATTAAAAAATTAAATATCAGAAAATTTAGAATATTGAATAATTAACTCTTCAGAGAGGCATGTCAGTCTGATTGGAAAGGGACATACAAGGGATCTCAAAGGTAGTTGTTACGTTTAAATTGCTAAAGTGAGTGATAAGTACATGTATGCTTTTAGCAAATATTATTATTATTGGTAAGACCATAAAATATATGTACTTTTTTGTGTTTATGACGTTTTGCGCATAAAAATCTCCAAATAATGGGAAGCCATTTGCAATAGCCATCTTTAAAAATGATGAATCATTAATATTTATGCCACCGTAATTGAGTTCTCAAAATATGGAGTAAATAAATAGGGATGTATCCAGATCAGTTCAACATTTTTTTTGTCCATCTATATGCAGGACTTAAATCTTGGACATATTATCTTGTCCAATATGTGAAATGTGTAGGGTGATGAAATGCCTGGCATTTCATCTATAGTACCATAGTCCTGCTTTAATTGATTTTAGCACTAAGCTAATTTTATGCTTGAGAAATTTTAAAAAATCATGTTAAAACTTTGGCAATTTCCAATTAATTTCTGACTTATTACATCTAGTAGTAGAATTGCAGGATGGAAGAAGGAACTGTGTAAATGGTTAGAAATTGTTTACAGATTATAGGGAAACAGCCAGAAAGTGTGATATGAATGATGAGAGGGGCTCAAAGTTTCAAGGACTTGATTTTAGAGATGCTCCTGCACCCAGGAAATAGTGGTTCTTAGAGAAGGAAGATTAAAGGGAATAAAGATGGTATTTAGCGGGGGAAAATTAGACAAATGATGATTAATACCTAATGTGTAAAATAAAGTGAGCAAGCACTTGGTATTAGTTATGCTATAAATTATCCACAATGAAATTAATATTAACAAGTTATAAATGCTAAAACTAAATCTCAGATGTTAAGTTACTAACTGGTCAATGTCAGAGCTGTGCTGAAATCATGGTTGCTACAGAGATTGTTATTATTTATTGGTGTGTAAGATTCTAGGAAGCATAAACATAAAAAATTTAATTACATATATGCATTTCCTTTTTTTCCACAGATATTTGATGTGCCTTAGCATTGTACATAAATCAAAATAAAATTGAAAAAATATACAAATATTTCAGGGTGATGGGAAAATACAAACAGAATAGGAAGATAGGGTTAAGGAAAAATTTGAGGAGGAATTAGTTTCTTCAGAAAAGTGTTTCTCACCAGTAAATTTTATTCACTCCCATTTGTTGATATGGTTTAAACCAAAATTAAAACATAGAATGTCTAGGGAGATAAATAGATTGCAACTTTAACCAAAAATTCTTGGTGAACATCACTCTTATGGGACTTGAGATTCTACATATGATCTCTGGGTTAGTGCTATAATTAATACCTGACTTTCACTACTTCTCTATAGGTGTATTTTTATTTTTTCATTTTTTTAATGAACAATATTATATTAGTTTCAGGTGTACTCCCTAATGATTGGACATTTGCATACATTATGAAATGATCACCACAATAAGTCTAGTAGCCATCTGTCCTCATAAAAAGTTATTACAATATTATTGACCATATGCCTTATGCTGTTTAGTACATTTGCATGAGTTATTTATTATATAACTGGAGGTTTTTACCTCTTAATCCCTTTCACTATTTCATCCCTCACTGTCCTTTTGGGCAACCACCTGTTTGTTCTCTGTAACTATTGAGTCTGTTTTCATTTTGGTTTGTTTGTTTTGCTTTTTAGATTACACATATAAGTAAGATCATGTGTATTTGTCTTTCTCTGTCTGACTTTTTTCACATAGCATAATACCTTCTGCACTCACCTGTGTTGTCACAAATGGCAAGATTTCATCTTTATGGCTGAGTAATATTCCATTGTATATCTGTACTACATCTTCTTTATTTGTTCCATAGACATATGTATGATATTATAATGGTGGATATGTGACATTATATATTTGTTAAGACCCATAAAATATAAAACACCAAGAGTGAACCCTAGTATAAACTATGGACTTCTGGTGGTATATCAATGTAGAATTATCAGTTGTAACAAATCTACCACTCTGGTGGGGGATGCTGACAATGGGAGAGACAATGTGTGTGTTGGGGCAGAGGTATGTGAAAAGTCTCTGTACTTTCCATTCAATTTTGCTGTGAACCAAAAACTGCTCTAAAAATAGTCTTTTTTAAAAAAGATAATTCATCAAAAACATTTTTAATCTAATATTTTCTTTTCATTTTTTTTTTCTAAAAAATGCTAAGGACTGTAAGAGTAGACCCTAGGAGAAGGTCTAGACTACAAGTTGGGCTCCCTCAACTAAAAAAAATAGTAAGGTTAAAATATCAAATAAGAATCAAAGTTGTCTCTCAGAACAGACCTTGGATAGATCACTATGATCTATTCAAATGGAATGTACTAAAAATGTTCTTCATATAGCAAACTCTTCACATTGTATATTTTAAATAAGATCAGTTTATTGTGTATTGATTATACTTCAATAAAGCTGAAAAAAATTATGTCTATTAAAAAAATGTTTCCATTAAAATAATTCTAACATACAAACCATAATATATTTACAGTGAAACAAACAAATCCTCAGTGCATGTAATTAATGGTTATAATTAAAATAACAACCTCAAGTAGCATAACATCTCAGCAGAGATATTCTTGGGTGAATCAGCTACCACACATGGAGTTTTGGAGGTGCTGATGGCAAAGATTGAAAAACACAGTGGAACTAAGCATTGAACCCCACATGCCAGCTGGGTCTTTTCTAGTAGGAGGCAACACAGACAGAATTTCACCCATTTGGATTACATCATATAACACTTGGTTTTTGTTTGTTTGTTTTTCTCTCTCTGCTTTTTTCAACTTAGAAGTATAAAAGTGGAGGGATGAGAGAAGTTGATAAGATCAAACTTTCAGAGAAAGGGGGATGTTAGGAGAAAATCAAAACAATGAAAGCATATGCAAAGTTATTTTAAAGTAAAACAGTTCTACAAGGCAACAGTTTCCACAGCACAACCTGGTCCTTGGTATATTACAAACCTGCTGCAGCTCCTAATCATTTTCTTGAATCATCTTCCTTAATTATCCGGAAGCCCATGATGGGATCAGGCTGTTTTTCCCACCGATTTTATGCAGATACTACTTCTTTAAACATTTTTAGAAACAGTTCTTATTGGTTGCTATCTTATGTCTTTTACATGTGTTTTATCATTGAAACCTCAGCAAAATGCTAGCCTTTTCATGTGCTACTCTACTATTGTATGGTGTATCATACAAGCATGAGTAGATTTTGGATTTTAGAGTTTAAGTCTAAAGCTGTTATTTCACATCAAAATCACACTTGGCAGGGAATTAAGAAATTATTTTTACTAATTGCATTTAATGGTTCAATAGAATTCCACTGCATAGATTGTCATAATGTTTTTTAATCAAACTTACATTGCATTCACAACATTATTTTTACTTGTATACCAACAACACACTAACATTATATAATTAAATTTTAGTGTTTTGCTGAAATTTCTTAGAAAATATTCTAGAATATCTATTGTCTTTTGGATAACATTTTAGTAAAGTTTATATATTTTTTCATTATTCCAACTGTATGTATCCATTTTCTTCTACACCTATGAGCTTTATATATTTTTTAAAACAAAGCAAACAACCTGATCCTCCAAAGAAGTATTCTATTACTGTGTAGATAAAATGCATTTGTTGATTACATTTGTATTTCTTTGAGAACAGTGATGATTGAGTTAATTTATCTGATATTTACTTTTTATGATTTATACATCTTCTAATCTCATCCTTTAACTGTAGGACAACCATTTTTTATTGGTTTGTAATTTTTAAAATAATTATGATTTGAACCTTTTGTCCTGTGTTTTTTCTATCATTTTTCTTTTAGTATTATTTATATTTTAAGTACAGAAGTATATTTATGAGGTTAAATTCAACTGTTTTTGAATGATATCTTCCTATTCATGTGCTTTTCTATATTCAAAATCCTATAAATATAGACGTGATTTTTATTCTAATAATACTATGGTTTCTCTTTTTTTTCCTTTTTCTTTTCTTTCTTTTTTCTTTTTCATTTTGAATGCTAAAAGCAAGTTTTTAAAGATAGTGATTTAAGTCAAATCATTGACTACTCCTAGACCCAAATTTCTAACAGGGTAGGTATGTTAGACCTGAGAAAATGGCTTGGGAAAGTTGACTTTTTATTCCTTTGTAAGAGCTAAGTAAGAACTTAGTAAGAATTGATGTGTTTTGGGTTGTTGCCAATTATCTTCACATCTTGGGCAGGTGGATATTTTCCTGTTTCTAGAGTGTTCAGAAAGGAAGGTATTAAAAATAACTATGAATGGCAAAGGGACATTCTCTAGGGATTGGTAGAGTCCTCACCTTTGTCTGGGGTATCATTGGGTGTGTTAAACATGAGGCTGCTAGTCAAATCTGAAGGGGAAAAAAACCTAACTACATTAATGTTTTGCTAGGGAAAGGAAGCTCTCAGTTGTTTTAAGCAGCGATCTAATGTAATGTAGGTTTGGGGGAGGTGTGAAGTTAGGGATTAGTGGATTTTTAGAGGCATATTTACTTGTATTACTTTTGAATGGGTATTGGAAAATTTCTGTGTCTGTGGGGATTCAGCTTTGACTCTCAGTCATTTGGAAGGCCTGGTATCTACAACAGAAGGAATATTGCTAGAATATATAACTTAGAGTCATCTTAGAGAGAATATAAGAATTAAAATTGTAAGATTTGGGTTCAGAAACATTTGATATAAACTCTAACTTTGCCAATTACTATCTGTATGATGTTATACAAGTTGCTAAATCTCTCTAAGATTTAGTTTCCTGATCTGTAATATAAATATGATATTAGTATCCACCTCTTATATGTAAGGGGAAAGTGATCAAATAACTAACATTTCAAAGAAACAAAACAAAAGCATATGTCTCTGGCTTGTGAACTAACGAACTTCTCTTCCCATCAGTAGGATGGATGATCATCTGTGTGTTGCCCTTTCTCTATTAGGCTTGCATTAGTCTAGAAAGTATCTGGAGTCCCTTTTGTGGGGGAGTCTGTATTTTCAAAAAGTACAAAGTGTGGAAGTATATGCAATGAAAATATCATGCTTTTAAAAATACTATTAGCAGGGTCACCCAGAAAGCTTTATTATCATTTCATTAAGTATTTTTTAGTCTTTCATATGGAGCAAGGTTATTTTAATTTCATAAAAATTTAGCTTCCTATAGCTACATACAAAACTTTTAATTCAATTATCAAATGCTTTAGTATGATAGTACTATCATAAGGGCTTAATTGTTCATTCAATATTGTCATATGCCTTATGGAAAATATTTCCAAATTGTTGTACTCTTTAGATATAATCCCACAAACTTGATGGTTTCTTAAAGTGACAGCTTGGAATGTCATGTCCTTTACCTTTTGTTGCTGTTGTCGTTGTTAGTTTCCTCAGACTTATATCACAACATAATTCCCTTAGTCTTTCAAAAGATGGATCCATTGAGGGGAAAAAAAGGGACATTTTGAGATAATATAAATATGACACATATTTAGCCAAAACACTGAATCAGTATCAAGGTCTAGCAATAAATAAGGTGGATGGTTTTGAAAAGAAAGTTAATTATTTTTAAGTAATGAAGCACTACTAGAGTTGTTTTTGTCTTTCTCCCAAAAACACTTAGTCAGATTGATTAGCTGAAAGTTATTATTAAGTCACGACCACTTAGCATGCTTAAACAGGGATCTTGGAGGACATAGATGAGTTCATGGAACATAATTAAAATACTCTTTTATGAAATACATTCATAATGCTTCTTGATATTTCAGTCATTATCTTTATTCTGCTAAAATTGGGAATATCATGCATGCTTCAAAATCTATTCTTAGATGGATCTATTTAAGCATTTTCACAGTCCAAAGAATTTAAGAGCTATCATTCAGTGTGTCCCCAAAGTATATATAACTTAAACATTAGTCTATAAAATGTGTATGAAGATATATCAATAAAAAATGTATCAACCAAAAAAATAATATGCTCAAATCGCAAGAGATTTGTGACTTTTGGTCTTAAGAACAACTTTCAAATAGTTTTATGTTTACCAATTTTGGCAATTTTTCTTTTTCTTTTGTTTATGATGTGTAACTACTTTTGTGTTATTGTTTTTTAATAGTCTATATTTATAGAGGTATAATATGAGTTTTCTTTGGTAACTTGACTTTTTCCACTATTTTTACTGAACTAATATTTTAAAAGAATCTAGCATCCAGTTTTTTTTTTTACCTATCAGAAGTTCTTGAATTAAAATTCGTAACCAAAAGTTAGTTTTCTAACTGCAATTTTGACTTTATCTGTTTAAATTGTGCTTTTCATACATTCGTACGATTTCAAATCTTCATTATGCATTAACTACATGGGGGGGAAGGAAGTTCAAATTATAAGCAAAAGAATCGTTACCTGTTATCATGCTATAAAATACATGCTTTGGGGCTTCCTTGGTGGCGCAGTGGTTGAGAGTCCGCCTGCCAATGCAGGGGACACGGGTTCATGCCCTGGTGTGGGAAGATCCCACATGCTGCGGAGCAGCTGGGCCCGTGAGCCATGGCCACTGAGCCTGCACACCCGGAGCCTGTGCTCCGCAACGGGAGAAGCCACAACAGTGAGAGGCCCGCATACCACAATAACTAACTAACTAACTAACTAACTAAATAAATAAAACATGCTTTGGTATATGAGATGCATGAAGAAGTGTGAACTTTGGTTAAATTGCTCCTTTCTTTTTATTCTCCCAGAAGAGCTGTCTAAAGTGGATTTTATAGAGCCTGGAGTGGATATATGTTGTTAGCTTGGTTGTAAACCACCCTTCCCATTGGTCAAGCCAATTAAAGGATAACGAAGGGAGACATGGGTCCAAACAGTGGCATATGTCACAATGGCACTAGTGCTCACCAGAGAGGGAGAACCAAGTCATATGGATTATAACTTTGAAATGAAGTGAAATTGAATGGTGAACACTTTGAGCCCAAATTCCCCCTCCCTTTTTTGTTTTCAGTCTGTGTACTTTTTTCCATACTTTCTTCTTCTGTTGAGCAGATCCAGTAGAGGGCGGTAGGGAGGTGTAGGAAGTCCAAACACCAGTTTCAGTTACTTTGTTATTTTCCCTGTTATGATCTAGATCTTCCTCACTTCCTGGGTTTCTTGTTGGTGCTCACAAAGGATCCGGTTTTGGTGGTATCACATATGCCCAGTGTACTAAGTCAGCTTCCTACCTAAGAAATCTGAGAATTGAGCCTCAGGATATAGGCAGACATTCAATTGGGATCATCTGAAAATTAGGCAAAATCTTTGAATACAGTATAAAAATAATATACGAAAAATCAGTTTGAATGAATAATGTTAGACTGTGTTCAGTAGTGATCATAAACAAAATGACTGTTTTCAGAAATTTCCTCTACAAATTTAGGGTAAAGAGAAGAGAATTTTAGCAATAAGAAAAATAAATGGCAGTGTGGGGGTAACTCATAATATAACCAAGCCCCTAGATTGTGTCAATTAATCTTTTTCAAACAGAATGTACAGAATAAATTGACAGACACATATGTATAGATGTTTGCTGCTTAATTGAAAGTCCATCAGGAACTACCTCAGGATTAACTTTAGACTGCAAAACAATTTGACATCAGCTGTGATGGGATTTCCATCCATTCTGCAGTTTGTTCCCTTGGGTCTGTTCTTTTGCCCATTTTAAGAATTAAGTTGTAAAAACTTATACTGAAACAGAAGAAAATTGAGCTCTTTTAAGTCTTTTTAAGAAAGACTTTGTATTACATCCAAAATAGCTAGTTGAAAAACTATGGCTAGAATACTAGAGACTCATTTTACTTCTGGCTCTGCTACCTATTTGCTGCGTGATTTTAAACACATGTGATTTTACCTCTTTGTGCCTCAGTTTCCTCCTTTGCCAACTGATGAGATCTGAGGATGAGTAAACTAGATGATCTCTGAGCTTCCCTTCTACTTTGAAAATTTTCTGAGTATACTCCATCTATTTTTTTAACATCTTTATTGGTGTATAAATGCTTTACAATGTTGTGTTAATTTCTGCTGTACTACAAAGTGAATCAGCTACACGTGTATATATATATATCCCCATATCTCCTCCCTCTTGTGTCTCCCTCACACCCTCCCTATCCTATCCCTCTAGGTGGTCACAAAACACTGAGCTGATCTCCCTGTGCAATGTAGCTGTTTCCCACTAGCTATTTTACATTTGGTAGTGTGTATATGTTAGTGATACTCTCTCACTTCGTCCCATCTTACCATTCCCCCTCCCCGTGTCATCAGGTCCATTCTCTAGTAGGTCTGCGTCTTTATTCCCATCCTGCCCCTACGTTCTTCATAACCATTTTTTTTCTTTTTTAGATTCCATATATTTGTATTAGCATACGGTATTTGTTTTTCTCTTTCTGAGAAAGAGAAAAAAAACTTCACTTCACTTATGTATGACAGACTCTAGGTCCATCCACCTCACTACAAATAAATCAATTTCATTTCTTCTTATGGCTGAGTAATTCCATTGTATATATGTGCCCCATCTTCTTTATCCATTCATCTCTCAATGGACACTTAGGTTGCTTCCATGTTCTGGCTATTGTAAATAGTGCTGCAGGGCTTCCCTGGTGGCGGAGTGGTTGAGAGTCTGCCTGCTGATGCAGGGGACACGGGTTCGTGCCTCGGTCCGGGAAGATCCCACATGCCGCGGAGCGGCTGGGCCCGTGAGCAATGGCCGCTGAGCCTGCAAGTCTGGAGCCTGTGCTCCACAACGGGAGAGGCCACAACAGTGAGAGGCCTGCATACCAGAAAAAAAAAAAATAAATAATGCTGCAATGAACATTGTAGTACATGACTCTTTTTGAATTATGGTTTCCTCCGGGTATATGCCCAGTAGTGGTATTGCTGTGTCATATGGTACTTCTATTTTTAGTTTTTTAAGGAACCTCCATACTGTTCTCCATAGTGGCTGTATTAATTTACATTCCCACCAACAGTGCAAGAGGGTTCCCTTTTCTCCACACCCTCTCCAGCATTTATTGTTTGTAGATATTTTGGTGATGGCCATTCTGACCAGTGTGAGGTGATACCTCATTGTAGTTTTGATTTGCATTTCTCTAATGATCAGTGATGTTGAGCATCCTTGCATGTGTTTGTTTGCAATCTGTATATCTTCTTTGGAGAAATGTCTAATGAGATCTTCTGCCCATTTTTGTATTGGGTTTGTTTTTTGGTATTGAGCTTCATGAGCTGTTTGTATATTTTGGAGACTAATCCTTTGTCAGTTGCTTCGTTTGCAAATATTTTTTCCCATTCTGAGGGTTGTCTTTTCATCTTGTTTAAAGTTTCCTTTGATGTGCAAAAGCTTTTAAGTTTCATTAGGTCAATTTGTTTGTTTTTATTTCCATTTCTCTAGGAGGTGGGTCAAAAAGGATCTTGCTGTGAGTTATGTCATAGAGTGTTCTGCCTATGTTTTCCTCTAAGTGTTTGATGGTGTCTGGCCTTACATTTAGGTCTTTAATCCATTTTGAGTTTATTTTTGTGTATGGTGTTAGGAAATGTTCTAATTTCATTCTTTTACATGTAGCTGTCCAGTTTTCCCAGCACCACTTATTGAAGAGGCTGTCTTTTCTCCGTTTTATATTCTTGCCTCCTTTATTATAGATAAGGTGACCATATGTGCGTGGGTTTATTTCTGGGTTTTCTATCCTGTTCCATTGATCTATATTTCTGTTTTTGTGCCAGTACCTACTGTCTTAATTACTGTAGCTTTGTAGTATAATCTGAAGTCTGGGAGCCTCATTCCTCCAGCTCCGTTTTTCTTTTTCAAGATTGCTTTGGCTACTCGGGGTCTTTTGTGTTTCCATAGAAATTGTGCAAGTTTTTGTTCTAGTTCTGTGAAAAATGCCATTGGTAGTTTGATAGGGATTTCATTGAATCTGTAGATTGCTTTGGGTAGTATAGACATTTTCACAATATTGATTCTTCCAATCCAAGAACATGGTATATCACTCCATCTGTTTGTATCATCTTTAATTTCTTTCATCTGTGTCTTATAGTTTTCTGCATACAGGTCTTTTGTCTCCCTAGGTAGGTTTATTCCTAGGTATTTTATTCTTTTTGTTGCACTGGTAAATGGGAGTGTTTCCTCAATTTCTCTTTCAGATTTTTTCATCATTAGTGTATAGGAATGCAAGAGATTTCTGTGCATTAATTTTGTATCCTGCAACTTTACCACATTCATAGATTAGCTCTCGTAGTTTTCTGGTGGCATCTTTAGGATTCTCTATGTATCATGTCATCTGCACACAGTGACAGTTTTACTTCTTCTTTTCCAATTTGTATTCCTTTTATTTCTTTTTCTTCTCTTATTGCTGTGGCTAAAACTTCCAAAACTGTGTTGAATAAGAGTGGTGACAGTGGCAACCTTGTCTTGTTCCTGATCTTAGAGGAAATGGTTTCATTTTTTCACTATTGAGAATGATGTTGGCTGTGGGTTTGTCATATATGGCCTTTATTATGTTGAGTTAGGTTCCCTCTATGCCTACTTTCTGGAGAGTTTTTATCATAAATGGGAGTTGAATTTTGTCAAAAGCTTTTTCTGTATCTATTGAGATGATCATATGGTTTTTCTCCTTCAATTTGTTAATATGGTGTATCACATTGATTGATTTGCGTATATTGAAGAATCCTTGTATTCCTGGGATAAACCCCACTTGATCATGGTGTCTGATCCTTTTAATGTGCTGTGGGATTCTGCTTGCTAGTATTTTGTTGAGGATTTTTACATCTGTGTTTATCAGTCATGTTGGTCTATAGTTTTCTTTCTTTGTGACATCTTTGTCTGGTTTTGGTATCAGGGTGATGGTGGCCTCGTAGAATGAGTTTGGGAATGAACCTCCCTCTGCTATATTTTGGAAGATTTTGAGAAGGATAGGTGTTAACTCTTCTCTAAATGTTTGATAGAATTTACCTGTGAAGCCATCTGGTCCTGGGCTTTTGTTTGTTGGAAGATTTTTAATCACAGTCTGAATTTCAGTGCTTGTGATATTTTCTATTTCTTCCTGGTTCAGTCTCGGAACTTGTGCTTTTCTAAGGATTTGTCCATTTCTTCCAGGTTGTCCATTTTATTGGCATAGAGTTGCTTGTAGTAATCTTTCATGATCCTTTGTATTTCTGCAGTGTCAGTTGTTACTTCTCGTTTCTTATTTCTAATTCTATTGATTTGAGCCTTTTCCTTTTTTTCTTGATGTGTCTGGCTAATGGTTTATCAATTTTGTCTGTTTTCTCAAAGAACCAGCTTTTAGTTTTATTGATCGTTGCTATTGTTTCCTTCTTTTTCATTTATTTCTGATCTAATCTTTATGATTTCTTGCCTTCTGCTAACTTTGGGTTTTTTTTGTTCTTCTTTCTCTCATTGCTTTGGGTGTAAGTTTTGGTTGTTTATTTGAGATGTTTCTTGTTTCTTGAGGTAAGATTTTATTGCTATAAACTTCCCTCTTAGAACTGCTTTTGCTGCATCCCATAGGTTTTAGGTTGTCGTGTTTTCGTTGTCATTTGTTTCTAGGTATTTTTTTATCTCCTCTTTGATTTCTTCGGTGATCTCTTAGTTATTTAGTAGTGTATTGTTTAGCCTCCACGTGTGTCTGTTTTTTACATTTTTTCCCCTTTAATTGATATCTAGTCTCATAGTATTGTGATCGGAAAATATACTTGATACGATTTCAGTTTTCTTAAATTTACCGAGGCTTGATTTGTGATCCAAGATATGATCTCTCCTGTTGCATATTCCACGAACACTTGAGAAGAAAGTGTATTCTGTTGTTTTTGTAATCCATCTGTTTTTATTCATCAGATTTTACTCTGCAAAACAGAACGGAAGAGTCAAGGTTGAGATGAGGTGAAATTATTTAGCTAAGTGCAAATAGCTAAATAGTGTAAATATATTCTTTAAAATAATTGCTCTTTTGATTTTATGTGAGGTAGCCTGCTGTGTTTTTGCCATGCAGTATGTTACCTCTTCCTCCATCTTCCTCCTTGGGAGGTAAACTGGAAACTTCCAAATCCCTTCATTATTGTTCCTTCTTTCTCAGAATGCTTTTATCATTTTCTTGAATTATTTGCATCATGTGGCCATTGTTCTTCAGGAACCCAGGTTCAAAAAACTCTTGTGTGGAATCACATTTCATTTGATTTCACCCTAGACATTTATTAGTGCCTTGTAAGTACCCACCCCCCACCACACACACACACATACATGCTTCATTTAAGTACTGATTTTCTATGCTGACAGGATATGACCCACTTAGGAAATAGCATTTTGCTGTGAAGGATGCATAGAAATGTGAAAATAATTTTTATTTTCATATATGCTGCGGTTGAATTTATAAATATCATCAGCCCCCCATATCCGTGGATGGGGAACCCACCGATAGAGAGGACCAACTGGACTGTGCCAGTTTATACTTGAGACTTGAGGACCTGTGAGTTTTCATATCCGCAGGGGTCCTGAAGTCAAATGCCCTTAGATATTGAGAGATGACTGTACTTGAAGTAGCATATACCTTTTACTATCCTAATTTACTGACATATTGCAATTTTTAATAGAGATTTCCTGCACTGGCTGTTTTATTCCATTCTAAAAATCTGTAAGCAAACATAATATTCTTCCTGAGCCTGCATTGGCTATGGGCAAATGCTTTTACCTTGTCTGTAAATGCTGTGTTCAGAGTCTGAATGATACCCCTAAAACTTATTTTCTTTAAGATGCTACCAGCTAAACTAGAACTGGTAACAGAAATATTGTAAGAGAATTGTCATTTCATTTTTAAAAAATAAAGTTGGGTGTACGAGGCTTCTGTCACGTCTCTCTATATTTACAGTGAAAAGTCAATTCTAGGCAGTTTGTGTTGAAAATGACAGCATTTCTATCAAGCTCCACATCAGCTGCTGCTTGCTAGAGTCAGAATTGTCATCCTTCACTGGGCCATCTTGCTTTATGATATCAATTAGCAAACAATCTGTTTTTTTGGCACTTGAAACAGTTAGGATGCAAAACACAGCGACTGTGAAGCAAAACATTTTTCAGGGAGAAGGCTTCTTTGCCCAAGCATGGGGAAGGGGAAATGATATCAGTTTCCTGTCTGTCCATCTTTCTTTGCCACTAATGTCAGTTTATTAACATTAATACAGTGTAATAATATTATTAGGTTGGTTGTCCTTTTAATTTTTTCCTGATAATGTTAATATTTGATTTTTAAAGGCTTATAGCTTTTAATTATTTCTTTTGTGTTTTCAGTTCTAGAAATTATATTCAAAATGCTACTTATTATAGTGTAGAAAAAATAAAGTAAAAAAGTCATACTTCATAGAAAACAGGAGAGACAGTACACTAGAGGGCACTAGTAAGCTATCCTTTTGGCTTATTTATTTATTTTCATTTACCACTATAATTTGCATGTCTTTAGGGTTGCTTTCACTGCTTAATCTGAACTGCGACTACTCATTTTTCTTTCTCTGTTGGTCTCTCTCTTTTTTTTTTTTTAAGACCAATAGCTCATTTGGGAGTTTTCATTGACCAGGAAAGTTCATTATTTTTATAAGCTTTATGCTATATGGAGTATCTGGGTGGCCTTTATACTTTTACTGAAGCCCTGCTATCTTGTCCTATGACATTTCTGATGGTTTGTAAAAGAATCTCCACAGCTGCAAGTAATTACTACTTAAGGCCCAATTGTATGGGCTTCAAGATATACACAAATCACTCTTGGGTATTTCTTTTAAGACACATTTAAACCCCAGTCTCCAGAGATGAAAGGCGAGATATTTAAGTAATCTGCCACCTGGCTCATTCTAATGTGATTGGTAGAGAAGACAGATTTCGTCTTCCAAAGACTATACAAGAACAATTTTTCTTAAAAGGTCAAATGAAATTTATTCTTCATGCTCAAAACTTTGGCATTTCAATTAACTTTTAAAAGTCACAAACGATACAGTGAACTCTGAAATGTGCTTAAAAAGAAAATACATTGTATTTAATAAGCAAACCAAATTTTAAAACTTCCTTAGAATATGTAGCTCTTGCCTCTTTGTTTAATGAAGTTTAAAGATTTTTTTGAAGTTCTGTGGTAGCAGAAACACCTTTATCTGTCTGTTGTATCCCTGGGGTACTTTTATTCTTTTGGTTGCCTTCTCTTTTCAAGTATTATTTTTTAGTCATGAGTAAAAAGATGAAACAGTTATTTCACAAGTACACATGCTGTAAAGAATGTAGGAGATTTATAATGGCAGTAATTACAATGGTAATAGAAATAGTTATAGTAATATTCTTTCAGTGGGATACAATTAAAACCTTGATCATAGTCCAAATCCAATATGTTGAGGTCTAATATTTTACAGTAAAATATTTCTTATGATTTCTGCTCTTGACTCAGTCTCATTTCTCAAATAGAAAAGTACAAAGACTTCCAGTATATATCTCATGTAGCATGTTTTTTGTAATATGCATATGCTGTCTTTCTCAAAACATAACACAGATTGGGGGGCCACCTCAAACTAGGACTAAAGAAATTCATCCTGAGTTTTACGTCATCCTGAAATGTTGTATTGTAAAATATTCAGTTGATCACCTTGTTACCGAGTCCAAGCTTGCTCAGCTCACCACATGACAGGCCAATAAATTGGGAGATGAGGTGTTGAGGCAAGTAATAGTGGCTTTATTTGGAAAGCTGGCAGACCAAGAAGATGGTGGACTAGGGTCCCCAAATAACCATCTTATTGGGGTCTGGAGGCCAGTTTCTTTTATAGAACAGAGAGGGGGAGGAGGTGAGGAAGTAAAGTAAAAAGCCACTAGTTTTGTCTGGCTTGGCCAGCATGAGGAGGGGCTGTGTTAATTTCTTCTTTTCTGCAGCCATTCACAGTTGGGCAGGGTCAGATTGTCTCCCTGTTAGCTGAACAGAGGTACTTTAATTTAACATTCAGGCAGGGGGGCAGGGTTCCCTGAGGCAGGCCATTATGTATGATTATAATAACAAAAGCAACGAAAAGCAAAGGTTAAAGTCAAAGAAACAGATCCAACATGGAGTCAGAATTGGCTTTTCCCTGTTACAGTCTTACTTTCCACCTCACCTCCAGCCCCACATGCTAAGTACCATTACCATCACCATCTTGTCTGTTATTGAGATTATTTTTGATTGGAAGAATTTTTCCAGTTTGAGGATGGGAAGGGGGAAACCTATAGAAGTAGGACTCAGCTCAGCAAGATGGCATTGCCTTTCCCCTTTGCTATGCTAGTAGTTATTTTCCGGTCTGTTGTCTTTATGGCTATCAGGTTAAAAAGTCATTAATAACATAGACTCCTCATGTATTAGGTCAGATGGGATCAAAATGAGTAACTAATTTGATCAAGGTCATGCTGGCAGGCAAGTGGATGAGCCAGTCCAAGACCAAAAACCAGATCTGTTGTGACTTAAGTCCAAGGCTTTTTCTGCTTCACAAACCTCTTGCTATGTAGAAGTCAAAATCTCAATCCAGATATTTACTAATTTCCTCTCTGTAACTTTTGAGTAATTATTGTAATGATTATTTAAGATTATTAAAGGAAGTCAGTTTTTATTTAATGAAAGGTGACTAAAAATTACTTTCAAATAAAAATGTGTAAAAAAGCTTTTAACATCTTCTGAATAAGAAAACACCTATCTATTTTAATATGAATATTCTAAGGGAATATTGCCACTCTTTTCCAGTATGCCTTTTGAAAATTAGCAACACTACAGAAAGAGTTGAATGTTAACATTCTCAAATACAAGCAAAACACTCTTGATTGCTAGAAGTACTTGATGTCCTGAGATGTTTTGTTGTCCTAGTAGGAAGGATTTCATTTAAAACATTCCATGGGGTCATATGCTTTGCTTTAAAATTAATTTATGGCACTTCCAACTGAAGGATAAATACTACACTTAAGACAAGCATGACTTCCACAAATCTGTTTTTTATAAGGTCACGAACTAATTGTTTAGCATTTTAAGTGTACTGCCATGATCAGTTCTATTTAATTGAAAAAGACTCATACTTAACATTAAATACATACATTTATTTAAGTCATTTTGGTCATTTGTTTTCAGTACTACAACCATACTTCATGTTCAATTTTTTTTTTGTAAAATGTATTTGCAGAAAGATTTCATTGCTATTACACTATAGTAAACCCACTTAGAAATACTGCAGAAATATTTGTAGTCTTCATGTGAATATACACAAGAATGTTTTTAAGGGTCACTGAAGCAAGGACACATTTGGGAGCTAAAATCAAATTAGGAGGCTGTATTAACTCAACCAATGGAAAGCCCTGGGTTTATGGCATTTTAAAAATATAAACTAAAACAAATTTCCAAAGGACACAGTTTAGTGTACTTATTTCTTTAGAAAACATTCTGTTTCAAATAACAGATTGCTAAACTTTTGCAGAAAACAAGGTCCTGAAAAAATGTAATAGACTTCATATATGTATTAATATATGAGAAAAAAAAAGGCCTTTATTTTATTGTGATGTAAATAATCTGTCTGTCCAATTTGGAGATTAGATACATCATCCATTTAACTTGGCTCCGCTTCTACAGGATGATCTAAAACCACTGTATGAAGTAATGCTGTGGGAATAGGCTGATGTGATTGGTGATGGGGGAATGTTACCAAACATAAGTTCCTGTGCCCAGTGCCAAACTGAAACATCAGAGGTTGGCGCAAAGAAAGGTTTATTGCAGGGCCAAGCAAGGGAAATAGGTAGATTGTCCTTTAAAAACCCCCGACCTCTTTGATGGTTTTGGGGGAGAAGTTTTTATAGGCAAAATTTGGGATAAGGGCTATTGGTTGGTGGTGAGATAACAGGGTGGTGCTCCAGGAATCTTGTGTTCATCCAGAAGTTACCATCCTCCACCTGGGTGGGGGCCTTAGTTCCTGCAGAAGAGCTCAAAGATATTGTTATATATATTCCTTGAGGAGGGACCAGGATCCTGTTTTAATTGCTACACTATAGTTTCTTGATTGTTCCCCCTTTGTTACTGCATTCCCTCTTTCCTTGATAAGTAGCTGTTTGAATTGGCCCTTTGGAACTCAAGGCAGGTCTAGGAGGCTGAAACCTTTACCCTGGAAATAAGAAATGGGGGACCTGGAAAGGCTTTTGTGCCCAGGAGGGCCCCACAGGGTCCTGCTCGGTTTCAGTAAGAAGTTGAATTTGGCATTATCTCTTAAATTCTCCAAAAGCATATCAACATGACATTATGACTCCAATAGATCCAAAATTCAGAAACATTTTTGTATTAGACCTGGTTTTCAGAGATTGTAACAGCAAGAGGTTTGTGAAGCAGAAAGAGCCTTGAACTTGAAGCCATGGCAGATTTGGTTTAATCTTGGACCTAATGTGCAGTATAGGAAGAAATTTCCCCTGGTCCTGGTGGAAAGAAGAAAAAGAGGAAGAGAGAGAGAGAGAGAGAGAAAGAAAGAGAAAAAAAGGAAGGAAGAAGGGGGGTGAGGGAGGGAGGGAGGGAGGAGAGGGAGCAGTATCCCTCAGATAATCACTTTTACATGTTAGCTCACTTCATATTCAATCAAAGTACCTGAAAGGAAATAATGCAGACATATACCAGTGATGCCAAAATCTTGGCCTCTGTGCACCGGTGCCAAATCAAATCTCAGAGACAGAGTTTTGGGTGAAGTAGAAAAGAATGACTTTATTGCTTTGCCAGGCAGAGGGGGACACAGTAGGCTTGTGCTTCAAAAACTGTGTATCCCAACTTGGGAGGATTTACTGAGGAGTTTTATAGCAGTGGTTCAAGGGTAGGGTTGCTGATAAGGATCAGGGTGTGTGCAGGGCCTGCACTCCTTTAATCTGGTCTCAGCTAGTCTCCTGATGAGCTTCTCAAGGTTATCAAGTTGTGATCTTCTCTGGAATGAAGAGTGCTAACATCTTCCATTTGTTGGGTGTTTTAGTTTTGTAAAGAGCTCAAGATATTGTTATGTGTGTCCCTTGAGGCAGAATCAGGATGCTACCTCAAGGCTACTCTGTTGTTTCTTGGCTGCTCCTCCCTTGTCTCTGCATCCCCTCCCTTCCCTGATTAGCAACTGTTTGAAAGCCTTCTGTGCCCAGGAGCTCCACAGGATCCTGCTGGGTTTTGCCAGTCTAGGAAAGGAAGAGATAAAAGTGCTTGTCTATGAAATGTTCTAATAGAGTAGGCTGTGCGTGGTTGACTAGACTTATTGTTCATCAGGAGAGAGACATAGCAAATGTAGAATAATTGTCTTCTTTTTCAAGGCATTATATAATGTGGTGTGTATGTGTGTGCTCACACATGCAGTTGTACATAAGTGTGTGTGTGCATGCACACGTGTGTGTGAAATTATAAATCAGGATTAGGAAATGGTAAGTCAGAATTGGAGATAAAGTTATTTGATCATGAAATTCTAAAACAAATTTAGCAAGTTTATGAAAAGCCAATTTTACTCATCTGATCATTTAAGCATTAGGAAAAAGTCTGCGATCTTATGTTGGAGGGCCCCCAAGACCACCCTCAGGTTTGATAATTTGCTAGAAGCACTCCCAGAATTCAGATAAGCTACTATGCTCATGGTTATAGTTTATTGCAGCAAAAGGAAAGAGATTAAAATCAGCAAGGAAAAGGGTGCATAGGCCAGAGTCCAAGAGAGACCAGGTGCAAGCTTCTGGTTGTCTTCTCCCAGTGGAAACTCATGGACAGTGCTTAACTCTACCAGCAGTAATAGGTGACAACACAGGCAAAGTGCTGTCAACCAGGGAAGCTCATCCAAGCCTTGATATCCTTGGTTTTTACTGGTGGTCAGTCACATAGACCTGCCTGCAAGACTGATCTTAGCTACTGTGTCTCCAGTGCTCCCTCCCCAGGGGTCAAACTGATGGCCCTGGTGAACAAAAACAAGTATTTATCATAAATCACATTGTTAGCATAAACTATCTGGTGTGATCCAAGGCCCAAGGTATACAAAGTCATTCTTATCAGGCAGGTTGTTTAAAGGGCTTAGAGGTTATCTCCCAGGAGTAGCTCAGGGTCCAGCCCTGAAAACCTTTGGAATGGGCAGGTTTTGAGCATCCCAGACCTACTGAGCTAATCCTTTACTATACAACATAAAGGCTACAGATATTCCCTGATTTTTATCACCTACTGCAGGAAAGTCAATATAGTACATTATTTACATTTTATATGTTAAATACATACATTTCTTTATTAAAAAAATTAAGAACAGAGCTCTTGGTCAGTTTCTTTAAAAAGGGCATATATAAATAGAATAAGCTCTGCTACAAATTTGAAGTCAGAATTTAGCTTGCCAGGCAAATTTTAGCTTTTCAGACAAATTTCCAATGTGGGTAAGATTTAGGGTACAAGTCACCATTCAGAGGCCACCTAGAGGTGAACACTGTATGACTGCACCTCAATAATTAAACAGAAAAACTGGTGTGTTAGTTGTAAGCATAACTGAGGTCAAGGAAAATTCTGGTTAGCAGACATCTGGAGCATGGAGCTGGAATTTGACAGGACTTGGCCACACCCATGGGATAAGGCATGCTTGGTAGACATGAAAGGCTAAGGCCTGGTGAATCATTAAAATAGGGGGGAGAATAGGTCATTAATTTCCTAATGTCACTGTAACAAATTATCACAAACATAGAGGCTTGAAACAACACAAATTTCTTATAGTTCTGGAGGTCAGCAGTCCAAAATGAGTCCTAGGGGGCTAAAATTAAGGTGTAGGCCAACATGCATTTCTTCTGGAGGCTCCAGGGAAACATCTTTCTCCTTGCCTTTATCTGCTTCCAAAGGCACCCTGCATTCTATGGCTCATGGCTCTTTCTTCTGCCTTCAGAGTGCATCAGTTTGACCTCTGCTTCTGCCATCACATCTTTTTCTGATTGTGACTTCCACGCCTCCCTCTTTCCCTTGTTAGAACTTGCTGAAAGCCCAGCCTCTCTGCACACTGGTGCAGAATTGAATCTCGGAGACAAACTTTTGGGTGAAGTAGAAAAGAATAGCTTTATTGCTTTGCCAGGCAAAGGGGGACACAGAGAGCTCCTGCCCTCAAAAACTATGTGTCCCAACCTAAGGGAGTTTGGTGAGGAGTTTTATGGCAATAGTTCAAGGGTGGGGCTGCTGATAAGCTTAGGGTGTGTGTAGGGCCTGCCCTCCTTTAATCTCATCTCAGGAAATCTTGATGAGCTTCTCAGGTTCCTTCAGTCTGGCCTCAGACTCAGGTGGTCTTCTCTGGTATGGAGAATGCTGACATCTTCCATTTGTTGGGTTTTAATTCTATAAAAGGGCTTAACGATATAGTTAAGTGTATTCCTTGAGGCAGAACCAGGACCCTGCCCCAAGGCTGCACTATTGTTTCTTGGCTGTTCCTCCCTTGACTCAGCATCCCTCCCCTTCCCAGATTACCAGTTGTTCAAATCTGCCCTTTGGAACTCAGGGAAGGTCATGGAGGCTGAACAGAAAGACTCCCCATGCCCAGGAGCCGCACAGGGTCCTGCTCAGTTCAGAACCCTGTGATTATATTGGGCCCACCTGAATAACCTAGCATACCCACCACCCACTCCCCTCATCTCAAGGTTGTTAATGTAGTCACATCTGAGAGGTCCCTTTGCCATGTCAGGCAACATATTCACAGGTTGCAGGGAATAGGACATGGACATCTTGGGGGTGCAGGCATTATTCTGTCTATCACAGCAGGAGAATACCTGGTGTTGAAAGAAACTAAGAGCAAATGCTACTTTTCAGTGTTGGGTAGCCTAGTCAGGTCCTAAAGGAAAGTGCCTCATTCACCCAGGAGATTGCCATCCATTAATGAATGGAGTGTTACTCTTAAAAAACCCAGCAACATTTAGCAAGGGTTTGTCCATAGTTTTGAGGGTTCAGAAAAATCAGTGGTCAATAATTAAAGAGATATTCCTTACATCAAGGACTGGCTCAAACTAACAAGTATGAAAAGAGATTGATTTAATAACTACCATTTATTTTGTGTCTACTACATGTCAAATTCACCAGACCAAGTACTTATGTTATCTCATGCAGTTCTCACTACAGCATTTAAAAATAGGTTTTGTTGCTCCTCGCTGAGGGAAATGGATTTGTATGCTCATTAACCTGCCCAAGGTGGCTTATGAAGCAACCTGGCAGAGACAGAATGTGAATCTGAATGATTTCAAGGCCTAGGCTTTCACCACTGCAGAATGCCAACATGTTGATTTACAATGTTGGTTACCCCCTAACATTGACCACATTTTTATATCCATAATTCAGTGTATCTTCTTTCCCAACTGCCAGAACAAACATAAGGTTAATAACTAGGATTTCCTTATTGAGTATAGATAACTGGGTGGAAAACAGTGGAATCCTATCAAAGAGCTAATATGAAGGCTGATGGAACATTCCTTTCCTCCAACAGAAAACATGCCTTAAGTGTAAGAAATCCTTGGTCCTGTTGAGAAATGCTAACTCCATCAGTATAGTGGTGACCTATTTAATAAACATAATTACTTCATGCCCTTCTTTAATACTGTTTGAGATTTTGAAATGAATTAAATAAAACTACAAATAAATCTAAGCAATGGCAAGTTTAGAAAGTAAGTCATCTGGATTTGAGACACCCTCCCCACATGTTGGATTTTCTGATATCACTGTGATTATTGACTCTTTGTACAGGAGTTTTCTGTGTGGTGGGAAGACAGAGCCCTTTGAATACCAAACTTGTGCACTTGCATTCATAGTGGAAGTCAGGAGGGAAAAAAACACAAAAACTTCACAAGTCTATAAAAAAGGAATAGTGACTGATTTGTGGGAAAACAGAGAAATATTTTTTCTATTCCTCCAGCTCAGATTTTTCCAAAGAGGTTTCCTTTGTTATTTGGTAGCCAGATCAACCTTGAGTTCCAACTGTGTGTGTGTGTATTTTTTTTTTTTTTTTTTTTTTTGTCTACCTTGAAGTGAAGATGGGATGCTAGAAAGAAACTTTCTCTTCCTAGACCTCTAAGTGAGACTTAGCTATCACATCAGGAATCTATCACATGAATTCATCCTGTGGAACAAACTAGATGCAATTTTAGATATTTCTTGAAATCATTTCCACAAATCTTTTCTTTGAGAGTATCACTATGTCAAAAATTGAGGAGATATTTTTAGTACCAGTTTACTCATAACTGTATTTTAGCTCTAAGTTCTTGGAGTACCATATAATACAAATGATGTTGCTCTTGGTTCTTGAAGTTTCGGGATTCATTGTATTCAAAGTTTTAACCCTATCTGCCAAGTATGCCAAGTTCCCCTGAAATTTATCTTTTACAGAGTCTGAAGCAGTTGGTCTTTTCCCTGGTGTTCCAAAAATAGGGCAACAGCATCTTTCAGGCTCATAAATCTGTGGATACATATTTCTGTCAATGAACACACTGCAATGTGCTATAAAGGGATTTTGAAATCACAGATTTTGTGATTAAAATATTCACAAAACAATGAAAGGAATCTGATTTTCAGTCTTTTTTTTTTTTTTGGCCATACGCGGGCCTCTTACTGTTGTGGCCTCTCCCACTGAGGAGCACAGGCTCTGGACGCGCAGGCTCAGCGGCCATGGCTCACGGGCCCAGCCGCTCCGTGGCATGTGGGATCTTCCAGGACCGGGGCTCGAACCCATATCCCCTGCATCGGCAGGCAGACTCTCAATCACTGCGCCACCAGGGAAGCCCTTGACTCATTTTTTATGTAATTGAACATCTTATGGTTGAAATTGAAATATTCTATGAAATCACTGTTCAGGGACTTAGAAGCTGGTGCTTAATCAGTGAATGATGCAGTCAGAGAATCCCAGTAAAAGTGTGGTTTTTCTTTGTTTAAATAGTCAAAAACTTTCCATTTTAAACCCAGATTTTTGAGAGTATAATCAATGTTTCGTCTAATATATGTATGCATATATATGTATATGTGTGTGTGTGAACGCAGATCATTGGCATCAGTGGTCATCTACAAACTTTGATCAGCAGCATTTCTTCCACCTAAAAAGAATATACACATTATTGAGTATAACTCCTTTCATCAGTAGTGTATTCAGAACCATACTAAAGGAGATGACGGGTATGTTTATTACACTGATTGTGGTGATGGCTTCATGGTTGTATGCATGTATCCAAACTCATCAAATTGTATACATTAAATATGTGCAATTTTTGTATATCAATTATAACTCAACAAATATGTTAAAAAATAAAATAATCACACTATAAATCAAAATCTAATACTAAAAAAGGACAGTAATCTCTCATGCAAGACCATGATATTTTGTGCTAAGATTAATTCAGTGCTTAACTATAGAATCAGAGAAAAATATACTTTTTGGTAATTCTTCATCATGTTTTGATATTATCCAGGAGAAATGGTTTTATGAGAGTTCTTTCTGGTGGTAGTAAGTTTACTTTGTTACTGTTTGATAATTAGAAAAACAGTATTGTATGAAATTTTAGTAACCTTTAAGGTTCCTAATAATATTTTTTAATAATGTTAAGCTGTGTGTGCTACACAACATTGTATGAAGCAGAAAAAATACTTTTAAAAAAAAACTAATGTTTGCATGAGTTTTAACTGAAATACTCAGGTTATGAGGATTCCATTATGATGACATTGCTCAGCCTTTTTAAACAAACACAGATGACTGGGTATCTGCAAAATGAGTGCTACCTGATCATCAATTCCATTTCTTCTGTCTGGAAACTTAGCTAGATTGAATTTTCCAGCCTCCTTTGCAGGCCTAGTCTTGAAGTGGACTTCTAGCCCATAGTATGACTCACATAAATCTTCCACATGAGCTCCTTTATGATTTTTTGCTGCTGACTAGAATGGAGAGGCCTTCATGGTAAACTTGAGGGCCATGTGTTGCCATAAAATGGAAGGAGCCCTCCCCTCTAAATTGCTTCTTGGAAGAGAGCCACCCAAAAGAGCTGTTCAACCAAGAATTCTACTGTTATGTTAGTGAGGGAACAAGGGGAATAATTGTATTGTCACTAAGATTTCAGAGTTTATCTACTATAGAATCTAGCATTACTTTAGCCAACGCAGATACTTTTCTTTGCAATTATTTCACTCAGTACTTGAAAAAAGGTCCATTTTATTGGCTGCTATTTCACTTGCTCCAAAGCAGAAACAAAATATTTATTTTAAACAAAAAAACAAAACAAAACAAAACAATATCGATGAGGCTGCCTGGTTGTTCTTACAGAAAAATGAGTATGTGAGTATCTGTCAGTTGGTTGTCTTTCTTTCAGCCATGCTTCTGTTCCAAGTGAAATCTGTATTAACTTTCCATAAACATTTATGTTTCTGGCCTTATAACCATTTCTATTTAATGGGATCTAAAGCAAATCTAAATAATCTTACTTTGCCAATCTTCTGATTTGTTGCTTCCAGTGTCAGGATGAACTCTCAGAATAGATAAGAGAAGAAATGTTAGAATAAATAAATAAGTGCCTGGACTCAGTGTCTCTTTTAATGCATTTAGTAACAGTAGTACCACAAAGTTTTTGTTTTTTGTTTTAAGTACATTCTTGCCTTAAAATTAGTTTTATACTAGGATGTAAAATATGTAAAACAATATAAATTGTCATGTGTGTAAAAACATCGTATAAAAAAAGACTATGCATTATATATCTGATAATGATAGACTTTACCTATTTATTTTATCTTATGAATCTGTAACCAATGGTGAAGAAATTTAAAATAAAATGGACCTTCTGGGATGATTTGAAATCACCACACTGGAGGTAGTTTCCTCGTGTAATAGCTGAGGGATGATTCTTTAAGGATCATTCCTTCCAACTCCACACACTTCTGGTCTTGGTCTCAAGCACTCAGGCATTAGCAAGCAATGTCTAGAATTTTGAGGTATGTAGAAGCAGAATATATGTTCACAGTCATGGTTTGACATACAGAGTTCAAGTTGGCCATGATCAAGTGGATTTTGATATGTGTAGCAAGACGTAGTGCATCCAGATTTAGGCATGAGAAATACATCCTGTCAGAGCACAACTGACACTGATGCCTTGTGTCTACCACAGTGCTAAAAAGTTTCCTCTTTCTGAGGAGCAGGTAATATGATGCTGCCCAGATTATGTCAGTACTCATTCTTACAAATGAGCGCAGGATCATAAAAATTTGTCTGTGAGTAACAACAGAAGGTAGAATCAGAATTTTATCCTTCTGTACTCTGATTAGGCATCTCTAGGATCACAATCTGATGACCCTGTTTATACTTTTTGATGGTAACACTGTGAACAAAATGTATCTAAAAGCATGTAGACTGCTGGTTCTCAAACTGATCTGCAGATTAGAATCACAAGGCGATCTTTTAAACGTTCTGAAGCACAGGTCACAGCCCAGAGCAATTAAATCACAATCTCTGGGGCTGGGATACAGCCTTCAGAATTGGTTGAATGTCTCAGGTGAATCTAATCTGTAGACAAGTTTGGGAACCACTCACAATAACTTAAGAATTTTGCTAATTGTGGTAGGTTACCATGCCAACTTCTCAACAGCAGTTCTATCCAACTTGGATATATATTAGAGGAAGTTCAGTAAAACAAATGGCATTATTTTAATTCCAAGGTGATAGAGTTATAGATATTTAACATAGCAAACATAGCTTAAAACAAACTGAAATTAAATTAATTATAATCTCACCAACCAAAGATAATCACTGTAAATAGATTTATTTCTTTCTAGATATTTTAATCAATTGAAATACTAATAAGGATGTGTATATGCATGTGTTTGTGTTTATGTGTGTAGATATAACAAAAGCTATAATACTAACCATTCTACTTTGTAGCCTTTTTCTTTAACAATATATGGAATCATTAATTTATTTTATCTTAATTTTTTGCTTAGGAATACAAACTTTAAGTAAAAAAAAAGCAATTCAGATTATTGCCTAATTCGTTAAAGTGGAAGGAGTAACTTTGAACTCAATTCTACAGATGCATTTTACTTAAATTGTCAACATGCGATTATTACTCAACTGCATTTTAGCAGACGTAATCTATAGTAAAAACTTATCAGAACAAATAAGATGATAAAATAATCTTTTAAAGTTTTAAAAATTTTTATTGGAGTATAGTTGATTTACAATGTTGTGTTAGTTTCAGGTGTACAGCAAAGTGAATCAGTTATACATACATCCACTCTTTCTTATTTTTGTAAGATTCTTTTCCCATATAGGCCATTACAGAGTATTGAGTAGAGTTCCCTGCGCTATACAGTAGGTCCTTATTAGTTATCTATTTTATATATAATAGTGTGTATATGTCAATCCTAGTCTCCCAATTTATCCCTCCCCTCCTTATCCCCTGGTAACCATAAGTTTGTTTTCTTAAAAAAAAATTATATATATATATATAACTGAATCACTTTGCTGTACACCTGAAACTAACACAACATTGTATATAACTGTACTTCAAAAAAAGAAAAAAACAAAAAAAACCAATATATGGAATCAGAAAATTTTACTTTTAAATGTTGCTTTGTGTGGCCGTATTCTACAGTCCTTTTCAAAGGCTCTTCTACACCTTGACTCCATTTCCTTATTATTACTTCTCTTTTATCTGCCCTTAAAAACCCTTGTCTTTGGGCTAAAAAGAAAAAATAAGTGACACTATTTCAGGTGAATCTTTGCATGATTGTTTGTATAAGTGAAAACTGGATATTTTCCCCTCAGTTCATATCAGAATTTAGCCAGGAGGTGTTTCTAAACTTAGCTGCACTGGAATCACCTGAGGGGGTAATAGTTTAGTTAAACTATCTATACATGGCTCCACCCCAGTGTTTCTGAGTCACTAGTTTTAAGAGACTGGGGGTGGGGCCTGAGAATTAGCATTTCTAACAAGTTGCCAGGTGATGCCTGTGCTGCTGCTTAGGTACCTCACTTTTATTTTATTTTATTTTTTATTAATTTATTTTTGGCTGTGTTGGGTCTTCATTTCTGTGTGAGGGCTTTCTCTAGTTGTGGCAAGTGGGGGCCACTCTTCATCTCAGCGCGCGGGCCTCTCACTGTTGCTGCCTCTCCCGCTGTGGAGCACAGGCTCCGGACGCACAGGCTCAGCGGCCATGGCTCACTAGGCCCAGCCGCTCCACGGCATGTGGGATCCCCCCAGGCCAGGGCCCGAACCCGTGTCCCCTGCATTAGCAGGCAGACTCTCAACCACTGCGCCACCAGGGAAGCCCCAGGGACCTCACTTTTAGAACCATTTTAGGAACACTCTTGTTTTCCTTTTTCTTTGGGTTTTCTCTGTCACATCCCTTTATATATTTACAAGTAATTTACATTTGCTGCTGGTTTCATAAATACCCATCTTTCATTAGAAATTTCCATATACTTCCTGGAAATATTCAATTTCATCAAAATTGACTTAGACTGAGAGCTCACCTTCTGAATAGTAGTTCAAAGTTGCTGATATTTTTCTGAAAAATTTGTAAATTATGGTAAACTTCTCCTATGTCCAATGGACAAGTTAGAGTAACTCACCTCTCTTCATCTTTGAAAAAAAATTATATTCCTACCATGCAAATCCTAAGGGATGCTTTTGCCATAACTTTGAGATCCCAAGAAAAAAGAAGGTCTTGTAACTGGTATGGCAAAATATTTCTGTTATCACGGTGTTTTTGTGCACCCCCTGGCTGGGAAAAACAAATTCCTGCAAACTTGCAGATTAAGGGTGTGTTGTGTTTGCTTCTGAAGTGTTTTTTTTTAAACCTTTTCTCTTTTCAAGTGTTAAGTCTTCCAGTAGAGATAATCTGTTCTCTTTCATGTCTCCTCCTTGGGCAATACATTTAGAAGATTAATATAATATGGATAACATGCCTGTGTGTCTTGCCTAATTCAGAATGTTGAGGATATTATTTGCGGTTTAGGGAGTTGGGAGAAATTTATATCTAGGAGGTGTGGAATGCTCAGTTATCAAAGAAGCATTGCTGTATGCCTGGCCCTGGCTGTTTGCCCACATTCCTAGTGAGTTATTAATAAAGGCTACAGGTGCTCCTACATTTAGATTTTCTTCTAGACTGACTCAGCAGTTGTAGCTGTCATTTTACACTGTCATGGATCATTAAGAAGTTTTTCCTGGCATACTTTTAAAAGATGCTCTATTCCTCTTTAGGTTAGAGCTGTTTTTCTACCCTAACTCACCTTTCAAAACTAGATTTTTTTTTTTAATGGATATCTGGGGGGGGGGAATGTTTTCATAAACAGCTCAGAATACAGTAACTAATGGTTTCAACTTCAGTTCCTTTGTGACTTAAAAATCGAGTGTTTATTTAGAAAATGCCTTTAGCATGAGTACAGTTTGGGATTTATTTCATGTCACAGAATAAATTATTGCTTGCTTACTTCCTTCACTTGAAATGCATAAATTAATATTTCACAGCAAGTTCATATTAGTCATTACATTTTCTTCTTTACTTAATTTTCAGAGTCACTTAAGGCCATCTGAGCCCTGGTATTTTTACATCACAAACTATAAATCAAGTTAAATGTTGGAGTCAGGGAGCCCTAATGCTATATTTAAGTTCAAAGCACTAGTAAAACTACCAGTTTATCTAGCTCTGTTACAGGCTCTCACCCAACAATAAATAATCTCAAAGTTTCATAGCTTTTTTTTGTTAGAACCACCACAATTCAAGAATTGGAAAGTACTGCAACAAATTAATGATAAAATTATAAAGAATATGAAAACTCTACTCTTGCTACTTCCATTATGAGATGTTGCGATTTGGAGTTTTAGAATAGAATTTTAAGGTTATAAATTCTTCAAAGAATCATCTTATAAACATCACCTTGAAGATATATTCATTTTTTAAAGAGTTAAAAAATGTACAACAATGTCTATTTGTGGGGAGGGAAAGCTATAATGCTTCCATCTGAGACCAGAGAAAGACATGATCTAAGAACCATAAATCTGTCTCCTTATGGGTGAGCATAAGGGGGAAAAAGGAAAACCTAATATTGAAACAGTCCATTACAAGATATCCTGCACCCTTAGAATGACAAATAAGCAATAAATAATAATTCTGTAATTGCATTTTAAGGAAGTTCTATTTTCTCTTTGTTCTTTTCATTTAAAAGTAGTGAAGCAAAAATAAGTAAACAAAATAACACAATGAAAATATCAAAATTAATATCCAAACTATAATTGGGGAGATGTGCTGGGTTTGCATTTTTAGAGAAAGTGCAATAGAACATATGAGCATATGCCAGCTCTCCAGTCACATAGAGGCTTTGACCCTTGACTCAGCCGCTTAACTGCTGTTACAACAGGCAACTTATTTAACCTCCCTAAACCTCAATTTCCTCAGCTTTGAACCACAATAATAATGAGTTAATAAAACCTAATTCTTATTAATTGTAAGAATTCTCTTTAAGTAATATGTGTAGGTAGTAAGAGTAATTCTATTGAGATTAAGTGAAATGATGTTGTATGTACAGCGCCTCCCTTGGCTGTTACATGGCAGATTTTGTTATGTTTGGTGTATGTCATGTCAATGTATGCACAAGGCAAGAAATTTGCCTCTTATTCACCTAAGTGATATCCCCAGAACTTAGAACATTCATGATATGTAGCGCATGCTCCATAATTCTTAAATGGCTGCGTGTGTGTGTGTGTTCCATGCCTTGGTGTGTGTGATGGAGGCATTTCTAAGATGTGTTGAACCAGTGAGTATCCCAAGCTATTGCTGAGTACCAGCTAAGGGGAAGTTAAGGAAAGATTCCCGTGTAGGGTCACCAGATTTAGCAAATAAAAGTACACAACTAATACAGGTCAAAAGGTACAAACTTCCAGTTACAAGATAATTACTAGCAATGTAGTGTACAACACGATTAATATAATTAACACTGCTGTATGCTATATATGAAAATTGTTAAGAAAATAAATCCTGAGTTCTCATTGAAAGGAAAATTTTTTCCTTTATTTTGTGTCTAAATGAAATGACGGATGTTCATTCAACTTATGATGCTAATCATTTTATGATGAAAGTCAAATCATTATGCTCTACACCTTAAACTCTTACAGTGCCATATGTCAATTATATCTTAATAAAACTGGAAAAAAATACAGGACACCCAGTAAAATTTTTTTTTTTTTTTTTGTGGTACGCGGGCCTCTCACTGTTGTGGCCTCTCCCGTTGCGGAGCACAGGCTCTGGATGCGCAGGCTCAGCGGCCATGGCTCACGGGCCCAGCCGCTCCGCGGCATATGGGATCCTCCCAGACCGGGGCATGAACCCGTATCTCCTGCATCAGCAGGCGGACTCTCAACCACTGCGCCACCAGGGAGGCCCCCCAGTAAAATTTTAATTTCAGATAAACAATAAAAAATTTTTAACTATAAGTAGGTCCCAGTAATGTACTATATTCACACTAAAATTTTATTGTTGTTTATCTGAAATTAAAATTTAACTGCCTGTCCTATATTTTATTTGGCAACCCTAGCATGAGGATAAAGAAGGTAAAAACTCTCTGTTGTGAAGAAGTCACTTATATGTAGTAATCAAATAATAATTATGATAATAAAAATAACACCACACTTAGAATAACTTTCACCCCTTTCTTCAGCTTTTTGCAGTACAGCCACAGTGGTCTTGTTTCAGTTTCTGGAAAATACCAGATTTTTTCTTAGGATATTTGTGATTTCATGAGACTGGAAGGAACCACACCCTCATCTCCAAACACATCATCCCTAAACGATTAGCTCAGGCGTCTCAAGCTCCTGGACACTTTTTCTGACCCAGAGCCCCCTTTCCTACTCCCCACCCCAGGTTTATTCTTTTTTTGTTTGTTTTTTAAATATATTTATTTTATTTATTTATTTTTGGCTGGTTTGGGTCTTCGTTGCTGTGCATGGGCTTTCTCTAGTTGCGGCGAGCAGGGCCACTCTTCTCTGCAGTGCACAGGCTTCTCATTGTGGTGGCTTCTCTTTGTTGGGGAGCACGGGCTCTAGGTGTGTGGGCTTCAGTAGTTGTGGCACGCGAGCTCAGTACCCAGGTTTATTCTTATACTCTCTCTGACAATGGTCTTTGTTTCTTTCAGAGCACTTATCTCATTTTGCAATTGTGAATTAATTAATACAATTACATGATCAATATCTGTCTCTACTAGATTGTAAACTCTGTGACAACTCTTTCTCTCAACTGTAACCTCAGCATTCAGCATATGGGGGTCATGTTTTTAATATGAAATTGTCTGTATTTCATTTCAAATGAAGGATGCTCAGCTTTGTGATTCAGGGCAAGATCCTGATTCCAGGCTTTTCTAGGATCTAATCGGCAATTTCTACCCCTATCACATTCTAATTTTGTGTCCTTAGGATACATACTTAAACTCTCTTGAGCCTCTCTTCTTCTCTTTTTAAATTGGGGCTAACAACATTTTATCCTAGTGTCATCCTGAAGATTAAACAATATTTGCAAAGTATTTTGTATAATCTAACAAGTGTTCAAGAAAAGGTAGCAAGAACAATAAAACAACTACTAATGAGAGACCAAATCCAATCAGTAGCTTTTCTAATTTAAAAGATAATTTGTTTCTGACTTCATTGCTCATGGAAGGCTTTATACGGGAGGTGAAACTTCAGCCGGGTCTTGAAACAGGTAGAGGTTTTGGAAAACATTGGAGGAGGTTTTGGCGCAGTTATTCCAGGCTCTGTCCTAGAAACTCAAACCCTTGAGCATTCAGAGTCTCTTTAATGTTATAACTCAAAATATAGTCTGATAACCTCACCTGATAGCTTGATAACAATGCAAAATCTTGGGCCCCACGCTCAAACTACTGGATCAAAATTCTGACTTCAACAAGATCCCCAGGTGCCTTCTATTTATATTTTGAGGCAGTGCTCTATGGACAGTGGTGGCCAAGATTGGCGGATCTGCAGCATCAGTATCATTTGGGAACTTGCAGGAAAGGCATATTTTCAAGCCTACAGAGACTGGGTGGTTTAAGGAACAGAAATGTATTTCTTACAGTTCTGAAGGCTGGAAAGTTCAAGATCAATGTGCCAGAGAGGCAGATATCATTCTGAGGCCTCTCCTCTTGGCTTGTAGGAGACTGTCATCTCTTTGTGTGCTTACGTAACCTCTTTATGCTGGGGGGATGGTGCAGTGCTCTGGTGTTTCTTTTTATAAGAGGCACTAATCCCACATCAGAGGAGGCCCCATCCTCAGCTCCTCATTGAACCCTGATTACTTCCCAAAGGAGGCCCCAACTCCAAATACCATCACATTGTGGGTTAGGGCTTCAACCCCTTGATGTGAATTTGAAGGCGGGGAGCGCACTCAATCCATAACACCTACTTAATCAAAACTCTGAGTTTGGGCCCAGAGTGTGGCCCAGCAACCTGTGTTTTAACGGTCACCTCCAGGTGATTCTGATATGCACTAAAGACTGAACCACTGCTGAAAATAGCAATCACCTCGGTGCTTGCTTTGTGCTAATACCAGGGTCTGCTTGAAGGCTGGTGACTTTAAAGTAGAGCCAAGTTTGAGAACCATTAATAAGAGGTATTTTCAGCCCAAGTATATGTATAATGTATCCCAGCTATTCCATGGATTTGTCATGGGGCAATAGTAGAGAATTTTCTAGATAGCAACGGAGTATTGATTGAGTAGATATTATGTGTCCTCTGTAAGTGACAACTGCAACAGCCAAGTCACTGTCATCTGCTGGAAGGAAGCACCTCAGATATTTAGGACACTCTCCATATTTAGCATTCATGCTGCATGATTAATTTTTTATGTCTCAGTGAGAAATTCTGTCATCCTTGCATTTGAGAGACTTGTTTTGACCCATGGTGTAATTGATTCCTTTCAAAAGCTATTCATTTTGTAAGTGAGTCCTGCAAAGTTTAAAGAAAAATGCACATGGGATGACAATTGCCTGAGGTAATTTCTACCTTAGATATAGTTCCATGCAGTGTTTTAAAGATATATAAATAAAAACATCAAAAACTGACCCCTGATACTTTTTTAATTGAAAATAAATAAGCTTCCAGGGGCAAACTTTCCTGTACGCTTAAGACTGCTTGAAGGCATTCATCTTTCTAATGTCAGCCCTTAAGATCATAAAAATCACATAGAAGTCTTTGAAATAGGCACAAAATAACAGCAGGAGTATTAAAAGCTGAGAAGTGGTCTATAGTCTATACTTCTGAATTCTCAGAAAATAGTAAGTAGAAATAGCTATCTCTCCCCCTTTCCTGATAAGAAAACAATGCAAAGCATGGTTAACACTACAGAAATCTTTTTGTTATGAAGATAACCCACTGCTTTAAGAACCAGAAACTTTATAAGGTTCTGTTTTAGGAACAAACTTCTCCCTCCCTTCCATCCTTTCCCTCCGCTTGGGCTTTGGCACATGTGATGGAGAGCTGGAGCATACACTATTTTCAGGAACTCTGCTTGATGTAGACCTATGTCATATAACCAATATGAATCCTGCTGGGGGTGAATTGTTTGTCTGCAAAGACCTCTGACTTTGTGGTTCCAGTTTCATTTTGGATTTCCGCTTGTGTTTGTTTAAAGCTACTACCACCCCTACAATTGTGTTTACATCTCATCCAGTCAGCTGTAGCCCAGCTAAAAGAAATACAGTACCTTTCCAGTACTTTAGTGGAGATCTGTGTTCTCACAGGTAGAATCATGAGATTTCTAACCACAAAAATAGAAGTGTTTGGAAGTTATTCGATGACACAGAAACCACTAGAAAGGCTTAGCATTATACATTAAATTTGAACGCATTAATTTTTATTGACCCCCCTCACTAGGTACAAATACTGTATTGGCTTTTATTCAGTTTACTGTTCTCAATATCAGATTTGAAGTTAGGCAAGAAGTTGGACCAACAATTGATCTGGCAGTTGCTGGGGTAAAGCAGGAGAGTTCATGTCCGTATCCTCACTCTGGCAGAACAATAAGGTTGAGCAAGTAAGTTCATCCAAGCTACCACAAAAGTGAGCCTAGTGCAAGATTCAGAAGCCTGAGGATGGAGAAGGATGCGTGGAATGGATGGACTGGATTCTATGGCAAGCAGTCAGCCTCAGGGGCTGAAGATTTTATGCGCTTTGAGAAGTATGAGTCTGCTCATGACCTCCTCTGGATGGTCTGCTTTCTCCTAATTCCTAACCTCAGACTTCTGAAGTCAACATCCAGGGTCCTGTTCTTGATCTTTGTTCTGAGATGCAGTTATGTTACTCGGAAACAGTCTGATCCTTCTGGGTTATGCTTTTATCATTTGTTAGGAAGGGCTGGAACAGTACCCAGTCTAGGGCTAATTATTTCCCTCTATTGAGGCAAGACCTTTCTGTGAATTGTATCCAATGCCCCATGAAATATGAGCCTTGCTGGTAGGAACACACATTATTCCCACCTCTGTGTGAATGTTGGACACCATTCTCTCTAATCGTTCTAGGTGATTCTTTCTGTAGACTTTTGGGATTCTCTTCCTGTGCAGGATTCACGTTTCTGTACTCTGTTCTATGAACTCTGATCACCTTGGTTTCCCCAGACTCTCAGAGAGTCTTCTGGGCTCCACCTCAGTACTGCCTCCCTGTGCCGTACCCTGTAAACTTTCTCAAGGCAGCCAACTGGGCTGTTGTGCCGTTTACTTTATTTGTTCCATCTGTGATTGTTAATCTTATGAATTAATTGGACTGGGTCACTGGATGCCCAGATATTCTAGGTAAACATTATTTTTGGTGTGTCTTGGGAGGTCGTTTCCAGAAGAGATTCACATTTGAATTGATGGTCTGAGTAAAGTATTCTGCCCTCCCCAATGTGAGTGGGCATCATCCAGTTTATTGAGGGCCTGACTAGAACAAAAAGGTTGGAGGGAGGTTGAATTCACTTTCTGCCTGACTGATGAGCTGGAACGTTGATCTTCTGCCCTTTGTGCTCCTGGTTCTCAGATCTTCAGACTAAAATCCACATCATGGGCTCTAGGGTTCTTAGCCTTTAGAATGACACCACCAACTTTCCTGGGTCTCCAGCTTTCAAATCAAAAGATTATGGGACTTCTCTGTCTTTGTAATCACAAGAGCCAATACCTTATAATAAATCTCTTTATGTCTATGTAACCACTCTCAGTACCACAGTACAGATTAGTAACTGTTCTCCAGAGAAACAGATGAATCGATATATATTGATTTCTATATGTTGATTTTATTACCTGTAGCTTTAATGAATTTGTTGATGAGTTCCAATGTTTGTGGTTGAGTCTAGGATTTTTTATGTATGAGACCATATCATTTGCAAATAATGATAGTTTTACTTCTTCCTTTCTGATTTGGATGCCTTTTATTTTTTTGTCTTGCCTAATTGCTCTAACTAGGACTTCCAGTACTATGTTGAGTAGAAGTAGGGAGAGTGGGTACCTTTGTCTTGTTTCTGATCTTAGAGGAAAAGCTTTCAATATGTCACCATTGAGTATGAAGTTGCTGTGGGTCTGTCGTATATAGTTTTTATTATGTTGTGGTTTTTGTATATGGCCTGTATTTTGCTGAGGAATATTCCCTCTATACCCAATATGTTGAAAGTTTTATCATGAGATATCTTGTGTGAACTTGGTTCATTTTTAAAGCATTGATAAACATACAAAGTGAAACTTTTAAAAAGTCCTTGCCTCACCTTGATATTTCATTGTATTTGTGTATTTTTTTCTGGAGCATAATTACACATTTTAACCTTTGTCAGATTCTGACCTTCTACTACACATATAGACAGAACCATTTTCTCCACATATATTTTTATGCAGTGAGTAACTGAGGTAATCTCCATGTAATTTAACAGTGATGCCAATAACTACACAAATGTCAAACATAATAAAACACCCTGAATAAAATATTGTGAATTCCTTATAACATTTAAATGAATGGGCTTTGCTTTTTCTGTTACTTCCCTCATTCTCCTGAAGAGAAAGCACTGCATTGAGAGGTGTGTAAGAAACGTGTTTACTGAAAAAAAATAGTTTAAGCTCATTAAATATTAGAAGACTTAGGCACAAAAAAAAGCCTAAGAACAGTGTTTTCTTGTTGATATTTTTGCATTTCTGAAGTTGGAATGGTAGTTAAGTTGGTGTCAAAGGAAACTTGACATTCTCAAGATGGATGAATAAGTTCTAATGTAGTTGTTATTACTTGTACTTGTGAGAAGTAAGTCAAAGCTCTGGTTTTATCTTGACATTATGCTGTTTGTCTGAAGATTGCTAAGAAGGTTCAGACTGAGAGCACGGGTTATGAAAACAATATCATTCTGTTGAATTGCAGGACAGGAAAATCAAATAGGACTCAGAGTGGGGAGAGGGCTTCTTTGTTTAAGGTCATTATTATACTTCCTTACAGGGACATACATTCTTATAGGAGTAAATTATGCCCTTCGAGCTAGTTTTATTTTTTTTTCATTTTTAAAAAGTATCTTATATTAAATGGGATCTTGGATTCAAGAAGATATGCTACATAATACACAAACTATTTGTAGAACACTTTCTAACTGTCAGGCGTTGACTGAACAACCATTCCATGGGCTCTGGCTATACATGCAATGAGAAGGTAGAATGTGACAAAACTGAAATGTGTAATTGTGCCCAAGGAGAAAAAAATACATAGATACACTCAAATATTCAGGTCAATAAGGCAAATAATTTTTTTCAAAACTATCCAATTTGTGGATTTATCAATGCCTTAACATACCTCAGTGTTCACTGCAACACTGTTTACAATAAGCAAGACATGGAAGCAACCTAAATGTCCATCAACAAAGGAATGGATAAAGAAGATGTGGTACATATATACAATGGAATATTACTCAGCCACTAAAAAGAATGAAATAATGCCAACTGCAACAACATGGATAGACCTAGAGTTTGTCATGCTGAGTGAAGTAAGTCAGAGAAAGAGAAATATCATATGATATCACATACGTGGACTCTAAAAAAAATGATACAAATGAACTTATTTACAAAACAGAAACAGACTCAGAGATTTAGAGAACGAAATTATGGTTACCAGGGGGGAAGTGTGGGGGGGGAGGGTTAGCTAGAGAGTTTAGGATAGACATGTACATACTGCTGTATTTAAAATGGATAACCAACAAGGACCTACTGTATAGTACAGGGAACTCTGCTCAATATTATGTAACAACCTAAATGGGAAAAGAATTTGAAAAAGATTAGATACGTGTATATGTGTAACTGAATCACTTTGCTGTACACCTGAAACTAACACAACATTGTTAACTATACTCCAATATAAAATAAAAAGTTTAAAAAATCAATTTCACACAAGATACTCAAGAAAATAATACAATTCTAAAATTATCACAAATTTAAAATATTCTGAAATGGGACCTGTATTCTTTTCGAGTCAATGTTACCTCCCAGTGGTAGGTTAACTTTACTACCATGAGACATTCAGGAGGGAAAGGGTGATGAGGAATTGGAGGAAATAGCAGAACCACAGGTAGAACCATGACAGAAATGACTGTCCTGGCAAGGGGTGCTTAACAAACAAATGTCCAAACAGGAGCCTAGAAAACCAGTGTATTTCTGGGCTGGGTTTGGGGAACAAAAAGGGTTCAACAGAAGAAAGTAGAGCAGGGTCCACTTTTGAAAGCACACTGTGAAAATGGTGGCTGTGTCAGATGCAGAGCCAGCTAGTTCCAAAATTCTATCTAAAATATGAACAGGGCTCAGCTACCAACACATAAAGCTGGAAGGAATGTGCAGCCCTCCTCTGAGGTACATGGCAAGTGTCAGTGCCCTGGGCAGCATGGAGAATGCTTACAGCACAGAAAGAGCAGAAATGGACCAGGTAAGCAGATTTGCTGTCTCACAGGAGTATTTGGGGACCTGTCTGTGGGCAATGTCTCAGGAGGGCCAGGCACTTCCAGACTTAGTCTTAGAGCAAAAAAGACCATTTCAAATCCTTCTTGGTAAATACAATTCCTGAAATATCTCTCAGTGAAACTGGGATTAAACTGATATTATACTAGAGAAAAATAAATAATTCTGATGAATGGGGGTAGCATTTGAGCAAATATACATGGGGATAAACTAATATACTATTGAAGAAGCGGAAATATTTTAAATAGCAGAATTAGCCTTTGTAGTAATAGCTTCATGAGCGTTTTTAAAAGCTCTTCAAGTTGTGAACACTGGGTAATAATTTTAAAGAGAAGGTAGAAAAAAGTGAACATCCACACCATTTGTCATCTTTATTCCATAGTATTTGTATTGTAAAAAATGGATCACATTTAAGAATATTGAGAAGGCAGATCCAGTTCTATACAAGTATTGATATTGAAGAATACCTTAAGCATATCAGTTATTATATTCTTAGAACACTTTTGCATAAAAGCACACTTCAAAAAGTGTTCAGAAGTGTCTTTCACTTTAATCAGGAGAAACAGACATCTGTTCCTCGTGGACCTCTCTGCTGCAGGTTGAAAAAGAAAAATAAATTTTACATACAGTTCAATTTTTATACATTATGGGTCCCCTACATTTAAAAAAAGATCTGACCATCTGTCACCAGATATATTTTAATCTGGGAGCCATTTTCTTTTTTAGTACATTCTTGGTACCATTACAGATGACAGCTCTATCAGTTTGCTGCAGAATAATCAAATATTCCAAACGACAATTATTATTTCAAGTTGATTTTGAAGGAGCATTACTGATTCTCATTTTGGATTATAATTTTGAGAAATAAGAGCCTTGATCTACTTTGAACCAATTCATTAAGAACAATTTTTAAAGGGGAGCGAAATTCCTTTAGTTTATAGATATGTTAAAAATAAAAAGTTTGTATAGTTTGGATTCCAGCACAAGAGATATTACTAATTTTTGTTAACTAATTATGGCCTGGTTTTATTCATAGTATAAGAAAACACCAGCATTTTGTAATTTAGTCTTCTTTAGTAATCTCATGTGGAGACAATCTGTCTAAATCAAATTCAAGGCAGTTCAACCATTCGATTAATTTAACTCAATAAACATGTTGCACACTTATTCTGTGCAGAGCGCTGTGCTGAAAATCAAATAGCTGATTGCATTCAATCAATGAATTATAGTGATGTAAATAATCTGGAGACTCATTCACTTTTTGGAAATCTAAGTTTGTTAATGGACCAATAACATGGTCACCTACCTGCCCTCTAGGTGGATGTGTATTTTAAAAAAACAAAAATTTGTTGAGACTTTTTAAAATTTTCATATGATTTGATTTAGAAATTTGTTTCTTCATTCATATGTTCATTCATTCTAAGTTCTTCATTCAAAATTCAGCATGGATTCACTGAGTATTTACTATTATCCAGAAACTGTACCAGGCACTAAGCATCTAATTTAAAATCTGTTCTCTTAAACTGCTCATGACCTAGAAATGGACAAAAACCCACAAAAGGTCTATGAGAATTATCTTCTTTCATTTTGGGGGGATGGAGATCAAGAAGAGCTTCTTAAAAGAATGGACTTCGGGACTTCCCTGGTGGCGCAGTGGTTAAGAATCTGCCTGCCAATGCAGGGGACACAAGTTCCAGCCCAGGTCTGGGAAGATCCCACATGCTGCGGAGCAACTAAGCCCGTGTGCCACAACTACTGAGCCTGCGCTCTAGAGCCCGTGAGCCACAAGTACTGAGCCCACGTGTCACAACTACTGAAGCCCACACGCCTAGAGCCTGTGCTCCACAACAAGAGAAGCCATCGCAATGAGAATCCTGCACACAGCAATGAAGCGTAGCCCCCGCTTGCGGAAACTAGAGAAAGCCTGCGTGAAGCAACGAAGACCCATCGCAGCCAAAAATAAATAAAATTAAAAAAAAAAAAGAATGGACTTCTAAGTGGAGGGCTGAATAATAATGCATTTGACAGACTAAGTGAGGTACCTGTTATTTGCATTGCCATCTTTTAAGAAGCTTGGATGTGAGTGACACTTCCTTCCAGTGACTCTTTGTGCATAATTTGCCTGCTATGCAACATGATCCCTTTACTTTGGACACAGATGGTTAGACTAGAAATGAATGGATGAACCAAAGTCAGCCATCTATCAACAGGGCAGCAGCCCACCAAGTGACCTTACCAGAGCTCTCTGTCCAAAGATAAAGTCTGATGGATTATGCCTTGCCAAACAATTAAAATCTGTCTTTTGAGATATTTAATTCATCATTCATTCATTTATACTTTCACAAATAATAATTTATCGCATGTGCTAATTTACTGGCATATGGAGATGAAAATGGCAGACGGATATAGTCTCTGCCTTTTAGTTTTTTGCAATCATATCAGATGACTCAGAAAACCAAACAAGCATGGGGAATATATACTATAATGAATGAATTATAGAGTATATCTGTGGAGTACACAGGGCTAATGCTTTAATGCACTAATCTGGATTAGGTGTCCATGAAGATGCTCAGGGATGCTTTCTAGTGGAAAATGTATCTAATCCAAGCTAATAAGGAGGTAAGAAGCAAGTGAGAGGGCAGACATTCTATTTTAGGAACCTTTCTTGTAGTCATGAGGCGGGGGTGGGATGGGGTTAGGAAATTGTGCTATAATCTGAGGAGAGAAAGTAGTTTGCCCTTGCTGAGGCATAGTGTAACAAAAGGGTGGTGGAGGAAGAAATACAAAATAATTTTTAAATGGTAAGGAGTTTATTGCCATTTAAAGAAGAGCCATGAGTAGTAGTATGGAGTTTGGGCATTATCCAGAGGGTAATGGGAAGTAGTTAAGCATTTTAAGAAAAGAGAGTGATAGAATCAGATTTTCTTTTTTGAAATAGCATTTGGGTTGTGGCTTGGGATATGGATTGGGGGAAGCATCAGATAAGGGTATAGTAGTCTGCCAGTACCCTAGGGAAGGGATACCAGTGGCCTGAATCAGGATATTAGCACATAAAGAAATCAGTACAATGGTATTTGGAAGATAGAACCAATAGTGGTTGATAGATGTGGGTTAAGGATGAGAAAGAAAAGCCAAAGATTATGACTAAGCTTAAAGATTGAGCAATTTGATAGAAAGTAAGAATTATGGAAAATGGAATACAAATGGGAAAGAAGATGGTCAGTTTTGGATTTACTCTATTTGGTGTAATTGAGAGTTGCCCAGTGGGGCTATACTGAACAAAGCTGGATGTACTGCTAAGGAGCTCTGTTCAGGAAATGAGGTCTCAGAACTTCTCTTTGGGAGTCACCAGTATATAATTAATTGAAGCTATGAATTTGGAAAAGATCACTCCAGAAGGGGGGGAAAAAGGAACTGTAATGTAAGAAGCAGGCATAGAACAAAGATATGAAGGGCACCAAAAATGAACAAAGTAAGAAACGCCTAATAGATACTCAGAAGCAGAAAAAAATAGGAGGGCACTAAAATGGAGGATTATGTTGTCCTCAAGTAAAGAGAATAGACTGGAGAAGAAACACGTGGTCAAAGTGCTAACAGCTGCTAAGAGGTCAGGTAGGAAATGGAGGCTTCTAATGGATTTAGAGCCTTCCTTGGAAGCCATTTTACATTCACCACGTGGTGGATGAGTTTGTGTTCGGAAACCAGATGAAGAGTACAAGTGAAGTGAGGAAGACTGTAAGCATAGATCTGTTTTCTGAGATGTTTTGATGTTTTGCTTTGACTTTGAAAAATAAAAATAGGGTCATGAGTGGAAGGAGGTGTATTAAGGTATAGGAACCCCCCCTCTTCATCTACAGAGCAGGCTTGATGAGGTTTTAAAAAGGACAGGGGATAGTAGAGCTGGAGAAAATGAAGATACACAGGAAGAAGGTCTAACCTCACATAGAAGGACCAGTTCTTAAACGTACACATTGGAAAGGAGACAAGAATCTGTGGACTTCTCTTTACTCTGTGGAGTGGGAAGCAAGGCCAGATGCCAAAACTGTGAAGAAAACTGGTCAGAATCACATTTTTAGGACAAGAAAAAGTTTGGACAGTAAATGGGAGGGAGAACTGATTAGGAAAACACAGACCTCTGTTGAAGCTAGAAATGATGGATTAGTGGCGTTAATTTGCATGGTTGTGTGATTTTCTGGCAAGAGTAGGAATTGATTCCAGTTTTCATTATTTCTGGCCTAGAACAACAGAAGGAAGTTGGATTTTGGAAAGAACATTCTGAAGGGGTGGGTCTTACAACTCAAACTGGGTATGTCAGGAAGGGAAGCTGCCAAGTTCTTGGCAGATTAGAGAGAAGTAAAAGGAATAATGTCTTGAGTCTCAGGGGTTTGAAGAACAGATATAGTGGCAAAGCTGTGTGAGAGTTACATTATGATGAGGGAATAGGATATTTGGGTTTAATATTTCAGAGATAAAGGAGTCCTAGATTTTAATCAAGTCTTGCTGTATCAGTGAGTCGGGGGTTGAATTAGAGTTAAGTTCATTAGAGGTAAGGAAATCGAGGATGCAAGAAGGAACACAATGAGGTTGGCAATCCCTATAGGCATTGGAGTCATCCAGTATTATTGCAGGTACAATCATAAAGAGAAAGACAACTGTCCTGGTCTGTGAATCCTCATTAAGGGGGAGGAGGAAGTATGGTACAGCTGAAAGGCAAGAGTTTCTAGGGGTCTGTTGTTTTTACAAGAAGTTGGAAAAGTAATGGTTAGAGATAGTACTGGAAAAAAAAAAAAGTGATGCTGACCTCACCTTATAATTCTGAAATTAATGAGCTAGAGGACTTTCTGTTCTGAGGCTGTGGAGGCACTGTGATACGTGAGGGCATGGTTGTGAAACAAATATTTGGTGAAGACTGTAGGAACAAGAGAGTTTTTATATCATGACATAAAACTTGAAGTGGACCTAGTAGAATGTTTGGAGAATAAAAGACATTGTTCTGAGAAGTGCAAGAAGCAAGGGGTATAGGTATGTATAATATGACAGAGGAAAGAGAGCATCAGAATTATTTATCTCTTGGTGCTGACCAATAATGAAAGCATAGATGGACAACATGGTGTGACATGCTAGTCAGAAGGTTGCCAAAAAAATCAGTGTCAGTATTGCCAAGGAGGGTTAAGTGGTCCCTCAGTCTTCTCAGGAGTTGCCTCTGGCTTTGCTTGATCAGCCTGGTGAGGGGTTGCTCCTCTTAGGTGGGTGAGGTAACTGCAGCTCTCTGAAAAGGGTTGTGTGTAATTCGAGTCCCTCCTTAGAAGAGAGTGGAGAGGGCTGGTCTGCGTGTTCTGAGCCCAGAAGGCAGAGCCCAGGTTTTAAAGACCCATGTCTGAGTAGGATGATGGGATGCTGCCCTGGGACAGATAAAGAATACCCACAGGGCTTCCCTGGTGGCGCAGTGGTTGAGAGTCCGCCTGCCGATGCAGGGGACACGGGTTCATGCCCCGGTCCGGGAGGATCCCACATGTCATGGAGCGGCTGGGCCCGTGAGCCATGGCCGCTGAGCCTGCGTGTCCGGAGCCTGTGCTCCGCAACGGGAGAGGCCACAGCAATGAGAGGCCTGCGTACCACAAAAAAAAAAAAAAAAAAGAATACCCACAGGTGTTTTCTTCTCATGAAAGATTTTGGTGAACTCTAAGGCTGGGAGCTACTTAACTGTTTTCTTTTGCCTCAACCATATACCTCTTCTAATGCCTATAAAATGTATAATCTGGGTAAAAAGTTTTCCTAACAGGGCATTCATATAACTTTCTCTGTCAAGCTTTCATAGGGATTTGAGCCATAAAGACTGAGTCAACTTATTCAATCCCCATGTGATACTTAGCCAAGGTATTAGAGCCACTGGATAACATTTAGGTGATACATATTCTGACTAAGCCTATTTAAGTGGCATGCAAGGGAACTAGAACATATGAGCAGTAAGGGTTGGAGGAAAAGTAATCTCTAAAGTTTTTGTGGGGTCCTTAAAAAACTCCTTGTCTTGTCTACTCTCACTCTAGTTACTGGATATTATTTAGGGTTTTCTGTTCTTGTGTTTCTAGCCACACTAGCACTCCAAGGCTTTCTCTGCACTAAGCAATAGCTAAAGGCACCATGATGGCTCAAGACTACTTTTACAAAATGATTGCTTAACCAAGTAGTATCTTTCCAGGATACTAACTCATCTATTATGGGTATCTACTGTGTGTTCTTTCAGTGCTTGCTTCTCATACATTTTAAGGTATTTGACTTTCAAAATCTCAATCTGGAACTACCTCTGATTAACTATGAATTTTGATTCTGTCATTGTGTCTATAAAGGTCAAATTCTGACAGGATTACTCTTATTTCTTACAGTTTTCTTTTTTTTAACATCTTTATTGGAGTATAATTGCTTTACAATGGTGTGTTAGTTTCTGCTTTATAACAAAGTGAATCAGCTATACATACACATATATCCCCATATCTCCTCTCTCTTGCATCCCCCTCCCACCCTCCCTATCCCACCCCTCTAGGTGGTCACAAAGCACCGAGCTGATCTCCCTGTGTGATGAAACTACTTCCCACTAGCTATCTATTAGACATTTGGTAGTGTATATATGTCCATGCCACTCTCTCACTTTGTCACAGCTTACCCTTCCCCCTCCCCATATCCTCAAGTCCATTCTCTAGTAGTTCTGTGTCTTTATTCCTGTCCTGCCCCTAGGTTCTTCAGAACCATTTTATTCATTTATTTTTTAGATTCCATATATATTTGTTAGCATGTGGTATTTGTTTTTCTCTTTCTTTCTTACTTCACTTTGTATGACAGTCTCTAGGTCCATCCACCTCACTACAAATAACTCAATTTCATTTCTTTTTATGGCTGAGTAATATTCCATTGTATATATGTGCCACATCTTCTTTATCCATTCATCTGTCGATGGACACTTAGGTTGCTTCCATGTCCTGACTATGGTAAATAGTGCTGCAATGAACATTGTGGTACATGACTCTTTTTGAATTATGGTTTTCTCAGGGTATATGCCCAGTAGTGGGATTGCTGTGTCATATGGTAGTTCTATTTTTAGTTTTTTAAGGAACGTCCATACTGTTCTCCATAGCAGCTGTATTAATTTACATTCCCAACAACAGTGTATGAGGGTTCCCTTTTCTCCACACCCACTCCAGCATTTGTTTGTAGATATTTTGATGATAGCCCTTCTGACAGACCAGTGTGAGGTGATAACTCATTGTGGTTTTGATTTGCAATTCTCTAATGATTAGTGATGTTGAGCATCCTTTCATATGTTTCTTGGTAATCTGTATATTATCTTTGGAGAAATGTCTATTTAGGTCTTCTGCCCATTTTTGGATTGGGTTGTTTGTTTTTTTGTTATTAAACTGCATAAGCTGCTTGTAAATTTTGGAGATTAATCCTTTGTCAGTTGCTTCATTTCCAAATATTTTCTCCCATTCTGAGGGATGTCTTTTTGTCTTGTTTATGTTTTCCTTTGCTATGCAAAAGCTTTTAGGTTTCATTAGATCCAATTTGTTTCTTTTTGTTTTTATTTCCATTTCTCTAGGAGGTGGGTCAAAAAGGATCTTACTGTGATTTATGTCATACAGTGTTCGGCCTATGTTTTCCTCAAAGCGATTTATAGTGTTTGGCCTTAGATTTAGGTCTTTAATCCATTTTGAGTTTACTTTTTTGTATGGTGTTAAGAAGTGTTCTAATTTCATTCTTTTACATGCAGGTGTCCAGTTTTCCCAGCACCACTTATTGAAGGGGCTGTCTCTTCTCCATTGTACATTCCTGACTCCTTTATCAAAAGTAAGGTGACCATATGTGTGTGGGTTTATTTCTGGGCTTTCTATCCTGTTCCATTGATCTATATTTCTGTTTCTGTGCTAGTATCATACTGTCTTGCTTACTGTAGCTTTGTAGTATAGTCTGAAGTCAGGGAGCCTGATTCCTTCAGCTCCATTTTTCGTTCTCAAGATTGCTTTGGCTATTCGGGGTCTTTTGTGTTTCCATTCAAATTGTGCAATTTTTTGTTCTAGTTCTGTGAAAAATGCCATTGGTAGTTTGATAGGGATTGCATTGAATCTGTAGTACAGTCATTTTCACAATGTTGATTCTTCCAATCCAAGAACATGGTATATCTCTTCATCTGTTTGTATCATCTTTAATTTCTTTCATCAGTGTCTTATAGTTTTCTGCATACATTTCTTTTATCTCCTTAGGTAGGTTATTGCTAGGTATTTTATTCTTTTTGTTGCAGTGGTAAATGGGAGTGTTTCCTCAATTTCTGTTGCAGATTTTTCATCATTAGTGTATAGGAAGGAAAGAGATTTCTGTGCATTAACTTTGTATCCTGCTACTTTACCAAATTCATTGATTAGCTCTAGTAGTTTTCTGGTAGCATCTTTAGGATTCTCTGTGTATAGTATCATGTCATCTGCAAACAGTGACAGCTATACTACTTCTTTTCCAATTTGTATTCCTTTTATTTCTTTTTCTTCTCTGATTGCTGTGGCTAAAACTTCCAAAACTATGTTGATTAATAGTGGTGACAGTGGGCAACCTTGTCTTGTTCCTGATCTTAGTGGAAATGGTTTCAGTTTTTCACCATTGAGAATGCTGTTGCCTGTGGGTTTGTCATATATGGCCTTTATTATTTTGAAGTACGTTCCCTTTTTGCTTACTTTCTGGAGGATTTTTACCATAAATGGGTGTTGAATTTTGTCAAAACCTTTTTCTGCATCTATTTAGATGATAATATGGATTTTCTCCTTCAATTTTTGTTGTTGTTGTTGTTGTGGTGGTGGTGGTACACGGGCCTCTCACTGTTGTGGCCTCTCCTGTTGTGGAGCACAGGCTCTGGATGCGCAGGCCCAGCGGCCATGGCTCATGGGCCTAGCCACTCCACAGCATGTGGGATCTTCCCGGACCGGGGCATGAACCTGTGTCCCCTGCATCGGCAGGCAGACTCTCAACCACTGCGCCACCAGGGTAGCCCCTTCAATTTGTTAATATGGTGTTTTGATTGATTTGCATATATTGAAGAATCCTTGCATTCCTGGAATAAACCCCACTTGATCATGGCGTATGATCCTTTTAGAGTGCATACCTTTTAGTGTGGGATTCTGTTTGCTAGTATTTTGTTGAGGATTTTTGCATGTATGTTCATCAGTGATATTGACCTGTAGTTTTCATTTCTTGTGACGTGTTTGTCTGGTTTTGGTATCAGGGTGATGGTGGCCTCATAGAATGAGTTTGGGAGTGTTCCTCCCTTTGCTATATTTTGGAAGAGTTTGAGAAGGATAGGTGTTAACTCTTCTCTAAATGTTTGATAGAATTTACCTGTGAAGCCATCTGTTCCTGGGCTTTTGTTTGTTGGAAGATTGTTAATCACAGTTTCAATTTCAGTGCTTGTTATTGGTCTGTTTATATTTTCTGTTTCTTCCTGGTTCAGTTTTGGAAGGTTGTGCTTTTCTAAGAATTTGTCCGTTTCTTCCAGGTTGTCCATTTTATTGGCATAGAGTTGCTTGTAGTAATCACTCATGATCCTCTTATTTCTGCAGTGTCAGTTATTACTTCTCCTTTTTCATTTCTAATTCTGTTGATTTGAATCTTTTCCCTTTTTTTCTTGATGTGTCTGGCTAATGGTTTATCAATTTTATTTATCTTCCCAAAGAACCAGGTTTTAGTTTTGTTGATTTTTGCTATTGTTTCCTTCATTTCTTTTTCATTTATTTCTGGTCTGATCTTTATGAATTCTTTCCTTCTGCTAACTTTGGGGTGTTTTTGTTCTTCTTTCTCTAATTGCTTTAGGTGTAAGCTTAGGTTGTTTATTTGAGATGTTTCTTGTTTCTTGAGGTAGGATTGTATTGCTATAAACTTCCCTCTTAGAACTGCTTTTGCTGCATCCCATAGGTTTTGGGTCATCATGTTCATTCTCATCTGTTTCTAGGTATTTTTTGATTTCCTCTTTGGTTTCTTCAGTGATCTCTTGGTTATTGGTTATTTAACAGTGTATTGTTTAGCCTCCATGTGTTTTTATTGTTTACAGATTTTTTCCAGTAATTGATATCTAGTCTCATAGCGTTGTGGTTGGAAAAGATACTTGATACAATTTCAATTTTCGTAAATATACCAAGGCTTGATTTGTGACCTAAGATATGATCTATCCTGGAGAATGTTCCTTGAGCACTTGAGAAGAAAGTGTATTCTGTTGTCTTTGGATGGAATATCTTATAAATATTGATTAAGTCCCTCTTGTTTAATGTATCATTTAAAGCTTGTGTTTCCTTATTTATTTTCATTTTGGATGATCTGTCCATTTGTGAAAGTGGGGTGTTAAAATCCCATTCCATGATTGTGTTACTGTCAATTTCCCCTTTTATGGCTGTTAGCATTTGCCTTATGTATTGAGGTGCTCCTATGTTGGGTGCATAAATATTTACAATCTTCTTCTTGGATTGATCCTTTGATCATTATGTAGTGTCCTTCTTTGTGTCTTGTAATAGTCTGTGTTTTACAGTCTATTTTGTCTGATAGTGAGAATTGCTACTCCAGCTTTCTTTTGATTTCCATTTGCATGGAATATCTTTTTCCATCCCGTCACTTTCAGTCTGTATGTGTCCCTAGGTCTGAAGTGGGTCTCTTGTAGACAGCATATATATGGGTCTTATTTTTGTATCCATTCAGCCAGTCTATGTCTTTTGGTTGGAGCATTTAATCCATTTACTTTTAAGGTAGTTATTGATATGTGTGTTCCTATTACCATTTTCTTAATTGTTTTGTGTTTTTTATTGTAGGTGTTTTTATTCTCTTGTGTTTCCTGCCTAGAGAAGTTCCTTTAGCATTTGTTGTAAAGCTGGTTTGATGGTACTGAATTCTCTTAGTTTTTGCTTTTCTGTAACGATTTTAATTTCTCCATCGAATCTGAATGAGATCCTTGCTGGGTAGAGTGATCTTGACTGTTGGTTTTCCCTTTTCATCACTTTAAATATGTGCTGTCACTCTCTTCTGGCTTGCAGGGTTTCTGCTGAAAGATCAGCTGTTAACCTTATGAGGATTCCCTTGTATGTTATTTGTTGTTCTTCCCTTGCTACTTTTAATATTTTTGCTTTGTACTTAATTTTTTTTGTTTTGTTTTGTTTTGTTTTTGTTTTTGCAGTACGCGAGCCTCTCACTGCTGTGGCCTCTCCCGTTGCGGAGCACAGGCTCCGGACACGCAGGCTCAGCGGCCATGGCTCACGGGCCCAGCCGCTCCGCGGCATGTGGGATCTTCCCGGACCGGGGCACGAACCCGCATCCCCTGCATCGGCAGGCGGACTCCCAACCTCTGCGCCACCAGGGAAGCCCTGTACTTAATTTTTGATAGTTTGATTAATATGTGTCTTGGCGTGTTTCTCCTTGTATTTATCCTGTATGGGACTCTCTGCAGTTCCTTGACTTGATTGATTATTTCCTTTCCCATGTTAGGGAAGTTTTCAACTATAATCTCATCAAATATTTTCTCAGTCTCTTTCTTTTTCTCTTCTTTTTCTGGGACCCCTGTAATTTGAATGTTGGTGCATTTAATGTTGTGCCAGTTGTTTCTGAGACTGTCCTCAATTCTTTTCATTCTTTTTTCTTTATTCTGCTCTGTGGTAGTTATTTCCACTATTTTATCTTCCAGGTCGCTTATCCTTTCTTCAGTGTCTGTTATTCTGCTGTTGATTCCTTCTAGAGGATTTTTAATTTCATTTCTTGTGTTGTTCATCATTGTCTGTTTGCTTTTTAGTTCTTCTAGGTCCTTGTTAAACGTTTCTTGTATTTTCTCCATTCTGTTTCCAAGATTTTGGATCATCTTTGCTCTCATTACTCTGAATTCGTTTTCAGTCAGACTGTCTATTTCCTCTTCATTTGTTTGGGCTGGTGGGTTTTTACCTTGCTCTTTCATCTGGTGTGTATTTCTCTGTCTTCTCATTTTGCTTCACTTACTGTGTTTGGGTTCTCCTTTTTGCAGGCTGCAGGTTCATAGTTCGTGTTGTTTTTGATGTGTGCTCCCAGTGGGTAAGGTTGGTTCAGTCATTTGTGTACGCTTCCTTGTGGAGGGTACTGATGCCTGTGTTCTGGTGGATGGGGCTGGACCTTGCCTTTCTGGTGGGCAGGACCACGTCTGGTGTTGTGTTTTGGGGTGTCTGTAACCTTATTATGATTTTAGGCAGCCTCTCTGCTAATGGGTGGAGTTGTTTTACTGTCTTGCTAGTTCTTTGGCATAGGGTGTCCAGCACTGTAGCTTGCTGGTTGTTGAATGGAGCTGGGTCTTAGCATTGAGATGGAGATCTCTGGGAGAGCTTTTGCTGTTTGATATTATGTGGAGCTGGAAAGTCTCTGGTGAACCAGCATCCTGAACTCGGCTCTCCCACCTCAGAGGCTCAGGCCTGACACCTGGCTGGAGCATCAAGACTGTGTCAGCCACACAGCTTTGAGGAAAATGGAGAATAAAAAAGAAATTTTAAAAAGTCAATAAATAAAATAAAGTTATTAAAATAAAGACATAAAACATTATTAAAAATAAAATAGTAATAAAGAAAAGAAGAAAGAAGCTAGCAACCAAGCCAAAAGACAAATCCACCAATAATAACAAGCAATTAAAACTATACAAAAAAAAAATTGGACAGACAGAATCCTTGGACACATTTTAAAAGGAAAGCTATATGGACACAGTCATAGAAAGAAGCATACACATACACACTCACAAAAAGAGGAAAAGGTAAAAAAAAATGTATATATAAAAGGAAGAGAGCAACCAAATTAATAAACAAATCTACCAGTGATAATAAGCTCTAAATACTAAACTAAGATAAACATAAAACCAGAAACAAAATAGATGCAGAAAGCAAACCCCAAGTCTACAGTTTCTCCCGAAGTCCAGTGCCTCAGTTTTGGGATGATTCTTTGTCTATTCATGTATTCCTCAGATGCAGGGTACCTCAAGTTGATTTTGGAGATTTAATCCGCTGCTCCTGAGGCTGCTGGGAGAAATTTCCGTTTCTCTTCTTTGTTGGCACAGCTCCTGGGGTTCAGCTTTGGATTTGGCCCCGCCTCTGCGTGCAGGTCACCTGAGGGTGTCTGTTGTTTGCTCAGACAGGATGGGGTTAAAGTAACAGCTGACTGCTGCTACTGGCTCTGAGTTACTCAGGTTGGGGGGGAGGGAGGGGTATGGAATGCAGGGTGAGCCTGCAGTGGCAGAGGCTGGCATGACATAGCACCAGCCTGAGGTGTGCCGTGCATTCTCCTGGAGAATTGTCCTTGGATCACAGGACCCTGGCAGTGGCAGGGTGCACAGGCTCCCGGGAGGGGGGGTTTAGATAGTGACGTATGCTTGCACACAGGCTTCTTGGTGGCTGAAGTAGCAGCCTTAGTGTTGCATGCCTGTCTCTGGTGTCCGCGCTGATAGCCCCGACTCATGACCATCTCTGGCGCTCGTTTAGGTGGTGCTCTTAATCCCCTCTGCTTGTGCACCCCGAATCAATGGTCTCTTGCTTCTTAGGCAGATTCTGACTTTTCCCCGGACTCCCTCCCAGCTAGCTATGTCTCACTAGCCCCCTTCTGGCTGTGTTTACGCAGCCAACCCCAGTCCTCTCCCTGGGATCTGACCTCCGAATCCTGAGCCTCAGCTCCCAGCCCCCACCTGTCCTGGCAGGTGGGCAGACAAGCCTCTCAGGCTGGTGAGTGCTGGTCGGCACTGATCCTCTGTGCAGGAATCTCTCCACCCCTCTTGCTGCACTGTCTTCTGTGGCTCAGAAACTTCCCCCATCCCAACCCCCATCTCCACCAGTGAAGGGGCTTCCTAGTGTGTGGAAACTTTTCCTCCCTCACAGCTCCCTCCTACAGGTGCAGGTCCCGTCCCTATTCTTTTGTCTCTGTTTTTTCTTTTTTCTTTTACCCTACGTGGGGATTGTCTTGCCTTTTGGGAAATCTGAGGTCTTCTGCCAGCATTCAGTAGGTGTTCTGTAGGAGTTGTTCCACATGTAGATGTATTTCTGATGTATTTGTGGGGAGGAAGGTGATCTCCATGTGTTATTCCTCTGCATTTTGAAGGTCCCTGACAATTTTCTACTACCTAGAAATACATTATGCCTGCTAAGTGATCTGAATTGTATATGATTTAATTGTTTTATAAGGCATTTGGGAAGGTTTACTGTTCTTTAGTCTGGGTTGTCTTTGGTCAAGAATTCACATCTTATCCTAATCAGAGGCTACTGTTTTGTTTTGGTTTCTTTACTTGTTTGTTTGGTTTGGTTTCATTTTTTTGTATTTTGTGGAAGGAACACAGAGCCAAATTTCCTTCCTTCCCCCCATCCCCACGTCATCTCTAGTGTCCAAAAAGAGAAGCATATTATCATTCTTTTAAGTCTTGGAACCACTGGACTGAAGTGGTGATTTACCCTTTTGGCTCTTCACTTTGCTATGTTCTTTTATATGGTTTTGTAAACATCCAGCTTTCAATTATCATGTGTATTATATATACATGAGATTATATATAAGATCTAAATAATATGTAAGAACAACTCTTCATGAATACTTACTCAATTAAATATAGTATTTTTCACCAATTCTTTATATGGTATTTATAAACTAAAAGAATCTTTTATCAGTTACTATAAATGTTAATAACAAGAATCTATTCCATAAATAACTTGCTATTTGGAAACAGCAATTAATGCATTTTTCTTAAGAACACAGCAATTATCTTCTAATTTTTTAAATTTTGTTTCAGCTATAAAGAAAAATATTTTTGGTTATAGCCTTTCTTTGACTTAATAGAATGTAATTTCCTCCACAGTTTTAGGTTTTGGTGTGATCCAACATTCAGCAGCACATTTTAACTAAATGGAAATAGAAAAGAAGACTGATCTTATCCAAAACAATTATTCAAGTAAAACACTGTATAATTTCACTGTGGTTATAGGTAGCCATCTGCAGAGCCCCTGTTCAAAGTCAGTTTACAATATACATATTTGTATTTGTCTGATTTGTAATTAGATCACTGAAATAGCATGAAATTAACCAAATATGTATTTCCTCAAGCTCCAGTAAGAACTATAATTTGCAGCCATATTTTTTGATTATAAGAGAATTAAAACATATAAAATGTGAAAATGTAAGTACCTCACTTTACTAGTATTAACTATTTATTTATAATTCATTATAAAGGTCTTTGTAAAGCATATTTGTATTCAAATGAACTTCATGTTTCTTCCCTCCCTTCCCATCGTTCATTTGTAATATACTTCTGGTGCCTATCTCCGAGCTTTTTATTCATAGCAAGTCTAGGATTACAACGTTGGAAAGGAGAAGCCTTCCATACTCAGCCATAATATCTATCATCAAAGTGATATAATTCCTACATATAAAATGTCTTGTATATAAATATACACTCAGAAATTACACCCACATCCAGAATGGTTACTACTTAAATTCTTGTTTTTAAAACAGTTTTACTTTTAAAAAAACTCAAAAATCATAAATAATCCCACTATTGAATGAATATATAAATAGTAAAAAGATATCTCCTTCCCTACGCAGACAATCCCCCTAACACCTACCCATACTCCCAGAGTAAACACAGTTAAAAGTTGGGAGTACATCCTAGACTAAAACTTTTGTTGGAGCCAGTTACCTTCTGTGCATTGAAATATAACTGAGGTCCAAGAGCCTTGGAAGTGGCACTTGCTGGAATCACACTGTCACTTTTACATTCCATAGATGAGTGGCTAAACAAATTTGGAATCAGGTGTTTTGCAACTTTCTGCACTGAATACATTAAAGAGCCCATAATATAGAGATAAAAAAAGTAAGCAGATGGAACCCAGTGCTGGGAGAGTCATACCAATTAGTCATTTCTACCTGTGGTACTTATTGCCAACTGTACTTTTTTTCCCTTTCAGTTGACCTTTCAGTTTTAAAATTCCTATCTATTCTACCCTACTACAGCTCCTTTAGTGTGACATGCTGATTTATTGGCTGCTCTGGCTGTCAACTCTTTTCTATTTTCACCATATTATCTTTCCTAATTGGACATCTCCCCAGTGTGTACTGGACAGAATACCTGCCACATTCCTATGCTCTTTTTCTAACAGTTCCCACCCAGACTCCTCTTTAAAGGATTTCTTCTACATAACTAATCACACACTGCTGATTCCTAATTTTGGGTTCAAGGATTGGCACATGCCCCCAGGTAGCCTGTCGATTGGAGAGTACCTTATAAGTTGGTCTTTCAAGACACTGCTTACAGTGGAATGATGTGGATTCACTGGATCATCAGACCTCCTCTCCCATAAAGATGAACTAGAGAAACAAGATGGTAGTGTTATAAATGAGATAGCAGAAAAAAGAAAATTACACATTCCAAAATAGCTGAGAGGTATAAAAACTGAGTTCTAGAGTGAATTTCATCAGACTGCTGTTGCTGGAGGATTACAAGGTTATCTAGTTGTCAGACTTCTATTCCTGTTTGTAACCTTACATCCAAGTTCCATTACTTGATGTAACTTAGGTGAGTCTCTCCACTGAAACCAAAAATAAAGGTAGTACTCCTACCTCACCTGGTAATTGACCTCTTCAACCTTGTCCCTGGGTAACTTGTATGGGATAGAAAAAGTGTATAATTTAACCCTGCCATTCAACACTCTGTGATCTGTACCCACAGGTACTTTTACCTATGTCTATTTTAGGATCTAATAAGAATGGTCTCCAGGACTTTAATAGATTGTAGTATATGTAAAGTTAGAATATATTATGTTTCATTAACAGACATGTGCCACAGTGAACGTCCCCAAGATGTGCAAGAGAAAGGCTGACAATTGCTCTTGTGTACAGCATTCAGATTTGTGGTTTGGTATAGCTACTTCTGAATTTTAGTTTTATCTTGAAAGTTAAGCTTGGGAATGAAGAGCTTAATGGTATGCTATAATGATTTTGGATTAATAGAAAATGTGAAGTAAATTTTGGCTGTCAGATGAGTAACCTAAAATCTCTAGCTACAGAGAGATTTCAGATTCTGAGTAATCTGCCTAGACAAGAGTAATTATAGGAAGTGAATGCTAACTTTTCTAATGTTTAGTTTGAAATTTGATAACTAAAAGTGAATATTTTTTACTCAGATGCACCATTTTAAGTAATACATTCCACCAAGAGACATGGTTTCACATCCAAATATTCAGCTGCCTTGTAAATACTTTTTTTTCTTCTTGTGATGAAAAACTTTTAAGATCTACTCTCTTAGCGACTTTCAAATATATTCAGTACAGTATTATTAACTGTAGTTGCCATGGACATCACATCCCCATGACTTATTTATTTTATAACTGGAATTTTGTACCTTTTTACCCCATTCACCCACTTCGCCCACCCATACGCCTCCACCTCCAGCCTCTGGCAACCATCAATCTGATCTCTGTATCCATGAGCTTGGTACTTTTTGTTTTTTAGTTTACACAGGTAAGTGAGTCATATGTAGGTTATTTGTCTTTCTCTTTCAGATTTATTTCACTTAGCATAATGCCCTCAAGGTCCATTCTTGTTATTACAAATGGCAAGATTTCCTTGTTTTATGGCTGAATAATATTCCATTATAAATATAAATATATATCACATTTTATTTATCCACTTATCTGTCAAAAGACACTTATATTGTTTCCATATCTTATCTATTGTAAATAGTGCTGCCATAAACATGGGGGTGCATATATCTTTTCAAGTTACTGTTTTTGTTTTCTTTGTATGAGTATGCCGAGGTGGAATTGCTGGGTCATATGGTAGTTCTATTTTTTTTTTTTTTTGAGATGGATCCATGCTGCTTTCCATAGTGGCTGCACCAATGCATATTCCAGACAACGCACAAGGGTTTCCTTTTCTCTACGTCCTTGCCAATGCTTGCTATCTTTTGCCATTTTGAGAATAGCTATTCCAACAGTTGTGAAGTGATATCTCATTGTGGTTTTTGTTTGCATTTCCTTGATGATTAGTAACGTTGAGTACCTTTTCATGTACCTATTGGCTGTCTGCATGTGCTCTTTGGAAAAATATCTATTCAGATTCTTTTAATCAGATTTTTAATCAGATTGTTTGGTGTTTTGCTATTGAGTTGTGTGAGTTTTTTAATATATTTTTGGATATTAACCCCTATCAGATGTACAATTTGAAAATATTTTCTCCCATTCAGTAGATTGCCTTTTCATTTTGTTGATAGTTTCTTCTGCTGCGCTGGAGCTTTTTAACTTGATATAGTCCCACGTGTTTATTTTTTCTTTTGTTGCCTTTGCTTTTGGTGTCAAATCTGAAAAATCATCACCAAGGCCTAACAAGGAGCTTATTGCACATGTTTTTTTTCTCGGAGTTTTATGGTTTCAGGTCTTACATTCAAGTCTTAAATCCATTTTTAAGTTAGTTTTTGTGTATAAGACAGTTGTCTAGTTTCATTCTTTTGCCTATTTCTGTCCAGTTTTCCCAACACCATTTATTGAGGAGACTGTTGTTTATTCTTGGTTCTCCATTGTATATTCTTGGCTCCTTTGTTATAAATTAATTTCCCATATATGCTGGGCTTATTTCTGGCCAACCCTGTGATTCTATGATGACTTCTCATCATACAACCCAGCAGAACTGGCTTGAGTCTGTTTGGCCTAGGGGTGAGCCAGTCTCAGCCCATCTTTAGGAGTCTGGGTAAGAGACTGACCGGGCTTGGTGGGCAAAAGCTATAGAACATGAAATGTAGGATTATAGCAGCCCCGATTCCAGTCCTACAGAAGAAACTAGTCTGAACAATTCAAGCAAATATTCAGAGACTGGGTGAAATACGTGGAAACTGAGTTCTGTTGGCGTTTGAATTCTTGGTCCCTGTTGTCCCTGTGGTAATATCATGCTATGGTTTGATTTTCTGGGTTGATATGTTCTCTTTTTCCTTAAGGTAATTCAAATTGGATTTTTGTTACCAATCTGATTAATATAGATGTCAAAATTAAAGGGGTTATTTAACCCATGCAGGGTTCACAACATGAAAATTATGAGAGAAGATTTGAAATAAATGTCTGGCCCACTCACAGAGATTTAGTTCTTCTACAAACAGGTGGGGATGTGCTAGATTAAGCTTTTTTAAAAAAAATCATACTTACGAAATTTTGTTGAGGCTTCTATTTGAAGTCTGATTAAAATAAACAGGGCAAGAAAGAAATGATCATCTTTAAACTGAGCCAGAGAGTGATTTATAAGTGTGGGACCATCACAGAGACCAAGCCTGAACCATCACAGGGAACAAGCCTGAACCATAGCAAGTGAATCTTATTAAAATTTCAGAATCGTGGTGAGAGTTTGTTTGCACTAATATAGTATTAAACTAAGAAGATATAAGCATGCTTTCCTTTCATCTCTCAGTTTCTCTGGGCTCACTGAGGATGGTCTGTCACAAAGAATGAAAACAAATTGTAAGTCAAAATGCCACTCTTTTATTAACTAGGTTGATTCTGAGCTATTATGAGTCTACCTGGTAAGGAGAGTCTCTCCATTCCAAATCCAAGCTGTGATATGTTTGCCCTAGCAATGCTACAGGAGTGAGTCACTAGGTTGTGGCTTTATAAACACTGTACAGATTCCTCGAATATCTTGTTAACTGCCCTGCCACTGGTCCATTGCCTATATTTCGGCTTGAGGAATTTTTAAGAAATATAAATCTTATTTTTAACATTGCCCTGCTTAAATGTAGTCAATGAATATCATTAGTTCTCAAGATAAAGTACAAACCATTAGCAGAAATTACAGTATTTCTTGTTTCCACTTGGATATTACTTTCTTTAGGGAACTTTCTTTAGCTTCCAATGCTGGACTGGATATTGTCTCCCTTCATTGTGAGCTTATCTCCAAATAAATACTCTGATTGTCATACTTCCTGTAATCAATCATAATTTGCTAATAGCTCCATGTAACCCTGCTAGAATCTAGATCTTTGAAACTGGAGATTTTTTTTTATTACTGTATTTACCATTTGTCTAGAACAGTGCCTGAAACAAATATAATACATATAAAAGTATTTATTTAATAATTAATAGTTCAAAATCACATATTTAGCTTAAATATAAAAAGCGTAGTTAGGCTACCAAATGATATATTCAAGTTTTCTCTTGCTTTCAAGCCTTAAGATGTCTAATTAATATAACTCTCCTATATTGTATAAGGAATTAGTAATCTGGTAAAAAATATCAGAAAACTGGTTAGGGAAATTAAAATTCTCTGTGGATCTTGGCTTGAAATTCTAATCTCTTCTGAAGTGATATAACTATTATATTGCCAGTGAATTAAAGAAAATAGATCATTCCATAAACTTAAGGTTACTGCCTAATGCATAAAGTTTAACTTTTTATTTCCCCAGGTGAGGGTGAAATGATATGATTACAGTTCATCTGAAATCTAAAATTAGCTCAAGCCAGTGTGATCTCTTTAAAATGATAAAAGGAAAATGATGTAATGTTTTGTATGTCACATTTAATTCTGCTCTAGTCTTTAGAGTGACCTATCTTGTGATTTTGTGTTTGAAGTTTTACAAAAGGAAATGGAGCATTGAATGGGCTATATCCAGTCAATTTCGTTAATCAAATGAGTGAAAAAGAGTTTAAATCTAAGAAAAATTGTATATTCTTCATATTTCACTATAAAATGGAGCAGTAAAACTCTCAAAAATATGCATTATTATTGCTGGTGATTTGAAATGGTGTGGAAAATAACCCAATTTTCTGTTTTGATGTTGCACCTGAAATAATAAATGCAAAATAACATGAATAACAGGTCAAATCAACTGTTTACACCCACTTTGGAAAATTGATATCTACTCATGGCACTAATATGTACAATGAGGATCTGCTAGTAACAGAATTTTTTGAAATTAAAAATATAAAACCCAATTCAAGCAAGGGTAGAATTTCTGTCTTTTCCTTTAATCATTAAATTTGAGTCAAATTAAGAATCATATAATTTTTGATATTATTCTCCAATCTTATATATGAAGTACCAAATGCCACATTTTTACCTTATTTATTTAACAATTTTTGATTCTCAAGAGTTGATTTATTGATCAATAAAAATGACTTCATGCAATATGAAATATAGAGAGTGGAATTTCTGAGAAAATTCTGACCTTAGTTAGCTAATATGCTCTAAATATCTGTGGGAGTAGTGGGGTTGGTTAATGGTTTTTCCTGAGCAATTTCTATAAGAAAAAAACTTTAAATGCTTTTTATTTACTTTTGGTAGATGGGTAGGAAGAGGAGCAATGACTAGAAGGGCTGAAAATATGATGACAATGCAGAGCATAAAACAATGAATGAGAGCAGTTCCTTGAGCATGAAAGAATCCATTTTATTCCAAATTAGCCCTTAAGTTATTTTTTAACTATACTTTTAATTAAAAATTTTTTCAGTTGTTTAATTAAGGTAACAGGAGATTCACATGTTTTTGTAAGAAGTAATACAAAGAGAGTTCTCTTGTACACTTTGCCCAGTTTCCCCCAGTGGTAACATTTTGCCCAATTAAAGTAAAATGTCACAATCAGAATATTGACAAAAATACAGTCCTGGAATTTTTATAAAAGCCTGGAATGTAATGATTTTATTTTGGCAATTTATTTTCCTTTTCATATAGTTTCCTGCTGTGGACCAATATTATAACTGAAGGTAAATAGTGTTTATAAAAATCAGTGTAATTCATAACTTGTAATCATTTTATTCATTTAAAGAATATTACTTATATTACCAACTACATACCCACCACAAAAAGCAAAATTATTTTTTTCTCTTTCTCATTCTCTCTCTTCTCTCTCTCTCTCTCTCTCTCTATATATATATATACACATATATATACATATATATATATATATATATATATATATATATATATATATATATATATATATATATTGGGCTGGCCAAAATATTCATTCGGGTTTGTCATGTTATGGGAAAACCCAAAGGAACTATTTGGCCAACTATATATATATATATATATATATATATATATATATATATATATATATGTATGTATATATATATATATATATATATATATGTATGTATATATATATATGTATGTATATATATATATATATATATATATATATATATATATATAGTTGGTTTCTAATGCCACTTGATAATTAAACATATAGAGTGGAGGGAGACGACAAGACATGTCATCCATGCTGAAGATGGCATACAACATACACAGAGCAGTATTCAAGGTACAGAGAAAGGAATATTTGACAGAGATGATAATCTACTGTGCCTGTCTGCCAGACATCAGTTACAACCCCAGGATAGATAGACCCAAAATACTCGCTTTGATAATTGTGATAATCGGGGCATTTCTTCACATTTATAAGGATCATTTTGGACTTTGAGAACCCAGCCAGCTGCTCACAGGTGCCTTTGTGTTTGTCAAGTTGGAGCCTGTGTTATTCTTCTCAAAAGTTCTCCTTGCTTAGTAGTGCAGTGTCAGTCTTCTTTTTATTTAAAATGTTTTCATTGATTTATTTTGTTTTTCCTTTTTTTTGCATTATAACTTTAAATGCATATATTTATATATGATTTATTGTTTTCTATTATAATGATTGCATAATATTCATTCTAGTGGTAATTACATTTTTCAACTTTGATAATTCGTCTTATGTGGGTTTTCTTTCATAATGAATTACTCTGTCAGGACTATTCTTGACCAGAGTCAAAGGGTCCAAAGATAAGTGCTCGGGATATTTCTTGCAACAATTTTGCCAATGGGTTTAGATAACTTTTTCAGTAGACCTTCCACGTGAATCTAATATTTAATGAATAATTTCCTTTACTCTTACAAGGAAATATTGCTGCCACTATGGCCCTCATAGTTTTCTCGGTGAGGTAAAGAAGCAGCCAGTGACATGGCACATGGCTTCTGAAGAATTATCAATCCTTAAGACATTATTCATCTTTGAGCAACATTGTCATTGTTGAAGATAGAGCAGCTACAGGTCCTATCATCCTCTCACACCTTGTTGCATTTTATTACAAGAAGTAGAGGAAAAAGAGTATATATAATTATAGGTTTACATTCTCCAAGTACAGAATTGAATCCATGAAAACTATCAAAACATATTTTCTGCATCATTTCTTTTACACAAAGTGATGCCAAGTAGCAAACTGTTACACAGACATTTTGCGGGTAACAGTAATTTACAATGTAATATTAATGTTCTTTAATTATTTCTAAGATAATAGAAAATTAGGATAACTTAGGTTCAATATTAGAATATCTTATAATATCTAAGATCTAGGGCATTCCTGAAAAGTAGAGAGCCAGTAGAAATTGGATAAAAGAATGAAGCCAAGGCTTCCCTGGTGGCGCAGTGGTTGAGAGTCTGCCTGCCGATGCAGGGGACACGGGTTCGTGCCCTGGTCCGAGAAGATCCCACATGCCGCAGCAGCTGGGCCTGTGAGCCATGGCCGCTGAGCCTGTGCGTCCGGAGCCTGTGCCCCGCAATGGGAGAAGCCACAATAGTGAGAAGCCCGCGTACGGCAAAAAAAAAAAAAAAAAAAAAAAAAGAATGAAGCCACAGACCAAAATGTGGAATAGTGCTGTTGCTAACTCTTACCATATAGTCTTCTGCACAGGAGCTGGGGGCCTCCAGGACACCTACCTCCTCCCAGCACCATCAGCAGGGTGGGGGTGGAAGGACCTCAGCCGATCAGCCAGAGGGGTGGAATGCTCCCACGCTGTGCATTCTTTCCACACCCACGTCCTGGCCCCGGCAGAGGCAGCTATATTTTCTTCCTCCAGAAGTGAGTAGTAAGTTTGAGAACTTGGGCACAGAGGTAGGGCAGAACCCTTGATAACTGGAAATAGCCTGGAGCAATGCTGCCTTCAGACATAACAGGAACAGTAACCATCAACCAATAACAATACATGCAAAGGTAGACACGCAACACAGAATCAATAAGTATTTGCAGAAATACATTACCACTAAAGACACACAGAAAACTGAACACCAAACTTAAAGCAGAGGGAACCATAGTTAACGGGGCAAAAAAAAGTAAAATTTACAAAAAGGATTGTCTGTATGTATTGTAATACACATGAGACTGTATCATACCAACAAAAAATAAAGCTGCAACACAGATAATGTAAATGAAACACTTGGACAACAAAGTTTGAAAAAAAAAAGCAAACAGAAGAGCTCAAGATATGAGCTAAAAATCAAACAGGAATAAGAGGAGGAGTGAATTCATGACACTGCATGATCAAGCTGAAGAATATTTCCAGAATGAAGGAAGTATGTTTCAAAGTACAGAGGGAAGAGACCTAGAGATGGATATAGAATATGTAAGATCTGTCTAATGGAACAGAAAAATAATGAGAGTAAAACACATACATGTGTGTACATACATAATGAAATTTCAAGACACTAAAAATATAGAGAAAACCCAAAAACATTCCTTAGAAGAAATATCAGATCCTCCACAAAAGAACAAGAATCACCATAACCTCAAACATTTGACAATACTATCTTGAAGGAGGTAATAGAAAATTATATAAAATTTCTGACTATTTGGAATCTAGGATTCTATACTTAACTAAATTATATCCACTCTGTAGGAAAAATAGAAGTACTTTCACATATGAAAGTTTATATGTTGATGGACTCTGCACATTTATTATGGTTAACACCTCTGAAATAATTCCTAAAGGTATGTACACTAGAGGGGAAGACAATATGAATCTAAGAGGAATAATTGAGAACCAATAATTATTTGTAAAATATTAGTAAACTTATCATGAATATAGAATATTTAGACATACTAAAAAGTATAGTGGGGGCTTCCCTGGTGGCACAATGGTTGAGAGTCCGCCTGCCAATGCAGGGGACATGGGTTCGTGCCCCGGTCCGGGAAGATCCCACATACCGCGGAGCGGCTGGACCCGTGAGCCATGGCCGCTGAGCCTGTGCGTCCGGAGCCTGTGCTTCACAACGGGAGAGACCACAACAGTGAGAAGCCCGTGTACGGCAAAAAAAAAAAAAAAAAAAAAAAAGGTATAGTGGTAAAAATCACAGGCATTGACCCAAACTGACCATTGGGATCCCAGCTTTACCACTAATTAGCTGTATTACATTGGACCAATTTCTTAACTTCTTTCTGATTCGCTGTCTTTATTTATAAAATGGAGAAAACTAATATAGTCACCTTATGAGAATATTGTGATTATTAAATAAATGAGTACTTGTTAAATGCTGAAAACAATGCCTAGCAAATGAAAAACACTCAATAAATGTTAACTATGGTTATTTTTAGTGTAAAAAATGAATAGTTTTTTTTTTTTTCTTTACGTGGGACTCTCACTGCTGTGGCCTCTCTCGTTGCGGAGCACAGGCTCCGGACGCGCAGGCTCAGCGGCCATGGCTCACGGGCCCAGCCACTCCGCGGCATGTGGGATCCTCCCAGACCAGGGCACGAACCCGTGTCCCCTGCATCAGCAGGTGGACTCTCAACCACTGCACCACCAGGGAAGCCCCAAAATGAATAGTTTTGAACTAAAATTGCAGGTATTGTGGGGTTTATTTGGGACATGGAATGAGATTAAGTAACACTTTTTTGATGTTCTTGTTTTGATATAATAGGTGACATGGATGCCAGTTGACTTTTGTCATTGCTAGAAATATATCTATTTAGGAATGTGTGTTCAAAATTTAGTCAGAGTTAGTTTCTGTTTTTTGCAACCAAAGAACCTGGTGCAATTTTCTCCTTGTCTGTCCCCAGAAAAAGCATATCATATTTCTGTGTGTTTGTGTGGGAAAAAATTGTATTCTTTTGGGAAAGTTAATTTAGTATTAATTTCTTTTCTAAGTCACAGTATTCAATTTATTAAAATAAATCAAGTGACATTAAGGGGGATGTGATATATTTATTTTTTTCATAAGAAAACATGGCTTTAAAAGACTGAGACTCCTAGAATTTTACTTTATAAGTCTCTACAAATTTATTTTCCTATAATCTAAAATGCAAAATCCTTAGCATAACACATAAAATCCTTAATTCAACCATTACCTAAATTCCTAGCATTCTCTGCTGTCCTTCCCTTGTACATTTCAATAAGAAATTACATTAACCTGCCTTGTCATCTTGCCTTTTTGCCTTTGCTCAATACCCTCATTCTGTCTAAAAAGCCCACTCCTTTCCAAATAAAAACAAAAAATGTGTGTATATGTGTGTATGCATATTTAGGTATGTATACATATATAGACAGTAAAAAGTTACACTTGCATGAATAAAGGAGCAAAACTGCCATCTTCTCTAAGATGTCTTACTAGATTCCCCACTATCAGGAACCAGAAATAAATATATGGACTTCTGTAGTGGGAGGAGGGAAGGGATCAGGATTTATAAATTGGACACTGTGCACCCCCTCCCCAAACTAATTAACATGTTCCCAGGCATTGTATATGAATGAGCTCAAGACTTCACTGACCAGATCTGGGGGTGTCATGCATATAGATGGTCTCTTAGAGCCTGGACCATGTAATACAAAAGACTATTTTTCATTTACACATTACCCTCTTTCTCCCTTTATCATTGTGCTTTAGTCCTTTAACTCTTTCTCTTTACTTACCTGCTCATTCTCCATTTCTCTCTTCCAGGTAAGGGACTTTCCCCCAGAAATTGATAGTTGCCTGGTCTGCCCTTAGGACTTAAGAACATTATGGACTCAAGCATGGGTTGTGAGTGTGGGCATTTCCTGCTTTTCAAGTTCCAGTTTCTGTTTATTCCCAGGGTCTTAACAATGATACGTCTAACATTGAAAGAGTTAATCTCCAACAGTCCATTTTAGGACAGTACATGAGATAAGCATTCCCCCTGCATGTGTAAGACTCAGTGCTTCAAATTTTTAAAAAATGTCTCACTCATTTCTGATTTTGAGTTCCTTTGTAAATTCTTTTTCTCAGCTTGTGGTTGAGAAATGCTGTCTTTAATCATTTCTCCCTTCCCCATTTCCAAGTTTCATGCCACATAATATTTTGCTTCAGAACTGGACAGTGACTTTCTTGTGTTCTTCTGTAGTTATTTTTTCTACCTGAGAGTTACTAATTTCCTTCCTTCATTTTTCCTTTTATTTATGCTTATTTTCCATTCAACTTAATTATGTATTAAAGTTCTGGATTTCATTTAAGAACGTTGGAGTTACTTGTTAAAAATATGTATTCCATCTGCTCTATTGGCTTCAAAGCTTGTTTAGTATATTTTTAAAGTTTCTATAACAGCTCTTCCTTTCTAACATAATGAAAGGAAAAGAGTAGACCTTAATATCCTCCTATAAGTTAAGAAGGCAAAACAGTCTGCCTTTTTGGTACTATATGCCAACAGTCCCTGTGGAGATTTGGAGGGGAGAAGAGCTCCCTTCCAACTGTTTCTGAGGGTGCACACAGCGTTAGAGAATCACGAGGATGCTGGCACAGCCGTTCACCAGTCTGAATGGCAGTTGAGATAGAATTTCCTATGACTCCAAGCTACAGCATCGAAAAATCAGTCCCAGGATTGAGTGGTGTGAGGGCAGATCAGGTGGGGCATCATGCTACCCAGCTCCATCTCTCTTTGGCTCTTCCTGGCTGAGCGACATTTCCAGGATGCATGACAGGCAGCTTCCACCTCATGCCACAGGGAACATATGTCCTCTGAGACAGAAGACATGTCCGAGAGGTTTGGCTTTATCAGAATGACCACTCACACTGAAGAACTGAATTAGAAAATGATACCTACTTAGTGCAAAAAAAAAAATTGGTGGATATTTCTGCTTTAATAAAAATAAAAGGCAAACGGAAGAGAAGCACTTAATTGCAAACCTATTGTTTCAGTTAGAACTGGAAACACTGGCTGACTCATGAAGAGATTATTTTATGCTGGCGGTGCATCTGAAGTCATCGTATACATTTCAAACGTTTGTCATGCTCTTCAGTTATTATCCTGTCAATGTACTCAGCACATTAAAAACAAATGGGCATCAGGAAAGCAATTAGAAATTCAGTATGTAGTACTCTCTACTATGCTTTGTTTTCATTTCTTTTTTATTTGTTTATATGGTAGAATAAGTGCATAGCCTCTCAAATGCCGATCTGCTGTACAAATGATGTAAGTAGTGGATTTTTCTTGGAGGTAGTACCACTGTGATTGGTGGTTTTATTTTAACACATATTTTCCGATCACTTTGACTTGTGCACTGATGGAGACGTCTCTGGGCAAGCATGCACACTCCCTTACTCATTGGCAGGGCAAACGGTGGTGGAGATTTAACATCAGGGTCTTAAATAAGGAAAAGAGTACTTTTTAAGGGGAAAGTTGGGCAGAGAGAAGAACTTTTTTTAAAAAGTGACAAAACTCGCTGTCCCCATTTCCTTATTTCTTATCCTTGGCTTCAGGGCAGGATCATTTGGGGCTGCATATTTCTTTCAAAATGGACATTCTTAAGACCGTTTAACCTAGCTATGGGCCTTGAGATTAAGTGTGGGTTAGAGGGCACTGCCTAGAATGGTCTCCAGGCAGCATTTAACCGAGTGAGCATTTAACCAGCCCACACACTGGGAACTGGGAGTTGGCCCTCTCGGTGATCCTTCTTGACTCCCTGTTCCCCTCACAGTGAGTGATTCCCATTGTTCCAGTTCCCTCAGGCCGACGAATCAACACCAGAGGCTTATTTCTCTTTGTAGGATTTTTCTTCAAGAAACTTTTAGAGAAGTGAGCTTAACTACAGTATTTTACTTAGGAGGACAGACATGTTTTAACACCAAGCCCCAAGTAATCTGATAGCCAGGTCTTTATGATCCATTCAGTGTGCCTATTCAACACTACATTCTAAATAAACAGAGACCTGCTATTAATCATTAATGGTGCTGCAGGTGAATTTTTATTCTTTTGATTTTCTTTTATGTTATATGGTTCTATTGATCACATAGAGCAGGGCCATAAGTGGAGACACTGACCAGAATTGTCTGCTCCTTCCCTCACCCCTATGAACCACTCATTCTCGGGCCATCATTAATTTTAGGGAGAAGCTATCAGATCAGTGTTCGATAAAACAGCACAGAATTTTTTTACATATAAAATGAAGAGCTTAGGCTTTAGGTACAAGGCCCAAAATGTTTCCTGGTAGCCAGAGAACCAGTTATTTGTGACTATCCACTTTCTCAAACCCTCTCCATCCCCTACACACATAAGAACTGTGTAATGCTGTGTTACTGGGGGAAATGGGAGAGTAAACCAAGGCAGTGAGATGTGATGTGCTTGCAGACCAGCAAGGGTTCTCAGAGTAGGTAACCCACTATCAATTTGGGATCTGAGGGAGGTGAGGCCTCATTCTCTCTCTTTTTTTTTTTTTTTTTTTTTTTCGGTACACGGGCCTCTCACAGCTGTGGCCTCTCCCGTTGTGGAGCACAGGCTCTGGACGCACAGGCTCAGCGGCCATGGTTCACGGGCCCAGCTGCTCCACTGCATGTGGGATCTTCCCGGACCAGGGCACGAACCCGTGTCCCCTACATTGGCAGGCAGACTCTCAACCACTGCGCCACCAGGGAAGCCCTCATTCTCTCTCTTGAGGAAAATCTTGACCTCTGAGATAAGATCCCTGAGACACAACCGTGTGTCAGGCTAGAGCCACAATGCCAGACTGGGCTTTTTAAATGTGGGAAGGCCAGAGGCTGCCTGTGCAGCTGCCATACCTCCTAAGTGAAATGTGAGACCATTCAAAATTCTCTGTGGTTCCTGAGCATGGTACATAAGTTAACTAGGAAAGTGGGCCATAGTTGGGTTGGTATAGCCAGAGACCCGCTCATAGGCTGCAGCCTCATCAGGTTTGTTTCAGCAAATCCCAGGAGTCACTCCCCTTTGCTGCCATGACATGGTTTTTCTATATCTTTCAGACAGCTTCCATACTCGGCCTTTAATTAGAATTCTATTCAGTTTTGGCACCTGAAATAGATACGCAGGGATCATAGTAGGGGTGCAATAAATGTATTGAATTTAGTGGCCTTGTTTTACAGCTGAAGCTCTTTCTTACAGAGCTTATGAATGGTCATGAGGACAACTACCATGTTTTATATATATCTATATCCATCAAAGAGTTTCACTCACACACAAAACACTGTGAAGATAAAGACAGAGAGTGAGTTGGGGAGGGAGAGAGGGGAAAAGAGGGAGAGAGAGAGAGAGAGAGAGAGAGCGAGAGCATGGGAGAGGGAAGCTTGTGAGTCATAGAAACATAACTGCATTAGAATAGTGTTGGAGATTACAAGCACTGGCTGTGGCGTCAGGCTGTCTGAGAGTTACAAGTTATATACTTGTTGTGCCACAATGTACTCATCTGTTAAAATGGTGAAAGTAATAGTGTATGCCTCATATGACTGTTTTGAGAATTAAATGAGTTACTACTTGCTACAGAAAGTAGCATGATATCTAATGTACAATAAGCACATAGGAAATATTTGTTTAATAAACAAATTAGTGGCGATTTGGATAACCAGCTTTAATTTATAGGACACAGGAATCTGGGTGGATAATTATAATCTGAAGTCCACAGAAAATAATCGTAATATTGCCCATGGCAGTGGCTAACTCACAGAAAGGGGGAAGGGCTTACATGAACAAATTATTTATTGCCTCTCTGTTTGAGAACAACCTAACGGAAGCGATGAAATAGAGTTCAGGTAGCTTTGATGCTTTGAAAAAAAGCTAGATTTCTTTTAGCTTTTAATATAATACACAGTATTTGACATAGAAAATGCCTACGTTTTCAAACTACAGTGTTCCCTTGCCTTCTTTTGCCTTTCTTCTCCTATTCCTTTCTCTTTCTCTTCTTTACTTTGTCCTTCTATGACATGTATCCTTGCTAGATGACTAGTCCTCTGATAGATAATGGCACACAATGATACCAGAGGTACATTTTAAATCTAGCAGGGGGATAGAAATGTACTTTATCATACCATGTGTTTGTTAAGTAATATTATGAGAGAAGGATCCAGAAACTCACAGGAGAGGTACCGAACTCAGACTTGGGAGTTTATGAGAGATTTTCTAGGGGAAGTAACATTTAAGGGGAGACCTATAGAATAAGTAGGCGTTAGCCAGGAAAAGAGACATATTTAGCTAAGATTGTTCCGCTGTGAAAACACATGTGAAGCCTGGGCAGTTAAAGAAAGCTGAGTGTAACTAAGAAAATAAGAACAGTTTAGGTGGCTAGTGCCTAGGGTATGATTTAAAAAAAAAAAAAAAAAAAAGAGCTATCTGAGATAACCTTGTGAGCCAGTCAACAATGTTGAAGGGTTTAGACTTCATCCAAAGGGGAGGCTAGATGCTTTGCTGGGCTTACACATTCAGGATAGCAAGGATGTTCAGTATATTCTTGACCAGGATAAAAGGAGTGTGGGACCAAACAGGTTTAGAGGACCACTAAGGTTTCCAAAGGAGATTCTAGGCTCCTGGAGGAGTTGCCTGTCCAGATAGTTTAGCAGTCATTGCTATATAGTTATATAGAAGTTGAACCACGTTTTTAAGGGATTTCAGAATAGCCATTTACTGTAGACAGTGAAGGGAAGTCTGCTAATCTGAACAAAGAAAGTTATAAAACACCAATTGAAACAATTCTATTTATTCTTTATTTAAACATTGGACTGTGCCCTACTTTTAACTCCTTACTTAGAAGTCTAAGTCCATGCATCTTTTTCAGAGTTCAGAGGAATACTCATAAAATCAAACTGAAAATGATCTATTACTTACCTGGTATATAAACATGCCATTGAGTGAATATTTTAATATTGTATTTCATAAATGAGGTTTCTGATTAATGAATTGCCTAATTTTTTTAAAAAAAAGTAAATCTATTGTAGGAAACCCACTATGCTTTATGCTCTCCATTTCATTTTGATTAAAAGTACTATTACAATAAAAAAAGGAAATTTTATTGATAGCATGATAAAGAGCTCTTTAAAAGCATATTTTAAAACTTCTCTGAAAATTAGTACATTCTTATTTTTATAATGATTGGTTTCCTATCTACTAGACTGCTTTTTAATTACCACAAAAAAGGATTCGTTCCTCATGTGTTCTGACACCATCATGCCTTAGAAAGTACAGTTCGAGAATGGGGCTGATTAATCCTTAAATGACAGAAATGAAAACGTTTCATACAATGATCTTACATGACTCTCTTCCATTACTGGTTTAGTTTTCCAATTGTTTGTTTCCTTTATATTCTCATTTTCAACTTCTAAACAAGTACCACCTTTGGGCCTTGTGCAAATTGTTTTTCTGTCTCCATATCATGAGGCAAAGCTGGAATAAACCCTATACTAAAATTTGAATAAGTTTCTTGTTTTGGTCCATTTAGCCCCACCTTTCTGATAATTATTGTTAATGCCTTACATATTTCATCCTTTGTAAGTCTAACTATAACTTGCCAGTTAGTATTTTTCCTTTTTTTACATTGTTAAATTTTATTATCGTTTTTATTGAACTATCGTTGATGTACATTATTATGTTAGTTTCAGGTGTACTGTGTAATAATTTGACATTTGTGTACATGATGAAATAATCACCATGCTAAATCTAGGAACCATGTGTCCCCAAACAAGGTTATTACAATATTGTTGACCATATTCCTTATGCTGTATATATCCCCATGACTTACTTATTATATAACAGGAGGTTTTGTTCCTCTTAATCCCCTTCATCTATTTCCCCCAACTTCCCACCCCCCCTCCCTCTGGCAACCAACTCTGTATCTATGAGTCTTTCATTTTATTTTGTTTGTTTTGTTTTTTGGATTCCACATATAAGTGAGATCACATGTATTTGTCTTTGTCTGATTTATTTCACTTAGCATAATACCCTTTAGATTCATTCGTGTTGTCTCAAATGGCAAGATTTTCTCTTTTTTTATGTTTGAGTAATATTCAATTGTGCATATATATTCCATCTCTGCTTGTCTATCAGTGGACACTTAGGTGCTTTCATATTTTGACTATTGTAAATAATGCTGCAATGAACATTGGAGGGCATATATCTTTTCAAAATTTAGTGGTTCTGTTTTCTGCAGGTAAACAGCCAGAAGAGAAATTGCTGGATCCCCTGGCAGTTGTTTTTCTTAATTTTTCCAGGAACCTCCATACTGTTTTCCGAAGAGGCTGCACCAATTTACGTTCCCGCCAACAGTGCATGAGGTTTCCTTTTTCTCCACATTCTTGCCAACACTTATTTGTCTTTTTGATATAACCATTCTGACAAGTGTGAAGTGGTATCTCCTTGTGATTTTTTTTTTTTTTTTTTTTTTTTTTTTTTTTTGTGGTACGTGGGCCTCTCACTGTTGTGGCCTCTCCCATTGCGGAGCACAGGCTCCAGACACGCAGGCTCAGTGGCCATGGCTCACGGGCCCAGCCGCTCCGCGGCATGTGGGATCCTCCCGGACCGGGGCACGAACCCATGTCCCCTGCATCGGCAGGCGGATTCTCAACCACTGCGCCACCAGGGAAGCCCTCCTTGTGATTTTGATTGCATTTCCATGATAGTGATGTTGAACATTTTTTCATGTGTTTTCTGGTAGTTTTTGTACTTTGTCTCTATTCCTTTCCTCTTTTCTTACTGTCTTCCATTGTGATTTGATGACTGTTTTTAGTGTTATGTTTGAATTCCTTTCTCTATTTTTTGTTTCTTTATTGTAGGTTTTGGGGGTTCAGTTACCATGAGGTTCCTAAATAATAACCTATATGTGTAGCTACCTATTTTAAGTGATCTCTTAAGCTTGAACACATTCTCACAGCCCTGCATTTTTACCACCCACCTCATGTTTTAGGTTTTTGATGTCATGTTTTATACCTTTTATTCTGTGCATCCCTTAACTACTTTTTGTAAATATAGATGATCTTACTACTTTTGTCTTTTCATCTTCCTGCCAGCTTCCTAAGTGGTTGATCCACTACCTTTACTATATGTTTGCCTTTACCAGTGAGATTTTTCCTTTCATAATTTTCATGTTTCTAGTTGTGGCCTTTTCTTTTCCACTTAGAAAAGTCCTTTTAAGATTTCTTGTAAGGCCTATTTAGTGGTACTAAACTCTTTTAGCTTTTGCTTGTCCGTAAAACTCTTTTATCTCTCTTTCAATTCTGAATGATAACCTTCCTGTGTAGAGTATTTTGGGGTGTTTTTTTTCCCTTTCATCACTTTCATGCCACTCCCTCTGGCCTGTAGAGTTTCTGCAGAAAAGTCAGCTGACAATCTTATGGGAGTTTCCTTGTGAGAAACCCATTTCTTTTCTCTTGCTGCTTTTAAGATTCTCTATCTTTAATTTTTGCCATTTTAATTACAGTGTACAGGGAGTCAAACTCTTTGGGTTGATCTTGTTTTGGATTCTCTGTGCCTCCTGTACCTGGACATCTGTTTCCTTCCCCACGTTAGGAAAGTTTTCAGCTATTATTGCTTCAAATAAGTTCTCTGCCCCTTTTCCTTTCTCTTCTCATTCTGGTGCACCTATCATGTGAATCTTAATACACTTGATGTTGTTCAAGAAGTCTCTTAAACTGTCCTCATTTTTAAAAATTCTTCTTTCTTCAATTCAGCTTCAGTGATTTCCACTACTCTGTGTTACAGTTTGCTGATCCATTCCTTTGTATCATCTAACCTACTGTTGATTCCTTCTAGTATATTTTTTATCTCAGTTATTGTATTCTTCAGCTCTGTTTGGTTCTTCTTTATAATATCTAATTCTTTGTTAAACTTCTCACTCTGTTCTTCCATTCTTCTGCTAAGTTAATAGAGCATCGTTATGATCATGACATTGAATTCTTTGTTGGGTAGATTTCTTATCTCCACTTCACTTAGCTCTTTTTCTGAGGCTCAGTCTTGTTCCTTCATTTGGAACATATTCCTTTGTCTTATTATTTTGCCTAAATTTTTGTGCTTATTTCTATGTATTAGGCTTATTTGTATGTATTATAGAATGTGGGATGCAGCCTTGTGTAGGTGATGTCCAAGGAGGCTCAACAGCACACTCCCCTCTGGTCACCAGAGGTATATGTTCTAGGAGCGCCCCCATATGGGTCACACGTGATTTCTGTTATGGTAGGTTCACTAATGTGGGCACGCTAGTAGGCAGGGCTTGCCCCTGGTCTGGTTGGCTGCCACAGTCTGATTTTGTGGGCAGGGCTGGGTCCCAGTGCAGCTGGTTGAATGCCCCAGGGGATCCTGGGTCTTGTCCCACTGGTGGGCAGGCCCAGGTTCTGGTATGGCATACTGCATGTCCCAGGGGCTCTCAGGGCTGTTGCAGCCCCACTGGTTGGCAGGGTTGGGTCCTACCATGGTCTGCTGCATGTCCCAGAGGATCCCAGGGCTTGTGCCAGCCCACTAGTGGCTGGAGCCATGTCCCAGAGTGGCCTTCCATGAGCCTGAGGGGACCAGGGCTGGTGGTGGCTTGCTGGTGGTTGGGTAAGCCCCAGGTGCTGATAGGCTAGAGGGAGGACTCCCAAAATGGTGCTTGCAAGCCCCAGTGTCCTCATGGTAGAACAAATTCCCCAGAATGGCTGCTGCCAGTTCCATGTCCTCAGGGGGATTCCCAGTTTCCTCCTGCCTGTCCAGGAGGCTCTACAAAATCAGCAAGTGGGTCTGACCCAGGCATCTTTCAAATTACTGCCTCTGGGCTGGGACTGGAGCATGTAAGATTTTGCACGAGCCCTTTGAGCGTGGGATCTCAGTTTTCTATAGCCATCTGGCTCTCCCATAAATAAGCCCTGCTGGCCTTCAAAGCCAGACATTTTGTGGGGCTCATCTTCTTGGTGTGGGACCATCCTCTTCCCGGGCTGAGGAGCCTGATGTGGGGCTCAGAGTTCTTGCTCCTTTGAGAGAACCTCTGCAGTTGTAATTATCCTCCTGTTTGTGGATCACCTACCCAGGAGTGTGGGTCTTGACTATAATTGTACCTCTGCCTATCTCATTGTGGTTCCTTCTTTTACCTTTGATTGTGCAAGATTTTTTTTGCTAGTCTTCATGTCATTCTCATAGATAGTTGCTGTGTAAGTAATTCTAATTTTGGTGTGCTCATGGGAGGGGGCGAGCTCAGGGTCTTCCTATTCTGACACCTGGCCACACCTCTTACCTGTTATAGTTTTTAATGTTGTATGCTGTTGTTTATTTTTTTACTGAAAATTTTCCATAGAGGTTATGGGATGTTAGCCAAAAGCTATTGAAATTCTATGCCCTGTTTTTATGTTTATTGCAAAAAATGTATCATGTGCTTTCTAAAGTATTGTTTTCATTTCTAAATCTTTCAGCAAAGTGAGTTCTTCTGTATTTTCAGCACATTATCTCCCTCTTTTGTTTTTGAGAATTTCATCATGGGCCCCATGATGTTTTTCTCTCTTCTCTCATCTTTTAATGAGAGGAGGTCAATCCAGGCCTTAGGCTTCCCCAGGAGCAGTGCTGCTGTGTTCTCCTCCTGCCCCTCACTCTTCTCCTGCATCCTTTTGAGTTCTTTTCTCAGATCTTATGCTGACGCCCACTGATGTGCACAGAGTGCATCTAAAAGGCTGAGGACGGTGTTTCTGTTCTTGCTCTTCAGTTCTCTGATTATGCTGTGGTGAATGGATCTCTGGAAAATTTGATGCAGGTTGTGCTGGCTCTGTGGACAGAAGGTGTGCAAAACCCCCGAAAGTTCACAGCCCCTAATGCCTTTGCATTCTCTAGCCTTTCCTAATTATTTAGCTCACCTTTCAGTATGCAGTGTGCATTTTTTCTGTCTGATGCGACTTCTTTATCTGTAGCAATACTGAGAAATAAAATACTGGAGTTGTCATAGATGAAACAGTAACTAATTAGAAAGAGGATCTTGAAACAGCTCTAATCACCCCACAAAGCAGCTCCTCTGTGCAGTAAATCTAACATCACCCTGAGTGAAGGTGTCTAGTCAGGGAGGGGAGAAGTCACTGACAGTTTTCATCATGTCTAGATTCATGATTCTGCCTCATAACCCATTCATATACACTTGTATCCACAGAAGAGCATTGCTAGTTCAAGGCATTTTGAACTTTTTCATTTGTTTCTATATTCCTATTAGATTTTTCTGATTGAAAATAGGGATGGGATGAGGGGCAAGTCAGGCAGACTAGATATCACCATCTTTATCTGAAAGTAGTCTGAAACAGCTTTTACTGTATTTTCATGTTAAGTCACTGTAAAAAAAAATAATAAATTTGACTCTTTCAGATTTAATTACTGGTAATTTCAGACACCCTTAATGATTATGACATTTACTAGGAAGTGACTCCTAAAATAACTAAATAAATAAATAACTATATATATCTATATATATACACAAACACACACACAATATATATATACACACACACAACTATTTATTTGAGGCTTTAGAGTTGGAGGCTGTTTCCGTGATGGCCATGAAACAACTGTGAGTGACTCTAGCTCCACCTGGCCTCCATGCAGATTCTTCCACTACCGACTTTAGCGTGACTGAATGATTCTGTCTCCCTGTCTTAGTCAGTCACCTTAAGTAGCTTACTTAAACTTGATGTGCTTTGGGGTTTGTTTGATGATTTCCTAGATTTTGCCCCATCTGTAGTATGGGAATCATGATGATACTTCCTGATAAGCTTGCCTCAAGCATTCAGTGCATTAACTTTTAAGACATGTGTCATATAGAGTAAACTTTCAATAAATATAAGCTTATATTAGTTATTATGCTGTCTGATCACCCATTCTGTTTAGTTATATATCAGATTTTTTTCCCTAAAAATGTACTAAACATATATTTGACTAATCTTTATTGGGTAAACGTATTTGTTAGATGATTTGATCATGTAAACACCACTGTAAGTGTTTATGACATTAGTTAAGAGCTAATCATGTGGATCTTTTTGAAAAATTATCAGTGTGGTGGGACTAATTAATTTCCTTACTGTCTCATAGTCATTGTGCATTTTCCATACACCTTAATATTGAAATGCTTCTTTATTTTACTTGTAAGCTCTCTAAAAGTTAGTACACTTGCATTATGCAAACTGTGTTAAATACAGAAAAATGAATATTAGAAGTTTACCTATAACACTTCCCGTTCAAGCCAACAAACCTTTTATATTGTTGTCCTTGAGTGTCACAGAAATTCTGGGAATAAAGAAATTTACTTTGCTTGGAGTCACAAAAATAGTAGGTTGTGAAGCCAGGATTTGTACGCACATATGTTTCTCTCTAAAGCTGATACCATTTTTATTATGCCATGGTGTCTTCCCTTTGATTTAAAAATATAGGTTGACCTTCAGTTACAGTTCTTTTTTCCTGGTTGTAACCTACTTTAGAATGACATAGAATGGCAAATATACTTCTAGGTTGTTAATTATAAGGTGAGTTATGAAGTATAAATATACACTGTACCCAGGCTACTTTAAAAGCATGTCACATTTCCTATTTAACTCATGATGGTTAGTGTGTATGTGTATGTATGTGTGTAGGAAAGAGACACACATGCAGATGTGAATGATCAGTTTACATAATGTAACTCATGAAAATTGGCTGAGGATTACTTTCACTGGTCTGGACACCCAAGGAAAGATATGTTGTTGTTTTTTCGGCAGAAGACATATCACCATCCTGTCGTAGTGCTGGGAGGATCAGGAAGCACAGGAAGATACAGGGAACTCTAACTGAGTAATAGATCAAGGACTCTTACTCCCTCTTCAGTATCTCAGCACAGAATAAAATATAGAGGTGAAAACTCTATCACATATCTGTATCACATAAAATCTTTTATTTTTTACATGAATAATACTATTATGAACTTGCTTGTATCTTTTCTTTTAGCAGTGTTTAAGTGGTCATCCGCGAGTCAGTCTTTTTAAAAGACGTGCTCCAATTTAGCATTTTGGTAGCATCAGTGGCCCAAACTTCTGAAAGAGCATTTGAAAGATAAGCAGGGAAACATTAAGATTCTTTTTTTATGATACCAGTGTGTTAGAAAGTGAGAATTGAAGAGCTCTGGAACATGTGGAGATGGCCAGTGGTGAAAGAAGGAAGACTTGAAAGTCCAATAGTGGATATATCCAGTGATAGCATCTGCTCCAGAACTGTAATGAAAGCAACCATTGACTGAGCTTGTACTAGGCTGCTTCCACTGTTCTAGGTGCTTCCCATACATTATCTTTAACATTTCATCCTCAAAAACAATCTCATAAGTAGATATTATTTCCTCTCTATTTTTTTTTCTTTCTGTTGATAATTGGCTAACCAGGCAAGTGAAGTTTGAGTTAATTAAGATGAAAATCAGGTCCACCATAATACAGGCATCCATAACACATTAGCTTTTTAATGTTTTTAGAGAATGAATGTAAGTCTTTGGCTCAAACCCAAAAACACCTCTTGCCCACTCTGTGAGTTTGGTTCCTTTTAAATCAAGTTTAGATTTTAAAATATTGGTGCAAATGTTTATATACAATTTTCAGTTGCAGGCAAATCAGTGTTATTTGCCTCTAGATCCAAAATAATTGGATAATACCAATACTAACTACCACCAAAGAGCCAAGTTTTATGGCGAGCGTTTTATACGCCAGATATAGGAGTAAACGCTTCACATTTTTTATTTCACTTAATGCTTATAATGACACTACGGAATTTAGTTTAGAGTAATTAAGAAACTTGCCTAAAGTCATAGATCTGAGAAGTGTTTCTATTTGTGCTTAATTTTTCACATGATTATTTAGCACTACTGAAATTATGTATGCCAAAATAATTATGATGTTTCCAATAAACCAAAAATACAGATTCTGAAATCCTATCATAAATTATGGTACCATTTGCTCTGAAAATAAGACATTATTCAGTTTCATCTAATTTTAATATACATCCACATTTATGATTTTCATTGTTCAAGTACCAGTTTGTTATTTTATTCTCTGACTTCTTATGAGCACTCCGTTATGGATACTTTCATCTGGATTCAGTCATTGTCTTCTGTTTCTCTCAGTATTGCAGGCTTGGAACACTCATCTGTGATTATATTTTAAACTGTTACACATAGAAGACTCCCACTTCTATCCCTGCTTTTAATCTCATTTTGGAGCATCTTTGGCTCTTATTTATTGTCAGACCACCCAGGTCTGACAATTAACCTGATGTACTCTGAAATAATAACTTCCCCCAAGGAGCTTTTCTGTTCAACTCTCCGTTCCTACTATTTACACTACCCTCTTCTCCCCATCTTTCAGTAAACCTCTGTCTAGAATGCATGTCTTGTTTCTCTTCCTACCAAGAATGAGGGCTTTTTCCAATTAATTTATGTATCCATGAGTTCATATATCCACGAGATGGGTTGTAGCATCTCTTATATACCTATTTTATATATCAGTAGTTTAAGGACAAAATAACCTTGTTCACATAAAATTGGTGGGTGAAAATAGAATAATCTTGGTATAATAATATCACTAAATTCTTTGAACTCCTTCTGAGTTATATCTCCCAAATTACATAATCATATATAAAAATATTTTGATGTTTTAACACCTGGTAATTTGAATAGTTTTCTGTCCATTTTGCTGAACACACAGATTTAGAAACATTTAAATAATAAAAGAGTTTTATTAAAAATGCGGTAGGATCTATTACTTTCTCCATTTCAAAAAAGTAGATCCAAGAACTTTTACCAAGACTTAACAAAATATTATTAATTTTACCTATTATTCTTTCATTTAGAGACATCTTATCTTACACAGAAAGGGTTGGAAAATGTTTGTATCTTGCACTTACATCGTATGTTTTCATCAAAACTGCAGATTTGCCTATCCAGTTTTTGAAAAAGACCTTCCATGTAGCCTAATTTGAAATGCTAGTCTCTATTGTTAAGTCAGTCAATCAGATTAGACTTATTCACTGTTAGGACAAACACCTCTGCATATATTTTTATTCAAAAAACTTTAAAACATGTCCCCATGATATTTATCTGACATCTGAATTCAAAAACTTCATTAGGAGGGCTTCCCTGGTGGCTCAGTGGTTGAGAGTCCACCTGCTGATGCAGGGGACACGGGTTTGTGCCCCGGTCCGGGAAGATCCCACATGCCACGGAGCGGCTGAGCCCGTGAGCCATGGCCACTGAGCCTGTGCGTCCGGAGCCTGTGCTCTGCAACGGGAGAGGCCACAACAGTGAGAAGCCTGTGTACCACAAAAAAAAAACAAAAACAAAAACCTTCATTAGGTAGGTAGTTAGATAGATAGAAAGAAAGAAAGAAACAGTCTTTTCAAGAACTTTATTGAGGTATGTTTTACATATATGAGATTAATCCATTTCAAGTGTACGATTCAATGACTTTTAATGTCTACCAAATGGCACAACCATTATGATAAATCAGTTTGAGAACATTTTCACACCTTCCCCAATAATATGCCTCATGCTGACTTATAGTTCCTACCTTAACCAATTCATGGACATTTAGGTCGTTTCCAGTTTTGGGCTATTACAGATAGTGCTGCTCTGAACCTTATGTGTAACCTAATTTGTGTGCAAATGTGTGTGTGGGCATATGTTTTCATTTATCTTGGATTTAATTTTACTTAAACCTAGGAGTAAAATTTCTAGGATTATCTGGTAGTTTTTAAGTTGAATGTTTGAGAGCTGCCAACGGTTTTCCAATGCGACTGCACCAGTTTACATTCCTAGCAACAATTTATTCCATTACTGCACATGCTTGCCAACGTTTGGTATTGTCTGTCTTATTTATTGTAGCCCTTCTACGAGGTATGAAATGCTATCCCATTTTGGTTTTCATTTGCATTTCCCTGATGACTAATGAATGATGTTGAGCATCTTTTCTTGTGCTTGTTTGCCATTTGTATATCTTCTTTTGTAAATGTTCATATTTGTTGCCCATTTTTATTGGGCTGTTTTGTTGTTATTGTTATTATTGAGCCATAATAGTTCTTTGTAAAGTCTGGATATGTCTTTTATAAGATATGTGCTTTGCAGATATTTTCTCCCTGTATCATATTGGGCCCCATAATCATTTTCTTTATTTGTAAGTTGTGAGGCCTACTATAGTATAAATTGTATAATTGAAGACTTAAAAAAAAAAAAAAACCTATCTGTATATCTTGAATAATTATCATAGCTGTGGAATGTCTTACAATGCAAATATAAACATTTTTGCATTGGTCTCCTGTCATGCCTACCTGTTTTATTTTACCCTAAACATATGTGAGTTGACATACGCAGTTGCAAACTAAGGAGTATTTCATAGGGAAGTGCTTGACATTTAGAGCCTCAACAATTATTATTTGCATGTGAATAGACTTGTTTGCTTCTTAGTTTGTCAGCATGAGGTGTGCAATTATGGCTTAAGAAACAAAATTTGAAAAGTTGCTTCCTTGTTTCATGTTGCTTAACAGGAATATAGTTTAATGTTCCACCAGCTGTTAGCTACGCTGTTCTCTTTTTAAGGGTACCCCTAAACAAGCAGTAGGGAGGAGATAGAAAATGGTTCAAACTTCCATTAAGCATTCACTGTCACTGCAACTGCTTATCCATTTCTTTCCTAAAAGTATATGTTTATAATATGGCAATCCTCCTCCTAATACAAAATGCATTAGCTTTTTTTTTTCTTTTTGTGTACTCTGCTTGGAATTTTTAAGTGTTTATTATGTATGCATTTTCGTTTTCATTTTTGTTAAGGTAACATAAAAAGTGAAACTCCAAATGTGACATTTTAAAAATTAGCTTTAACGTGTTAAATATAATCTAATTAAAATTATCCTTAGTGTTGAATCTCAGATTCAGGTAGTTTGGTATTGAATAAGATGCCAAAAATAAACTTACGGTGGTATAATGTTACCTTTAATTTAACATTTTTTCTTTCTATTTAGAAAAGTATATGGATAACATTAAAGTGAGCAGTAATATCATAGCCTTTCAGAACACCAAGAAAAAAATTTTCCTATCAAAGTAGGAGCTAGCTACTCTATAAACAATGTGTTATAACTACAATTCCTAGAACAAGAGTGTTTATGAAAATGGAGAATTAGTTCTCACCTTTTTATATGGTGACAAAGACTCTCTCCTTGACCATAATCTGCTCAGGCCTCTTGTTTCTAGTAAGCCTTCTTCTTGGCTAGGCCTTAACTTTGGCCTATAAGAACTGCAGACTCAGAGCAAGCAGTTTCATCCCCCTATGCCCCCACCCCCCCAATTGCTACTATCAGCTTTACCACTTTTAATCACCCTTCATTATCTCCAGCCAAGCCACCATTGACTACTCCCTGGATCACTGCAATAGCCTCTTTTTTTTTTTTTTTTTTTTTTTGCGGTATGTGGGCCTCTCACTGTTGTGGCCTCTCCCATTGCAGAGCACAGGCTCCGGACGCGCAGGCCCAGCGGCCATGGCTCATGGGCCCAGCCGCTCCGCGGCATGTGGGATCTTCCCAGACCGGGGCACGAACCCGTTTCCCCTGCATCGGCAGGCGGACTCTCAACCACTGCGCCACCAGGGAAGCCCTGCAATAGCCTCTTAATCATTCTCCTTGCACAATGGCCCCTTCCATGGATTTGCAAAACAGTAGCCAAAGTCATAAGTCACATTATGTCTCTTTTTGGCTTAAAACCCACTGTAACTCCCTATCTTATAAGTAAAATCCAAAGTCCTTAAAATGAAATAGAAACCCCTACAAGATCTGCCCCCTCCAACGCATAGTAGTAGTCTCTCTGACTTTATCTTGTTACCTGATTTATCACTTGTTGAACACTCACTTGTTCTCCTGACTTTTTCCCCACTGTCCACTTTGGTTGTCTTCTTTCCTCCTTCCTTCCCTTCCCGCCTTTTTCTGTTTGTCTGACTGCCTTCCTTCCTTCCTTCCTTTCTCTTTCTTTCTTTCCTTCCTTCCTTCCTTCTTTTCTTTCTTTCTCTTTCTTTCTTTTTTCTTCTCTTCACTTCTCTTCTCTTTTCTTTTCCCTTCCTTCCTCCCTCCCTCCCTCCCTCCCTCCCTTCCTTCCTCCCTCCCTCCCGCCCTTCCTTCCTCCCACCCTCCCTCCCTCCCTTCTTTCTTCCTTTTTTTCTTTCATTTTCTTTTCTTAGACCAGTTTTAGGTTCACAGCAAAATTGAGGGGAAGGTACAGAGAATTCCGTACACTCCCTGCCCACACTTGCATAGCCATTATCAACACCCCCAGCACAGTTGTACCTTTGTTATACTTGATGAACTTACACTGACACAGTATTATCACCCAAACTCCATAGTTTATCTTAGGCTTCAGTCTTATTTTAATATTTTATGGGTTTGAATAAAGTATAATGACACGTATCCATCATAAGAGTATTGTCTGCCTAAAAATCCAACAGAGTACTGTGTGTTTTGCCTATTCATCCTAATCCCTGCCCTGCACCCCCACAATCCCTGCAACCACTGAATTTTCTCCAATCCCCATAGTTCTGCCTTTTCCGGAATGAGATACAGTTGGAATCACACATTAGGTAGCCTTTTCAGATTGGCTTCTTTCACTTATTAATATGTGTTTAACATTCCTCCATGTCTTCATGGCTTGTAGCTCATTTATTTTTAGCATTGAGTAATAAATATCCAACTGTCTGGATATACCCCATTTTATTTGTCCATTCACCTGCTGAAGGATATCTTGGTTGCTTCCAAGTTTTGGCAATTATAAACAAAGCTGATATAAACATCCATGTGTGGGTTTTTGTGTGGACATAAGTTTTCAACTACTTTGGGGAATACCACGTAGTGTGACTGCTGGATCATATGGTAAGAGTATATTTGTTTTCTTAAGAAATGGCCAAAGTGTCTCCTGAAGTGGCTGTACCATTTATCATTCCCATCAGAAATGAGGGAGAATTATTGTTGCTCCACATTCTCATCAGCATCCAGTGTTGTCAGTGTTCCAGATTTGGGCCATTCTAATATGTGTGTAGGAATATCTTATTGTTTTAATTTGTATTTCTCTGATGACATATGATGTGGAGCATCTTTTTATATGCTTATTTGCCACGTGTATGTCTTCTTTGGTGATATATTAGTTAAGGTCTTTGGCCTATTTTTAAATTGGATTTATCTTATTTTTAAGGGTTCCTTTTATATTTTTGGATTATAGCCCTTTATCAGATGTATCTTTGGCAAATATTTTCTCCCAGTTTTTAGCTATTCTTTTCATACTCTTGACATTATCATTCACAGAGAGGAAGTTTAAAAAAATTTTTTTAATGTCATCAAGCTTATCAATTACTTCTTTCATGGATTATGTCTTTGGTGTTGTATCTAAACAGTCTTTGCGATACACAAGGTCATCTGGGATTTCTCCTATGTTATCTCTAAGAGTTTTATAGTTTTTCACTTTACATTTAGATGTGTGGTCAATTTGGTGTTAATTTTTGTGAGGGTTGTAAGGTCTGTTCTAGATATTTTTTTCTTTTTTGGCAAGTGAATGTCCAATTTTTCCAACACCACTGTTGAAAAGACTATTTTTTTTCCCTCCATTGTGTTGTCTTTTCTAAAGCTCTGTTGAGTGTATTTGTTTGAGTCGTATTTCTGGGCTCTCTGTTCTGTTCCACTGATCTATATGTCTGTCCTTTCACCAGTACCACACTGTTTTGATTACTGTAGGTTTATAGTATGTTTTGAACTCAGGTAGTGTCAGTCTTCCAACTTTTTTCTTCTCCTTCATTATAAAGTTGCTTAGTCTGGTTCTTTTGCCTTTACATATAACATTTCAAATCAGTTTGTCAATATCCACAAAGTAACTTGCTGGGATTGAATTGAGTTAAAGATCATTTTGGGAAGAACTTACATTTTGACAGTATTGAGTCTTCCATTAACTGGAATATCTCCCCACTTATTTAATTCTTTTAAAAATTTCTTTCATCAAAGTTTTGTAGCTTTCCTCATATAGATCTTGTGTGTATTTTGTTAGATCTATACCGAAGTATTTCTTTTTGTAGGTTCTAATATAAATGGTATTATGCTTTTAATTTCAAATTTCACTTGTTCATTGCTGACATGTAGGAAAGTGATTGACTTTTGTATAATAACCTTGTATCCTGGCAACTTGCTGTAATTACTTACTAGTTCCAGGAGTGGTTTTATTGATTTTTCAGATTTTCTACATAGATCATCATGTCATCTGTGAAAACAAGACCGTTTTATTTTTTCATTCTTAATTTATATACCTTTTCTTTTATTTTCTTGTCTTATTACATTGGCTTGAACCTCAGTATGATATTGAAAAGGAGTGGTGAGAGGGGCATCCTTGCCTTGTACCTGATCTTAGTGAGAAAGCTTCAAGTTTATTACCATTAAGTACAATGTTAGTAGGAGGTATTTTAGAGATGTTCTTCATTAATTTGCAAAAATTCACCTCTATTCCTAGTCCAGTGAGAGTTTTTACCATACATGGGTGCTGGATTTTGTCAAATACTTTTTCTACATTTATTGATATAATCAAGTGATTTTTCTTTTTTAGGTTTTTGATGTGATGGATTACATTAACTTGTTTCAAATATTGAACGAGCCTTGCATATCTTGGGTAAATTCCACTTGGTCATGGTGTATAATGCTTTTTATACATTGAATTTGATTTGCTGATATTTTGTTGAGGACTTTTGGATCTGTGTTCATGAGGTATATTTGTCTGTAATTTTCTTTCCTTGTCATGTCTTTATCTTTGTTTTAGGGCAGTGCTGGTCTCATAAACTGAGTTAAGAAGTATTCCCTCTTCTTCTATCCTCTGGAAGAGATTGTAGAGAATTGCTATAATTTCTTCCTAAATGTATGGTAGAATTCACCAGTAAATTCACCACTTGGGCATGGTGCTTTTTGTTTTGGAAGGTTATTAATTATTGACTTAATATCTTTAATAGATATAAACCTATTCATATTATCTATTTTTATGTGTGAGTTTTGATAGATTGTGGCTTTCAAAGAATTGGTCCATTTCATATATTTTAAAAAAATTGTGGACATAGAGTTGTTCATGATATTCCTTTATTATCATTTAAATGTCAGTAGAAACTGTAGTGTTGCCCACTCTTTCATTTTTGATATCATAATTTGTGTCATCTCTTTTCTTAGTTAGACTTGATACTTTTCAATTTTATTGATCATTTTTAAGAGACAGCTTTTTATTTCATTGAATTTCTCTATTGATTTCCTATTTCAATATCAATGATTTCTACTCTCCTGTATTATTTCTCTTCTTTTCTTCAGGTACTTGGGATTTAATTTGCATTTCTTTTCTAGTTCCCTAAGGTGGAAGCTAAGACTATTTATTTTAGTTCTTTCTACTTTTCTAATATCTGCATTCAGTGATGTAAATTTTCCTTAAAGTACTGCTTTTGCAGCATCCCAGAAAATTTGAGAACGTGTGTTTTCATTTTCATTTAGTTCGGAAGACTTTAAAATTTTTCTTGATATTTCTTCTTTGACCTATATGTTATTTAGAAGTGTGTTGATTCATCTCCATAGTTTTGGGTTTTTTTTCAGTTTCCTTTCTGTAACTCAAATGTAGTTTAATTCCATTTTCATCTGAGAACAGACATTATATGATTTCTATTCTTTTTAAATTGTTTTACAGCACAGCATGTAGTTTATCTTGGTGAATGTTTTATGTGAACTTGAGAAAAATATATTTTTTGCTGTTGTTAGAGTAGTCCACAGATGTCAGTAATATCCAGTTGGTTGATGGTGTTGTTGAGTTCATTTATATCCTTACGGACTTTTTGCCTGGTGGATTTGTCCAGTTCTGATAGAGAGGTGTTAAAGTCTCTAACTGTGACAGTGGATTCATCTATCTCTTTTTACTTTTAATAGTATTTGCGACACGCTATTTGCCTCAGAGAGCTCTATTGTTTAGGTACATACACATAAGAATTGTTATATATTCTTAGAGAATTTCCCCCTTTATCACTATGTCCTTCTTCAGCCTTGATAATTTTGCTTTTTCCCTGGTAACTTGCTTTGCCGTCTGCTCTCTCTGATATTAACATAGCTACTCCAGCTTTCTTTGAATTAGTGTTAGAATGGTATATTTTTCTTCATATACTTAATTTAATTTATACATATCTATGTGTTTATAGTAGGTTTCTTGTAGATATATAGTTGGGTTGTGTTTTTTGACCCATTTGGACAATCTCTGTCTTTTAATTGATGTATTTAGAACATTGATGCTCATAGTGCTTATTGGTATAATTGGATTAATATATACCATATTGTTACTGTTTTCTATTTAGTGCCCTGGTTTATTGCTCCTATTTTAGTCTTCCATTCTTTTTCTGCCTTTCATGTTTGAATTGAGAAATGTTTATTAAGATATAATTGATGTATAACATTGTATTAGTTTCAGGTATACAAATAATATTTTGATATTTGTAATATTGCAAAATGATCACCATACCAGAGTTAACATTAGTTAACACCCATCACCAGAGTTAGAAGAATCTTTTTCTTGTAGTGAGAACTTTTAGGTTTACTCTCTTAGCAACTTTCAAATATAGAATGCAGTGTTTTAAACTGTAGTCATTGTGTTCTACATTATATCCAAATGATTTACTTACTTTACAACTGGAAGTTTGTACCTTTTGACCCCTTTCACCCATTTTGCTCACCTCCTCCCCCTACCTCTAGCAACCCCAACCTGTTCTTGTCTGTGAGCTTGGGTTATGTTTTTATTTTAAGATTTTACATATAAGTGAGATATGTTTTTGTCTTTTTCTGACTTATTTCACTTAGCACAACGCCCTCAAGGTCCATCTATGTTGTCTCAAATGGCAAGATTTCTTCATGTGGCTGAATAATATTCCATTGTATATATACACCACATTTTCTTTATCTATTCATCTATCAATTGGACACTTAGCTTTTTCCATATCTTGGCTATTGTAAATAATGCTGCCATAAACATGGGGTATATCTATCTTTTTCAAGTTAGTATTTTTGTGCGTACTTATATGAAGATAAGTACCCAGAAGTGGAATTACTAGATCACATGATAGTTCTGTTATTAATTTTTTGAGGTACTTGCACACTGTTTTCCATAGTGGCTGCACTGGTGTACATCCCCAACAAAGGTTCACAAGGGTTCCTTTTTTCCCACATCCTCACTGATACTTGTTATTTCTTGTCCTTTTGATAATAGGCATTCTAACACATGTGAGGTGATATCTCACTGTGGTTTTGATATGCATTCCCCTGATGACTTGTGATGTTATATACCTTTTCATGTATCCATTGGCCATCTGTATGTCTTCTTTTGAAAAATGTCTGTTCAGATCCTCTGTGCATTTTAAAACCAGATTGTTTAATTGATATTGGATTGTATAATTTCTTTATATATTTTGGATATTGACATTTATCAGATATATGATTTACAGATATTCCTCCCATTCAGTAGATTGCTTTTTAATTTTGTTGATGGTTTCCTTTGTTGTGCAGAAGCTTTTTAGTTTGATGTAGTCCCACTTGTTTACTTTTTCTTTCTCTGCCTTTGCTTTTGGTGTCAAATCCAAAAATGCATTACTGAGACCCATGTCAAGGAGCTTACTGCCTATGTTTTCTTCTAGAAGTTTTATGGTTTCAGATTTTATATTCAAGTCTTTAATCCATTTTGAGTTAGTTTTTGTGTATGGTGCAAGTTAGGGGTCTAGTTTCGTCTTTTGCATGTGGAGGTTCATATTTCCCATCATTATTTATTGAAGAGATTGTCTTTCCCCATTTTATATTCTTGGCTCCTTTGTCATAAATTAATGAGCCATATATGTTTGTGTTTATTTCTGGGCTTTCTGTTTTGTTCCACTGATCTGTGTGTCTGTTTTTATGCCATATCATACTGTTTTGATTACTAGGACTTTCAATACTATGTTAAATAAAAGTAATGAGAGTGAGCATTCTTGTCTTAATACTGGCCTTAGAGGAAAAACTTTCAGATTTTCACCACTGAGTATGATTTTAGCTGTGGGTTTGTCATGTTGGTGTACCATCATGCTATATCCACTTTGTTGAGAGTTTTTATCGTAAATGAATGTTGAATTTTGTCAAATACTTTCTTTGTATCTATTGAGATGATGATATATATGATTTTTATCCTTACTTTTGTTAATGTGTTTTGTCACATGGATTCATTTGCAAATGTTGAACCATCTCTCACCCTTGGGATAAATCCCACTTGATCATAGTGTATGATTCTTTTAATGTATTGTTGAATTCAGTTTGCTAATATTTTGTTAGGAACTTTTCTATCTATGTTCATCAGGGATATTAGCCTATAATTTTTTTTCTTTTGGCATCTTTATCTGGTATTAATATCAGGGTAATGGTGGCCCTGAAAAATGAGTTTGGAAGTGTTCCCTCTCCTTCTATTTTTGGAAGAGTTTGAGAAGGATTAGTATTAATTCTTCTTCAAATGTTTGGTAGAATTCATCAGTGAAGCTGTCTGGTCCTGGACTTCAGTTTGTTGTGACATTTTTGATTACTGATTCAGTCTACTTTCCAAAATTGGTCTGCTCAGATTTTCTGTTTCTTCATGATTCAGTCTTGGGCGATTGTATATTTTTAGGATGTTTTTTCCATTTCTTCTAAGTTGTCCACATTTTTTGCATATAATTATTCATAGTAGTCTCTTATGATTCTTTGTATTTCTGTGTTATCAGTTGCAACATCTCATCTTTCCCTTCTGATTTTGAGTCCTCTCTTAATTGATCATTTTATATGATTTCATTTGATCTCCTTTCATAGTAAATCAGATTGATTGATTGATTAATTGATTGATTGATTGAATTAGTGGTTGCCCTGGATTTTGCAAAATACATTTACAGCCATTCCAAGGCCATTTCAAAAACACTGCCATTTCATGGTTTGTGTGAGTGCTTTTTTGTGTGTGTGTGTGGTATGCGGGCCTCTCATTGTTGTGGCCTCTCCTGTTGCGGAGCACAGGCTCTGGACGCGCAGGCTCAGCAGCCATGGCTCACGGGCCCAGCCACTCCGCGGCATGTGGGATCTTCCTGGACCGGGGCACGAACCTGTGTCCCCTGCATCGGCAGGTGGACTCTCAACCACTGCGCCACCAGGGAAGCCTGTGAGTGCTTCTTAATAACATAATAATCCTAATTCCTCCCTTTTGTCTGGGTATCATTGTTGTCATTCATTTCACTTATACATAAGCATACATAAGTCTGTGTGTGTACATGTACATAATACATAATCCAAAATATTTTTGGAATTATTATTTTGAACAAACTGTTGTCTGTTAGAGCAATTAATAATAAGGAAAAAAAGTGTTTATTTTACCTTCACTTATTCCTTCTTTAATGCCCTCTCTTATGTTATGATGATCCAAGTCCAAACTATGTTATTTTGTTTTCTGTAAGGACATTGTTTAACATTTCTTGTAAGGCAGGTTTTCTGGCAACAAATTCTCTCAATTTTTATTTGTTTGAAGAAGTCTTTGTTTCTCCTTCTCTTTTAAATGATAATTTCACAGGTTACAGAGCTCTAGGTTGGTGGTTGTTTCTTCACTTAAAATAGTTCACTTCACTTTTTTCTTGTTTGTATAGTTTCTGAGTATTTGGATATAATTCTTATCCTTATTCCTCTATAGGTAATGTGGTTTTTTCCTCTGGCTTCTTTCAGAAATTTCTTTTTACCTTTGATTTTCTGCAGTTTAGAGATAGTGTGGCTAGGTATAGTTTTTTGCCATTTATTCTGCATGGTGTTCACTGAGCTTTGGTGGAACTGCCATTTGCTGTCTGACATCAATTTGGGAAAATTGTCAGTCGCTGTTTCAAATATTTCATCTGTTCCTTTCTCTCATTGTTATCCTTCTTTTACTCCCATTATGCACATGTTACACCTTTTGTAGTTGTTCCACATTTCTTGGATATTCCCTTCTGTTTTTCTTATCTTTGTTCTCTTTGCTTTTCAGCTTTTGAGGGTTCTCTTGATATATCCTCTAGCTCTGAGATTCTTTCTTTAGCTATGTCCAGTCTACTAATAATCCCATCAAAAGCATTTTTCATTTCTCGGATTGTTTTTTTCTCTAGAAATTCTTTTTGATTCTTTCTTAGAATTTCAGTCTCTTTGATTCCACTGCCTTTCTATTCTCACATGCTGTCTACTTTATCCATTAGAGCTCTTAGTGTATTTGTCATCATTGTTTTAAATTCCCAATCTGATAATTCCAAAATCCCTGCCACGTCCATTTCTGATGCTTGCTCTGTCTCTTCACATTGTGGTTTTCCCTTTTTGTATATTTTTATTGTTTTTCTTGATAGTTGGATATGATGTACTGTGTAAAAGGAACTGCTGTAAATAGACATTTAATAATGTGGTGTTAAGGTGTGGGAGAGGTGAAGTGTTCTGTAGTCCTATGAGTGGGTCTCAGCCATTTTGTGATTATATGTCTCTGGACTGTAAACCTCACAAGTGCTTCTCAGGTTTATTTTTCTCCTCTCTTTGTTGGGACAGGATGGCTAGAGTGGGTTGGAGTTGGACATTTCACTTCTCCTAGGTCAGTTAAACTCTGATATACCCGAGCAGTTTAGACTCTGGTTAACTGGCTTCCCCTGACTGGAGGCCTTTTTAAGAAGAACAGAATGTCCTGATATATTGCAAAATGGTTTCATTTTCCCTCCTCCTGCAGAAGCATAAGGAGATTTTTCTCCAGTATTTACTATGTGAACCTGGTTTTGCTTCTAGAGGTAAACCTCACAATATTGTGGGGGTCCCCCTATGATCAGGTCACTTTGGAGTTTTGAACTCCCAGATTTGTCCACATTGAGCCTCCAGCAGTTCCTCAATTACAGTTCAGGCTTTCCTACCCTGCCACTGGTTCCTGCTTTCTAGGGAGTCTCTGTTCCAGTAAATCAAGTCTTCCTGTATTCTGCCCATCTTTCCTTCCCATCTTGGGGGCATCAGTTTGCTCTGTGTCCTCCCTTCTCTTTTGGATCCAAAAGAGTTACTGACTTTTCAGCCTTTTTAGCTTTTTACTTGTTGTTAGGATGGAATGGCTACTTCACATCTTCTCACACGCAGAACTAGAAGTTGTCTTGCTGTGTAAACATGAAGCACACCAAGCATATTCCTCCCTCAAGGACTTTATGCTTCCTCTTCCTCTTTCTGGATGGTGCTTCCTCCAAAAATCTAAATGGCTTGCTACCCCTTGTGCTTCAGATCTTTGTAGAAATATCTCCTAGGTTAGGTCTTCTGTGATCACTCATATTTAAAATCAGTTCCCACTCACTAATCTGCCAATTTAAAGCAAGAATTCTTTCTTGCTTTATTTTTCTCTGGATCACATATGCCATCCAAACTGCTGTTTAGTTACTATAATACTCACTAGGATGAGTGGTCTTCGGCTTTGGATGGATAGTCAAACTCATAACACAATAGGTTTCTCCAGCACCATGATTATTTAGCTTTAAGAAAGGATTAAGGACAGAGAACAATACAGCATGCACAACAACAGCCTAATGAATTTCTCATGATTCTCAGGCACAGCTTTCCATATCCACTTTCAGAGCACATATGGTCACAGGAGAAGGGGCTGAGTGGGCATGGGTCAGGGAAGCCATTAGCTTGTGAATCCTTTTATATCTAGCTAGTGGAATATGCCCTCAGGGGTAGGTGACTAGTTCCCATTCTCCACTGAGGCAGTATCTCAATAGTACTGGCAACTCATTTCACAAAGACATTCTCAACAATAAATCACAAGTAGTTCTTATATATAGTCTTTGGTTGAATTCTCAGTTACCTTGGATTTGATATTATGTCCACCTATGCATTATTTGAGTTAATATTGCAAAGAAAATTAATTACATATCAAATCTTCAAGCATCCCTGAAGCCCTAAAAAACATAGAAAGGCCATAGAAACTGTAGTTAAACCTTTTCTTCCACGTTATTAAGTTTATTGCTGTTTGGTTTATATTCTATTTCCCCTGACATTTCCAAAGTAGCAGTATATGATACTATATGACATTAGCAATGTATGACATTCACACAAGCTTCACTAACAAAGAACTTTGAACTTAAAACATGCATTCAAACCTTAAGCTGAATCTTGAGTTTAATGTTTTGGTGGATAGATGTTGATTGTCCTAAATATAGATTTTAATTTCTGTTTTCTCATCCCTTTAGTTTTTTCAGTATAAGAATTATGCCATTTCTTATACTCTTTTCATTTTTCCTCTGGATATCATAAGGCTCATAGTTATTTTGGAACTCTGCGAAAAACATAGGCTAGCCTTTTTGGTAATCAGATTTTCTTAAGTTTTTCCTATAATCTTGATTTCCTATTGCAATTAAAACTATATTTTAATGTCTTCCACTTTAAGCTACCTCACATTATTTGGTACTTATCCAATGTATAAATATAACATAAAAAGTAAGCAAGACTTACGGATTTGATTTTTGTTTTTAAAAGCCAGCTTATTGTTAAACAGGCTTCTACTTTACTAGAAGTTTTTAAGACATAGTCCTCAGTAAAAGCCTTTGAGTTTGTGTATGTGTTTTAAATATATATGTGGATATAAATATTCAAAACAATACAGAATAATGTGTGAATAGCTGAAATGAATCAGTCCTTTTGACAAAATATTAATAGTTAAGATGGTCATAGAAAACAGTGGTCGTTGTAGACTTTTAAATGAAGGGTGAAATATTTGACAGGAATTTTTTTTCCAAAGGTGCATTCTGTTTTACAGTTTAGGTAAAATAAATTGTTTATTTGCCATGGGGTAACAATAAATGATAATATTTATAGATTTTTTCATTCAAATGGTAATCTTAATGGAGAGATAGCTAGGTAAACTGAGGTATGAAGTATAATGAATATTAAATTGCTTAAAAATAACAAGACAGCCTTGTGGCAAATCCAAAGCTCTGGACTCCTTTAAAGTCAGTTTCTGTTTATTTCAGATTTATTTCTGCACTTTGAGATGATTTTGGTTTCTTTGAGGATATTTTTCTCGAGTAGTGGAAGATCACACAGTAGACCTATATTAAATAGTGTAAAGAAAGTGGCCTGTGACTAAATTTACTGTAGGTTCAGTAATTTGTAGATAATTTGTTTGTAGGTAATCAATTGGCAGTCTCTATTTTTAATTCATTATACACTTGAAATATCAAGTTGAGACAAAAATTGTTTGGTGCTTCTTCTGAGAAACCTTAGGGATTATCCTAAAGCAAAGGAGACAGAAAACACGGCCAGCATTTGCCATTTATTATGTTGACACTTTATTTCCAACCTACTAATATGCACCCATTGAAATAAATAATTAGTCTTATAGGAAATGTCCTCAATCGGTTTCATTTATTATAACTTAGGTAAATTTGTAAAGATTGCCAGAACATTAGCTAAATCCTAACGTTACCATGTTTGTACTGGAGGCTCCAGGACAATAAGGGAGAGATGTTTTCATCATATTATTTAAATATAAAAGCAAAGGTTTAGGTACAGAGCTTGATCATAGACAATGAGAAAGTCAGAGTCTCCATCTAACTTCACATAATTAATATTTGTCAGGCATTAAAAAGGATTGGAAGAGAAAAAGTTCAGATTTAAGTTAAACAGTTTGGTCTCAACATCATTAAAAATAAGCTCCCACCTGCTTCTAATTTTCTTGTTGATTACAAAGGTCATTGGCTGTTTGAATAGTGAGGAAAAAAGGAGCTCTTAGAAGAGCATGCAAATGAAAGCTCAAGCAAGGAGTTGTGTATGTTAATGAGTGAGGGGCGTTGATCAGTATGCAGTTGCAGACTCTATGATAAACATGCTTGAATATCTTTCAGCTCACAAGGGCACTCATTTATGTGTGCAAGTCAGCAGCATAAATCCATTATTGGAAATTGTACTAAGACCTTCAATTACCTTTGTGAAAATAGGTGGTGTTTTTGTATGTTATAGGATTAGGTCTAATGGTCTTAAAAGTAGAGTTTAAAATACTACCAAAATTACAGATCTTATTAAAATATGATGCTAAATTACATTACTATGATCTCTTATAAATACACCATTTCTCCTTTTTATGTATTTTTCAATCTTCTACAAGAATGGAAAATGATAATAGCCATCATTCATTGAGTACTAACAATGAACTAGGTATTCTCCATTATCTCTATTAATTGTCACATCAATCCTGCTTGTGAGTAATCATTATTTTAATTTTAATAATAATTTCATAGAAGAATTGAGGCTCAATTCTCTATCTGAGATGATAGAATTATTTCCTTTCAGCTATAATACTCCCTCAGTATTCCTATCACAGGGTTTCTTAGCAAGGAGTTCTTATCAGTATCACCTAAAATATTTTTGAACTTATATAGACTTTGGCCTGATGTCTAGAAGTTCTATTCAGTTGGGTTTTCATGATGTGAAGTCTCTGTGTTTTGTTTATATATAATTTTAAAGAGATCTACAGTGATGCTGATTTGCACCCCCAGTTGAGAATCACTGTTATCCCCATTGTAGAATATAGTTACTAATATGCTGCTTTTAGCTATCACTAATGTTTAGATACAGATTGATGGTCCTTGACTCTGGGTACTAGAGAAATGGCTTCTATGCTATTATTACTGACTAATATCTATTGATCTCTAGTCATGTACTTGATATTATTCTAAATGGTTTATGTCTCGGTTATGTCTCCTAGCCATTTAATCCTCACAGTGGCATTACTGGATAGATACTTTTATGAACTCGTTTCATAGATAAGGAACTAAAGCATAGGGTGTTAAGAAATTTGCACAAAAGAATTTGAATGATGCTATGTGGTTACAGAGCCTACATTCTTAAAACATCCCCTGAATACTTCCTAGGGTCTCTTTGGCACTCAAAAGAATCTCTTTTTTAGATCATGAAACATTTTGCATATCCAAATTAATATGTGTAACATCAATGACAGATATATGGAACAATAATAATGAAATGCATATTTAACTGTTAAGACATAGAACATAGTGAAAATGTATTTTTACTTTCTATGTGTTTTTGTAATGTATTTGAAATAAAGTTAGGTTCATTTGTGTCTATTTGTATTTACATTTAAAATTTTTCCCCATCTTTGTTGATTTAATTTGTTTTATGATAAACACCTGTGTATGTAAATAGGTGTACCCACTCACATATGTAATTTCCCTTCCTTTCTTTATACATAAGTGGGTTTTTTGTCCTTTGTTTGTTTGACTAACAATATATCTAGAAATCACTTCATATCTGTTTAAAATACCTTTTTTAACAGTTTTATAGTACCCCATTGTGTTAAATACCATAGTTTATTCAGCCAGTCTCCTGTGAATGTATATTCAGATTATATCTAATGTTTTGTTATTGCACCTAATGCCACTATTCCAACTAATAAACTTTTGCATATGTAGTTTAAATTATTTGAGGTGTAACATAAGGATAAATTTCATAAAAGTGGGATTGCTGTGTCAAAGTATAAAGAATATGCAGTTTTGTAATATATTAACAAGTTCTCCTCCACAAGTCTACACTGTTGTGTATTTCCATCCTCATTATATGAATTCCTGCTCATGTAATGAAGCGTATATTTTTTCCACAGTTTATCAACAGAAGTGTTTTGCCAACCTTTGAATTTCTGCCAATTTGGTAGGTGACATATAATCTTTTAATATTTGTGTAATTTTCATTTGCACATGTTTTATTTTGAGGGAGATTAAACATGTTTTCATATATTTAAGAACCATTTTCTACCATAATTTTGAGAATTATATGTTAATATTTTTGCCCATTTTTATTTCATAATTTTTAGTCTTTTTTTAAAAGAATTCATCATTTATGGAAACTTGCCCTCTATCTTTAATATTAGTTTAAAATATTTTTTACTATTTTATCATTCATCTTTTGATATTTCCCTATGACATCTTCTTCCAAGTATTTTTCAGAATTATGTAATTTATTTTTTTATTACAAATGTATTTTTGAATCACAGTTAATATCCAGTCTTGCTTAGTGGTAAAACTCTCAAAGGAGAATGCCACTTCTACCCCCATCCCACCAAGGAAGAGACAGACAAGCAACCTTATTGTCTCCATTGTAGAAATGGAAATAGTCCTGGGTCTCTCTCTTTTGGTCTGGGTCATCTTTCAGAGGCCACAGCTTTGTGTGCTAGTCTCGGAATCAATCCCCCATCACACAGATGACTGAAACTCCCTAACACACAGATTTCTGGTTTGTCAATTTCTCCCAAAGTTAATTACCTCTTTGTTTTAATGCTTTGTTTCTTTCCCCTCCTTCTCCTCCTCTCTGTCCTCCCCCTCCCCCTCCTCTTCCTCTTCCTCCTCCTCCTCTTTATTCCTCTTCTCCTCTTTCTCTGTCTCTCTCTCCTTTGAGGTATTTCTCTAAATTTCTTAACATTTTCATCCATAATTTCAAACAGATGTATTTTAGTACTTTATCAGCTTGTTTTAAATGTTTTATTTTTGTTGGTATTTTAGTATACCAAGTTTGCCATAATGCCATATTACAGAAAACAGAAGGATTAGACGTTGCTTTTCAATACTATAGAAGACATTGTTTGATAAAATTGATACATCTGACTAAAACTCTGAGGCATTCCTCTAATCTTACTCTACATTTCCCTTATATGAGGATGTATGAGAGAAAATTTTATACAAATACTTTGTACGCTAGATATTTATCCTCAAGCCAAAAAAAAGTAGGCATTATCAAAAATCACAAGGAAAGGAAGAGTGAAGACAAAAAGATAGAAAATCCCAGGAGAGTAATTTGAAATAGTTAAACTGTGCTGCAAAAGCAGATTAAAACAATTTACTCTTCTTAGCTGCTTGTTTTTATATAGAGTTTTTCTCCATGCAAATATTTTCATTTACTTATTAATACTTAATTTCATAATCAATAGATTTACTTTATATAAAAATCTGATGAAACAGTCAGTTTGGGGCAGTAGTTTCCAGTAGCTATTTATGGACAAAATTCAGGATAGCTGCATAGGAAATTCTCAAAGCTCATTAAAAATACAGATTCCTAAGACGTACCCATTGTTAATAGAGATAAATAGCAATACATCAACTTTACAGTTAAGGAAATGGAGGGTTAAAAATATAAATTGCCTAAAGTCCTACAGATACTATCTGACAAGCAAGTCAGTTAACAAATATTTATGTCTGAAGATGCCAGTGTTGGACATATTCTCTATGACATTTGTGGCAGCCTTCTCAGTTTTTCTAATTATCTATTTGTCCATCATGAGGACAATGAAGCTGAATAGTGCATACTGTTTGGAAATAGCTCAAATTTATTACAAAGTAATATGATTTCTTTAGTTAGAATTTTCCAAACTTAATAGAAAAATAAACACTACAAAAAGTTAGTTAGGATAAACAGCTTAATGTTATATATGATTATTCCTGAAATTGGTGTCATAGTATATTTTGTGGTAGATATAATAAATTAGATGAAATAAACATGAATGCAAATTTATTTATTTAGAAAGTAAAAGCATATAAACAATTTACTTATGATTGATGTTAGACAATTCTCTTGATAACATATTTACTGGTGTGAATATAAAACATAAGAAAGAACATTTTATCAGTCTCTTTTCTCTGAAGGTCATTCTTAAACCAAAGTGAAACTTTAGTGAGGCTTAAAGGGTGCACACACAAATGCCCTTTAAGGTATATAAAAGATATAGAAAGGGGTTTGTCTCAGAATTATCTCTAGTTTGGAATGGCAGTCTGTATGAATATCATTTCTAGTTTTATAGCTTCTCTTGCCCCAAACTTCACCTGCTCCTTTATTTTCTGAAGACATCCATCATTAAAAAAATATAAGGAAGATTAAGAATGTTTAAGGAAAAGCAATATATTCTGCTTACTCTGCCTCAATATTGAATCTCTAAGTTTATATTATCCCATAGAACCTTCCAGATAGAAACCCCAGATTCACTATCAACAAATATTTATATATGTGCTATCATTAGTAGTAAAATGTATGTCTCATTGCAAAAACTCTATTTGTTCAGTGTACCACATGCCAGGGATCATTTGTTGGTAGAAGCAGTCAAATATAAAAAGTTGAGGAAATATAATATCAGAAAAGATGATAAGAATAGATTCAAGAGAAAAGAAATAAGCAACGTGAGCCACTCCCTAGTCTAGGAGTTAGACTAGAACTGATAACAGTTAGCTTAAAATGCAGTCAACCTAATATTGAATTGATGTAGCTGGTATCTCAAACAAACCTAAGCTGCTGTAGTCTTGAAGCCAAGAAACTTCACACTCTAGTATGCCAGAGAACGCAATGAATGTGTTGTTAATGGCATGTGGTATTCTTCTCATGAATTGCACAACACATATGGGGATTCTATCAGTCTCCTGGCTAATCTTATCAAAAATTTCTCCAAAGGGCCCAGAAAGTATTGGGGCATTCACCAGGTTCTGAAAATGAGTTGAAATTAATTAAAATTTAGAAGGCTCCCATGAGCAGGTGTAGTAAATGAGGTGGGGAGAGATGAGTGAACCATTTTTGAATATTCCAGCCATAAATGTGAGGAGAATTTATTTATGTTTATACGTGCATTACAATGTTTGATGGAGGAGAATGAGATGAAGCCTTGATAGCTGTTAGAAATTACAACTTGAGGAAATGCCATGTATCACACGTTAGCAACACATCACATGGATGTCAGTAAGTTTCAAAGCAGGTCTTTGCAAAGAGCAAAGAAGTAGTTACTTACTGTTATTTTTAAATGTAGTCATAAATGTCTATAGTTTGCCTTGATAATGTAGAAGTACAGACACCAGAGAACTGTTTTTATGAGCAACAGTGGACAGGTTGGGTTTATCTTTTGCCTGAGGTTTTCATCAATATGTAGTCTATAAATAAAAGATGATCCACACTCCCCTCACCACCACAAAACCAAAATGTGAAAGGACTTGAGGTATTCCTAGGTAGGACAGATTATTCAAGAAAAATCAGGTTCACAGGATAAGTGTATATTTTTTTAACTTACAAAATATTAAAAAATAATGAAAAATAAAAGATTGTATTATTTTTAGAAGAAAGAAAAATTTTCCCTACATTTCCATCTTTGAGAAAACCCAGATACAGATTGTTTCAGTTGCTCCTGGAAGCTGAACTATGAAACTAATGAGTTAACAGAAAATTTAGACCAGAACAGGTACAAGATGCAGCCAAAGCTGTTTTTCATCACACAGGTGATAACAGGTCAGCTAGTCCCTCTGGTAATGGCACTCTGACCCACCAATTTTTTCTTGCAGCATTTTAGGGAAAATGGACTGTTTGATGGAATCTTGAGAGGCCATGTTGCATTTTTAGCTGCTTTAATTTAATTTTAATGTTAAAGCAACTACAGTTTTTGACTTCCATCCTAGACATTCAGATACCCCCACTTTGAAGCTACAGGAGCAGTTCTGATATTGGGTAAACATGACCCCTTGGAAATAAATTCAATCTAAGAGCCTCTGTAAAGGCAAGAGTTATATTACAACTTTAACCAGAATTTTCCCATCCCTGAGGAGGAGGTTTGCATTCTGAAGGAAGTCATTTTGGCTGCAGAGCTGGGAGAATAGACACTGCCTTTGACAGAGTGTCAGAGTGGCAGGAGCACAAAACATCTACTGAGGCCACAAAGCCCACCTCACAATGTCATGTTATTGGGGTGTCATTTGGTATTTCAGGGCAGAAGGAGGTGCCTGAGTTGGACTTTGGTAGGCAGGAAAGGCTGCTGAGTTGGAGAGTCAAGACATCTATCCCCAAATTTTACAGGTAACATCCCAGGGGGAGCCTCTGGCATCTGGAAACCCTAGTCCAAACCAGAAATCAGATAAAACAAACCTCCTGACTCTTAGCTAAATTATATTCTCATTTTAGTTTAGATTTAGTGCATATGTCTTGATTAAGGATGTCTATGCCCAATTTCTCTAATTCATCTTCAATAGGCTGTACTCTAGATAATTTGACTGTAGGTTTAAAAAATACCCCATTATGATTTGAGCCTTTGAGTGACTTCCAATCAATAAAGACACATAATACGAAGAAGAAATTTGAAATATATCTTGGATTAGAACTTGATTTAGACCTTATAGAGTTATCTCCTATCTTAGCAGTCGCCCACATACCAGCAGTCATGGCTTTGTCATCATTTATGTCAGCATCTGAACAGGAAAGTAATATCCTAGAAATAGTCAATATGAAAATTAAAGTCTCCCTTTATCAGTAACAAGATAATCCTATCATGGTACAGTCTCTCAATATTCATAAATATATTTTTGTCACACTAACTGGATCATTTTGTCTCAAGACCCTTAGTTCACATGATGACTCAGAAACATTTCTTTCATGCACTTCAGTTTGATAAATTAATCATCTCTAAATTGATCTTTTGATTGATGACTACATAAAATCATGGGAGGCAAAGATTTGGCATATGATTTACCTCATAGATAATTGAATATTCATTCTTGGACCAAAATAAATTAGAATATGATGTTTCATGATCATCGTAGCCATAGGGTTATCAAAATCCCTAACTCTCATATTGCTATGCCTATGGTGGTTGCCTAGTGAGATGATCTTTAAATTACGCTAAGAAATAGAATAGGAGTAGATATGTCTCTATATCAATTATCTTTTGTCTGACTGACAGTCTGTGATATTGGATAACTCTTTCGTGGTTCTCTTTTTAAGTGTGGTAATTCTGGATCATATCTGTTCCTGTTTCTTCCTTTCTATCCCACCTTAGGGACCATTCTGACATCCTCAGTTACTTTCTCCATCTTGACAAGCATTGCCCAATGTTTCATGCTATCAGTGGATGAAAACCAGAGAGAATTAAGATATGGGTTTCTCTTACCCAGTAGAGTAACATATTTCTGAAGATGAGATTTTGGATTCCTCCAGAGAAGTTCACCCCATTGTACTCACCAGCTGGTCAAAATGCTGAGGGATGTGGCAACAGGAAAACAGGTGAACGTGCAGGAAAATGTGTGATGTGGAAAGCTATTTAAAAATTCTGAGCGGGTTTAGTTTATAAAACTGAAGACCTGTGAGAGTATTATAGCCAAGGAGCACAAGGGAAGCTCTGTCAAAGGGGAAAATTATGACACAGATCTTTTTAGTTCTTGATTGCAGATACATGACAACGAGCTCAATGTTCCTACCAGAACATGGTAGTGATTCCCCAGTTATTAGCCGTGTCCAAGGAGAACCTTGTAATCTAAGGAGTGATTCGTTATTGGGATGAACTCTGAGGTTCCTTTGAAACTGTGGATTGAAATGTTAGGTTTCTTTTCTATCTGCCTGTAATGTTCTCCAGATTTGCCTCTGCTTTAGGCAAACAAAAGAATCCTGAAGTTTCATCTCCACAGTGATGCCTGACTAAGGCTAGTCTAAGAGTTCTCTTTTTCTTCTCATCTCCTCTAAGGGCATCTCCTAAAACGTGTTGGGAATAAAAAGCATTTACACAAAAGGTTTACAGATGTCAGGTGTTCCATCATCAAATCAATTCGAAAAATATTCGGTTACAATTAAACAGGCTTGGTTAATACATGAGTTTTGAAATTGAGAAATGTAGTGTGTTAATGCGAATTATGAGCTTTAAGGGTGAAGTATAAGATGATGAATTTCACAGTTGTGTTTAATACCAAAATGATTTTTCAGTGTGATGCAGACCTAGTAAGTATTCTGTGGATCACTTGAGAAACACTCTCATTCTCTGGCAATTATTATCTGAGCCATTTATTCCATATTTAATTATGTTATCTTTTATTGTTCAACTTTCCATATATGTATATCTTTTCTTGAGGTCAAGGCACATGAGGTAAAACTTTGGTATATGTACTCTCTTCTGTGATAGTCATGGTGCCTAATGGTGGCACTGAGTAATGCTAAATACTTTTTTAAAAAATTAACCTTTGTGTGTTTTCAATACAGAGAGTCTCCCTGCTATCTTGTCCACACATCTACCCTACTGTCAACAGCTGTATTTCTGTATACTACAGTCTGTTTTTACAGTGGACCATATATATCTTATGACACCTATGTCAACTTACAGACATGTAAAAATGTCATGTAACATTCTAGCAAATGATAGCTTTTTTTTTTAAAGGAAGAAGAATCACAATTTTCCAAAAATTCTCTATCTCCATTTTTATCAAATACATGCATTCTTACTTTCTTAAGGATGTTGCCTCCAAACCAGAATTCTCTCATGTGAATTCTCTTTTATTCATAGATAACTCTGTAGAATGGGAGTGTTTTTCTAATGAAAAAAAGAAATCTTCCATTAAACTCACCTGGAAAATGTCATAAGTTAGAGTGATATTCAGTACGAGATTTTTCTTTACATTGAAGGGCACATTCTTATAAAGCGAGTGACTGTATTTTGAATTTTCCCTAAATTGGTGTCCTTCCTATTTTCTCTTTTCCTTCAATGGTTAATATTTTTCTTAGTGATATGTAGCCCTGTGAATTAGCTCCTCCTTACCTTAAATATGAATATTATTTTTATAACTCTCAACACTTCTAGGCTCTAATATGTGTACCTCCTTGCTGTTTTGTCAGTGCATGTCATTTGATCTATAATGTACATCAACCTGCAAATTCTTTAAGCATGATTTCAGGTTGAAGGAAAAAAAAGCAGAATATAGCGAGTAGGAAAGCATATTTTACTAAAAATTGGTGTCGTTGAAATAATTGTTCAGGTAATTGTTTCTTTTAATTCAAATAATGCTTCTGTTAAACTCTTAACACACTTATAAACTGACACTTTTAAACAACATATTTTCCATAGAGGTGAAAAACAAAATATACCATAAACCTAGGTAATGATCAGTAGTTCACAATGTAAAATTCTCTGATGGAAACTGTAATATTATCTTTTATCTTGGACCTGCCAATGCAAGGACAATATGATTTTTACACAGTTGTAATTTCCAAAGTTTAATGAAGAAAAATTGTGTAGTTGGCCTTTTTTTGAAGTGAGTCATAAGGTCTACATGTAAAACCTTCAACTATCCTAATGAGAAAAAATATGAAGGGATCATAATGTTATTTATTTCACTGTCATGTAAAATGCTATATAATCTGCTATACCTGATGTGAGGAGTTTTGGGATCTGACCCCAGTCTTCAGCCAGCTATGTGACTTTGTGCAGAACCTATGGCTCTTTTTTTGCCTCACCTTTTCCTTTCCGAAACTAAGAAAATCATATTAAGTTTGGTGATGCATTTAAAACTTTAATGTAGAAATAAAATTGTTCTCTCAGTGAAGCCTGACTCTTCATTTGAGAAGAATAGATATAGTACCAGCATATCCAGTGCTCTGGTGATTTGGGGAAAAAATGGCAGCAGTATAGTATCTTTCTGTCTGAAGTTGATTCCATTTATCTTCAAAGATTTGCTCAACCCTAGAATCCCATTGGTACTTTAAGTTACTTTCTTCTGGACATGTAGGAGACTATCTTGGAACATTTTTGTCTGTTTGATTCAGATTTCTGGTGTTCTGGTATGAGTAGGAACTTTAATAAGATTCTAGAGTGAGCTTCACAGTGCCCTTCTACTTGTGAGTATGGCTGTGTCTAGATCTCTTTATCCCTTTGGAGACTGTCTCCTGGTTTAGCTGTGACCTATCTGGACCATGTGTTTGACATAATTCGTAAATTTGTTCCTAAACTTCTCAGTGCTTTCAGGTTCAGAGAGTGAACCAAATTAGATTATTTTATAAAAACTATAACTCTTCTCAATAGAAATGGGGGAAATGAGAGATTTTTAGAAGAACTGTTCACTGGGAGATGCAGAGGTTACATAAAAATAGGGGAAAATACTGAAAAATTTTGGAGGGAAAAGCTACTGCTTTCAACAATGGCATCCATCTGCAAACATATGCGGAAACCAAGAGTAGGACAAAGTGCCTGCTCTAGATCCCTGACGTTGGTGAACATCTGAATTGATGAACCCCAGATTTCCTGCTCTCTGAATTTTTATCAATTGAAAGAAAAAATGTATGCAGTTCAAGCCACTTTTAGTTTTAATAGGCTGCCTAAAAATTTGCGGGGTGTTTGTATGTGTGTATGTGTGAGTGCTTGTGTGTCTGTTTAAAGAATCTGAACCTGCTACAATAGGGTAAGATTATGTCCCTGATGTCACTAAAGGGCCTTATAAACTAGCTAAGTGTGTAGATATAACTGAATGACTCATCTTTGCTTTCAGACTGTGCTCAGTAGAAGCCATAAGCTGGTGGCTCACAGGCCCTCAAACACACCTCATTGGTCTGCATACTATATATTCTCTTGTTAATTTTTGCCACATCCCTATTAGGTACTCATCCACTTTACATATTTACATAATCTAATGAGCTACTCTAGTCATATGACTTGAGCTTCCTGGTCAAAAGTGTACAAAATTAATCCTTGGAACACTATGTAACCATCATAAAATTTGAAAAGGAACATATGGGATAGTCTCAAACATTATTTTTGTGTCAGTTACACCACTAAATATTTATTCTATGAAAATAAAGTGCCTGTTTGCAAAAAATTTTAGATATTTAATTTTTACAATGGTGCTAATTTTAGCGATGAAATCATGAAACAGTTCTTAACTAATAATATTGTGGAATTTGTTAATTAAAATACCCTACATACAGTCATGAGAAATAAGTTTCTTTTTTTGTTTTTCATATTTGTCCCAGTTTGATCAACTACAATAAGTTATAAAGACAGAATAACTGATCAAACCCCTGGGAAGAAACACTTATGAATTACATAAGACAGTTTTATATAGCTATGAAGCAGATGTATTTTATAATTTTTGGTCAACATCCATAAGCCTGTCACGGCCAATTATATACAGAATAAACCCTTGATCTCAATTTTGGTTGTGCTGATAGAACTATATTTGTGGAAGATTTCTTGTGGAAATCTGCATATTTAAATTGCAATTCAAATAAAGGAGGAACTATATTGATATGACTGAGGATGGCAAAGAAAATTGTGAGCCACTCAAAAATTTGCAATAATTTTGTGAAACTGTCCATCACTGATTTATCAGTTTAGGGTAGCTTCTTATAAAGGCAGCATGGCAATCTCTATTCTTGGATCTACCACTTTGAGTCACTGGAAAAAAGATATGATTTCTTTAAATTTATATTACCTTTTAATGAAGATTATATCTGCCTCTACTTACCTTCAAGCATATGAAGGTAAATGATAAAAATGTATGTGAATGGTCTTTGAAGAAAATGTGTTATTTGGTAAAATACCTTAAGATATGTTGAAAAATGTGCTATTTTGACCAAAGACTATAGATATTTAGGATATTTACTGGTACAGTAGAGTATACAAAAAAAATGAAAATCTTGAAAATAAAGTATTATATAAATTGGCTTCAAATTTGTGTTTTTATATTAATTTTGCTGCTGTTGCATTTATCTTTAACCTCAGCCAAGTGTCACATTCATAATATGTTTTGCAAGTGAATTGTAATGAACTTCATAAATTTTAAATTATAATTTTGCTTATGATATTCCAGTAAGGGAATAAGCTATTACTTGTAGGATGGAAAGGCAAGTATCCACTAAGTCTTCATTTATCATTTCTCTTAACCTTAAATTATACCTAAGTATCCTAGTCTTTAGGAGACAGTGTTCCAACCAAGGTAAGCAGGAACTCTCTAAAAGTATATGCTTTTCAAAATAAAAAATTGCAGCAGATAGAATACTAGACCATAAACCTACCCATTCATGCCAAAGAAGTGTGCGACAAAATAAGCAAGATACTGTCACAGATATTTACATTCGTGTTGCAGCTTTATATGGTATTTGGTGATGTAAGGTTTGCTTCATGCTGTTGATGGCTGGTTCCCTTGGATTGAAGACTGAGAAGACATATCATAAAGTTTGGAATCAGGAATAAAAAAATAGTAGAGAAAGAAAAATTTATGTTGGTTAAGGGGAGAGTTTCCATAGTTCATGATACTTAAATGATATTGTAGTACAAGAAAAATGAAATTCTTCTTTATGTTTTTCATTATGGCAACCTGATGAAATGACAGATACTTCTTGCTTCCTACTAATGTTGTCTTGGTGACAAAATGATGATGAGTCCTGAAAATCAGCCACTAATCAAGTAAGTTTAGGTAGCTGAGTATGGATTATAGAAGAAAATACAGTTTAGAACCAAGAGCTTATTAATGAAGGACAAATTAATTAACTATCCAGATCTTAGTAGCTTAATCTCTAAAACGGACAGAAGAATATTTACCAAAGGACAGGAAAATCTGTAAAGTGCTTAGGCAGCCCTGTGTAGAGCAGTTGGAAGGTACCCACTCTGCTGTGATGGTAATAGAGGTGGGGAGGAGTTGGAGAAGGGGAGAGTTGAGGTAGAATAAAAGGAAGAAAATGGTACTTAGCAAGGATAAGAGGAAAAAGGGATGAGTTGCTGTGTTTATTTTTGTGTGGTCCATAAGAGCATGTACTTTTTAAAAAAATTAATTTATTTTTTTTGGCTGTGCTGGGTCTTCATTGCTGCATGTGGGCTTTCTCTAGTTGCAGCAAGCGGGGGCTACTCTTCGTTGTGGTGCGCGGGCTTCTCATTGCAGTGGCTTCTTGTTGCAGAGCACAGGCTGTAGGTGTGCGGGCTTCAGTAGTTGTGGCACACGGGGTCAGTAGTTGTGGCACACGGGCTCAGTAGTTGTGGCGCACAGGCTTAGTTGCTCCACGGCATGTGGGATATTCCCGGACCAGGGCTTGAACCTGTGTCCTCTGCATTAGCAGGTGGATTCTTAACCACTGCGCCACCAGGGAAGCCCGAGCATGTACTTTTAAGATGGGGAAACCATTGATGTGCCCACAACAAAAAATGGAGAAGTGGAGTAATGCATGGTACTTGATATAAAAAGAATGTAATTCTCATGAAAAAGAAGCATAAGTATTGAAAGGAACAGTCATATAGGCTCTTTTAAACTAAATATCTAGTGATTAAAAATAAGAAAACTTGGGTGTGGTAATGGATGAGAGACTTGGAGTGGCCATCTGTAATGATGGGGTCGTGTCAGCAGACTACACAGAGGCTAAACGTGTGACTCTGAGTGTTCTCAAATAAAAAATATGGGGTTTCATGTTTTAAGGAATAATACAGTACCATTTTGCATAGCCAGAACTGGCCTCTATGATGACATAGGCCCTCTCTCAGTGCAGTATCTGCCTTACATCAAGGGAATCTCATCATTTATTCATTTATTTAGCAGTATAGAATAAAACCCATGCAGTGGGATTCTTTCAAATGATTCCTTATGAGAAATATTAATTTTATGTTGGCTGTATGGTATGATTCCCATGAACAACACAAGTATCCATGGTCAGATTAAAATAGATCAATAAAATTAACAAATCTTAATATCTAATCCTAGAGGGTGACAGAAATTTTACCTGCTTGAAAATCAAATTTGGTGAGATTAACATATTATTCAAGAAAAATTTGGAGAAATAGAAATGCTCTTGGATTTCCTTAGAAGTAAAATTCAGAATTTTGTTTTTTATTCTTAGAGATAGCTGTTAAACAGAAACACTGTATTTATTGTGTATATGTGTGTGTATGTATATTTTTTATATTTGGTTATATAAAGGCTAAACTTAAGCTGCTTTATTTGATGTGGTATAAAGATCCCAAACCATGTATTTTAAAAATTGACAGCTTGTATGTTTATTACTTTCCTCTGACGTAAAATAAATCTTAAATCTGTAGCCTGCTGTATACCTTAAAAGAAAGTTAACAGCTGCTACTTATTCGCTACAGACTTATGAAATGCTAATATGTAAAGCTTCCTTAAATTCTGTTGGCAAGTCACTTTCAGGTGACTGAAATGATTAGCCAGTTTTCAAACTGGCAAAATAGCTATCTGTGCTCTCTAATATTTGGTTATTATGTAGCTCTTCTAAAAGGATACATACATAGACTGTATTTTGAAGTAGATTTTTGAAACAAGTGTGACATTTTATAAACGATTAAAATCATTTAAGGTAAGAGTTAAATTTACAAATTATATTTTACTCATTCTGTAGAACACAGGACATAACTAGTTAAGTTTATCCTCAGCATACTTACCTAATCTAAAAATAACACTTGGAAAAGTTGCTCCATAAATTTTTTTTAAAGACTTAAGAATATCACGACCCAGAGAGTCATGCTAAATTGTTTTGTTCCAAGGAATGAGAGAACATTTCCAGAAATTTCAGGCTTGTCAAAAACATTAGTCACCTATTTAAAAATCCATTACCATGAAATCTAACTTTTAAGGGAGAAATACATTTGTCAGTATCACTTGTGCACATTAAATATTCACCTGAATATGCTGTTGTCTTGTTCCAATGCCACAATTTAGAAATATTATTCCATTTTACTTTCTTTTTTTAAAAAATATCTTTATTGGAGTATAAGTGCTTTATAATAGTGTGTTAGTTTCTGTTGTACAACAAAGTGAATCAGCTATACGTATACATATATCCCCATATCCCCTCCCTCTTGCGTCTCCCTCCCACCCTCCCTATCCCACCCCTCTAGGTGGTCACAGAGCACCGAGCTGATCTCCCTGTGCAATGCGGCTGCTTCCCACTAGCTATCTATTTTACATTTGGTAGTTTATATACGTCCATGCCACTCTCTCACTTCGTCCCAGCTTACCCTCCCTTCCCTCTTCCCGTGTCCTCAAGTCCATTCTCTACGTCTTTATTCCTGTCCTGCCCCTACGTTCTTCAGAACCAATTTTTTTTTTTTAGATTCCATACATATGTGTAAGCATATGGTATTTGTTTTTCTCTTTCTGACTTAAGTTCACTCTATATGAAAGACTCTAGGTCCATCCACCTCACTACAAATAACTCAATTTCATTTCTTTTTATGCTGAGTAATATTCCATTGTATATATGTGCCACATCTTTTTTATCCATTCATCTGTCACTGGACATTTAGGTTGCTTCCATTTCCGGGCTATTGTAAATAGTGCTGCAGTGAACATTGTGGTACATGACTCTTTTTGAATTATGGTTTTCTCAGGGTATATGCCCAGTCCTGTTTTACTTTTAAAGTTTTTTTTTTTTTTTTTTTTTTTTTTTTTTTTTTTTTTTTGTGGTACGCGGGCCTCTCACTGTTGTGGCCTCTCCCGTTGCGGAGCACAGGCTCCGGATGCGCAGGCTCAGCAGCCATGGCTCACGGGCCCAGCCGCTCCGCGGCATATGGGATCCTCCCAGACCGGGGCACGAACCCGTATCCCCTGCATCGGCAGGCGGACTCTCAACCACTGCGCCACCAGGGAGGCCCTACTTTTAAAGTTTTGAATTTATTGTGATAAATTCAATCAAATGTATTTACAGAATTTTTTTTTTGGAAAGAAAATAAATATTTGCATTTGAGCCACAACTTAAATTGTGAAATAAAAGGCTTTGTCTTTTAAATTTTTTTCTGACATCAAGAGCAAGTGTGACAGCTCTGACAGATCAAATGGGTGCCTTGGTTGGCCCCCACTCAAGCAGGACCTAGTTTCCTAAAAGTGAAGGTTTTGATTAATAACTAAACAATCATATCAATAAAGGAGGCATGATTATCACTTCCTTCTCCTTCAGTGGCAATCATTTGTATTTACTCTGAGTTCTCCTAGATACTTCTGTCCTATAACATAAAAAAGAGTTCTAAAATGTTCTGTTTTAGAGGATTTATTCTGGTATATGCTATGTTCTTAAAGAATCTTTTATATGCCTCCAACATTATAAAATTTCAGTTAACATAGTAAGCAGCATAATGAAAATGTGTAATGAAATAAGTCATAATAGCTTTTCACAGAGATGCCAAATAGATGGATAATGATTGCCCTTTCTATTTTCATCTTAGTTTTAAGTCACATGTCTATCTCAATAAATACTGAGTAATATGTCTCAGACCTGCAGTCCAAACCTAACTTCTGTGTGAGATTTGAAGGGACTGTGTATTATTATGTGTGGAATTTTAAAACAGTTTTGTACTGGCATGCATTTAGTTTGTATAATAGCATAGGCTGCTGAATTTATTTAAAAAGGGAGAGGATAGAATACAGTTAGGAAGTATTAAGGATTCACCTGCAGGATGAGACTTGCTAGTATCAATCACATTACCACATTACCAGGAGGTGGCATTCACTAATTTTTTTTCACTGTTAATGATTTTCAGATTTTTAAAATTTCTTTAGCATCTTGCAGTTTACAAATTTTCCCCCAGATATTCTCTTATGTGACTCTCACAAAAGCCCCTAAAAAAGAGGACACATGCCTTTATTTTTTAATTTCCATATGAGGTAACTAAAGGAGAGAGAAGCCAAGAGACATACCCCCAACCTAGGGCAGAGTAGGACAAATTCTTCCACTCCTGGCTCAATGGTCTCATTGCATTATTGCTTTCTTGATTTTCTAAGAAAGTGTGTTTGCTGATACAGTATTTTGGATACATCTTGGCTGATTTTGAGCTGGCAAAAGAATGGAGGAGGTAAGACAGCCATACTTGATGTAAAATTCTGAAAACAAACTGTGCATTATTTATCTCTCTGTTATGTAAAGCTATGTTCATGATTCTCACTTCTAACATATTCAAACAAGGAAGACAAGACCCCACTGGAACCTCTTCAGACTCCTTTGAAGTGTTTAGTAGGCACTAGAGAAAAGTTTTTGTTTGTTTTGTTTTTTTAATACTGCGAAAAATTCTCTTTGGTCTTGGAATCTACGTAGTCCTGGAATCTTGTGAATACTTTTATTCTGTCCAGGTCAGTGGAGAGTTAGGGGCATGTCACTCTAGCAAGAATGCATGCTCTAGTAATAGTCATTTTAAAAATTATCTAAAACGCAAAGCAGAAAAACCTTAAATAAAATGATAAATAGAACCACGTATTATTTTAATAGATCCAATTTCTGTAAATTTTTACTTTGAAAAGGTATATGTCATTAAAAAGGAGGTCTTTTGTTTTAAATATTTTTGTTTTATTCAAACAAATATAGGAAAACATTCTACAAGTGCACAGTATTTCTACTAATGATAGAACTAACATTACATTTTTGAGGATTCAGTATTGACCTTTATTTAGCAAACAATGAGGATGGGGGTAAAGCCCTATATACTACAATTTTATGTGTTCCTCTTAAAGACCACTGCAGTGCTGAGGAGAGTTTTCATTTCATATCTGGAAAATTCACTTGGTTTTTAATATTGCTGAGATTATAAAGAAAACATGGAAGAAAATATTGGTCATATAATTAGCTATATGTACAATCTCATAGCAAATTGAAGTTCAAAGTTTTATACTAGAATCATCATCCTTAAAAGACCCATTTCTTTGTGTTTGCTCTGTCTGTATTCATGGAGAGACTGGATATAGGAAAAATATGTACATGACTTTAAGATAAACAGTGAATGCAGAACATCCAAAATTGATTGGCTGGTGGGGGCAAGCAGGATGAAACTCACTTCCTCTTCCATCTTTAAAAAAATTAAATAAATTAAAATCCATAGCTTGCACTTTGGTAAAAATCCAAACATTGGAGCTTCTTACTTATATGGTTTTATAAGGTATCCCAATATTCCTGAATTCTAGAATTTATCATATGATTCATCATTTTCAATGCAGATAGTTTATTTTGTTCTAGTATAGAAATGGATTATTCTTGTGGGTATATGGGGTATCCAATAGGCTATCCTATTTATTTAATTTTATTTTTCTGATTTCCTTGATTTTTGAGTGGTGCTGATATTCATATTTCTTAAATTATGCATTTAGACTTTCATATAATCAAAATTTTTTCCTTCTCATTCTCCTTTCCACTGGCAACTTGCATTTCGTCTTCTGAGATCTACACTTTCCTCCATCATTGTAAACAACAGTGATTTTTTTCTCAAACCATTTTAGATTTAACATGATCTGTCCTCTTCTTAGAAGATTTATTATTTATAAGCCATTTATCTAGCACTTATTCTTAATTTGAATATATTTTACCTAGTATTGTTATTTAGTTTTCACTTAAAAGTTGCATGTATATTTATGGCTCATTGCATAATGAGGAAACATGCAAGAACAATGTTTTATACATTTCTGTATTATCTTTTGTATGTTACACAATACATATGGATTCTAAAAATGAGCTCATATGCACTGCATGAGCTAGTTTGCTTCAAATGCAGTCAGCTTTGTCTGTTCAGTCACAGGCCATACATATACTATCTTTTTCTCTTTGTGCCATAACATAAGTGAGTTTGGGGTGTGTGATATATTTCTTTGACCAATTCATTAATCCAAGCAACAGTATATATCCATCATTCACAGTGTAGTAGGAATTGTGCCTTCGGTAAAAATGTCCTAGGCTTTCTTCAGGCACACTTCAGATATAACTTCCACAGGGTAATTTTTTCCAGTTTAGGTCTGGTTTTTCTGTTTTGGTTCTTTTACTTATAACTTTTCTGTAGTATTACAAGAACATTGGGATTTTTTAATTTGTATAAAAGCATGATTTTAAGTATAATTAGTTATCCATTATAAGTAGTCCACATCATTTAAGTGTGAATATTTTGCTCTTTCATAGATTGGTTGAAACCTGCTCAATAGTGTAATCAAATTTGTGTTTACTCAAAATGTGTGCATTTTTCTTTATAGTTGCAGTCACTTTTAGAGCATTTTATTCTATGCTAGTCATCACATAACTATTTACAACTGGCATTTAAAAAATCATTTCCTTTTAATTTTAAAGATGTATGGAATGAAAAGGCAAACTCTGGAGATGATAAAAAGACTACTGGTTGCCGGGGTGGTGGTTGGAAGAGGGATGAATAGGCCGAGCACAGAGAATTTTTAGGACAGTGAGAAATACTCTGTATGATACCATAATGATGGATATATGTCATTATACACTTGTTCAGACCCATAGAATGTGCACCAAGAGTGAACCCTTAGGTAAACTATAGACTTTGGGTGATTACGTGTCAGTGTAGGTTCAACACAATGCATTTGGTAACAAATGCACCATTCTGGTGAGTGATGCTGATAATGGGGGGACTATGCATATATGGGGGCAGAGGATAGATGGAAAAGATCTGTAGCTTCCTGTAGATTTTGTTTTGAACCTTAGAGTAATCTAAAAAATTTAAAAATTAAAAAAATACAAAATGAAATATATGAACTGTGCTTCTCAGAAAAATATTTTAAAATCAGATTTATACTTCTCACTCCAAGATGCACTTGGAAGTGAACAAAACAAAGGACCCATTTTTTTAAAGCTTATCTTTGTTAAATCTATATGCCACAATTGAGCTAGATAGGATGCAAATTAAATAAAGACAAGGAAAATACACATATAACTACCCTCTGAGCAGAAGGTATGGTGAAAAATAATTGTAAAAAATTCTGGAACCCACAAACACATACACTCTACACCTCAACACTGAGTGGTAAAAATTGGATGTAAGGGGAAAGATGGAGCCTAGTCCACCTTTTCTGACATGGACATGGATAAACAGTCCTCTGTGACCTTGAGATGGAGTTAGACAAGCATCTAGGCAGAGTCTTATTTGTTTCCTTGAGTGGAAGTCAAGTAATATGGGGAGTGTGGCCCCAAATCTGGTGTCAAATAGAAAACCCTTAATCACAGCAACACTAGCAAGGTATACAAATTCTGTCAAAGGACCATGTCCGGTCTCTTTAGGTAACTGATAATAATTCAGAGTCGGCATTCATTAATGCAGCAAGGTTTGGTTTGTGTGACAAAATAAGCAAGCTACCATTGTGGATATTTTCATTCGTGTTTCAGCCTCTTCTCACTTCCACTTCCTCACTTCCAGCTCCATCCCTGGTGTTTCTTTTTTCGGTTTCTATGTCCACCCATTCTTGGTCACAGAATATCCTATCTTCATTTTCTATTCATTTTAATTTCAATTTGATACATTGTTGCAGTTTTCAGGGCAATCTAGAGACTTAATTTTTCAGAAGATGGAGAATCAAGTCAATCAAAGACATTCTCCTTCTGGGATGTTTGGTACAACTTTTATCTTACAGCACATTCTTAAGCCCTCCTTATAACTATCTTAGAAAAAAGGAATGCATCACCTGAAAATATAAACATATATATGCTTTTATCTCTTTCCAAATATATTTATCTATTTGTATTTCAAAATAAAAATTATGCTTAATAAAAGAAAGATAAATGTGAAAAGTACAAATTACTTTTTGAAAGGATTTAAACATTTTATTTCCATTCTTTCTCATTTATAATATCTTTATTATTTTTTTTAACTTCTAAAGTATGGGCTTATTATGAGAAAGATCAACAACATTAAATAATAAAAAATGAAAGTCATGGGGACTTCCCTGGGGGTGCAGTGGTTAAGAATCTGCCTGCCAATGCAGGGGACACAGGTTCGATCCCTGGTCCGGGAAGATCCCACATGCCATGGAGCAGCTAAGCCCATGTGCCACAACTACTGAGCCTGTGCTCTAGAGCCTGCAAGCCACAACTGCTGAGCCCCTGTGCCACAATTACTGAAGCCCGCACTCCTAGAGCCCATGCTCCACAACAAGAGAAACCACCACAATGAGAAACCCACGCACAGCAATGAAGAGTAGCCCCTGTGCGCAGCAATGAATACCCAACGCAGCCATAAATAAATAAATTAATTAATTAATTAATTTAAAAAAAAAAAGAAAGTCGCCACTTCTGTCCTTTCCTGAGGAACACTCAGGTAGCTAACAAGCGTGCTCAAGCATGCTTTCTAGCAAGCAGCTGTTTGCATCTCTCTCTCTCTCTCTGCCTCCCTCATCCTCTCTCTCTCTCTCTCTCTCTCCAAACCTCCAGCTATCTAGCTTTCTGCTCGTTGTCTAAATATATGTCTTTTACAGATAGGATATTATGCTATATATTTGAGTATAATTTTACAATGAACTCCACAATAATATACCCAATAATCTGATTTGGGTATAATACAACTGGCATTAGCTTCCACCTTCTGCCTAGCTTCAGTTCTTAATTGGAGAAAAGCTAATATTTTCATCTTTTGGGGGTGGGCAAGAGAGATATGCAGGGGAGAATGAAGCTGGGCAGAGACACAAGAAGTAACTCAGACTTGGAAAGTAGGGAGGCAAATGATGGCTATTTGATTTCCCGGTATCCTTGTGGTCCAGTATTCCTGGATTAGGCCAATAAAACTTGATACAAGGCAGTAAGAGAATTGTCATTTAGCTGCAAAACCTAGAATTACTCCATTCGGTATTTGGTCTGGAGAGGACAACTACCAACACTAGCTGCTACCACAGAGGAATTGGGTCATGCAGTAGGACTCTCGAAATCTTGGGTCGGGGGCAAGGTAGGCTCTTCACGGTCATTTCATAAACTTGAAGTAATGTGACTCGGTGTTTTGTATGATTAAATTTTGTAGGTTCCATTTACTGTGTTGTGGCAGGGTCTTATGTATTATATGTCATGTGTTTATGTCAGTAATAAAGCTCTAACTCATTATTTTAACATATTCTTTTGATCCATTAAACATTTGTTGATTTTTTGGCAAATATATTCATAAACAACTAGGTGGTAATTGTGTGTGTTATTCTTGTCTATCTTTGGTATCCAATTTATGAGGGCTCACACAAAAAATTGAAGATTTCCATCTTTATTTTTGGCGTTGAATAGGTGTGAAAAAAAATAATTGGCATTTTTCCTCTCTAATATTTTCTAAATGGATACACCTCTTATAATGTGTTCATTTAATGCATGGTTTATTTTTCTGTCTTTCAAAAGAACTTAAATCCATACTACTTCCTAAAATTTCTCACTTCTTAGAATTAAGGAAATCGGTATCACTTCTTGAAGCTCTGGTAAAAGTACCTATAAAATCTAGCACTTTTTGCTGGATAGAGCTTTAATCGCATTTTAAATTTCTTTTATAAGTATTAGTCCATTAAAGTTTTTCCCCTCTGCTTGGGTTAAACTTGCTCATTTTTATGTTCTTAGTTATTGACACATTTTGTCAAAATTTTCAAAGTGTATTGGTGTAATCTGTCTATAGTAATATGTTTAAAAATTCTCTTTATCCACCTCATATTTTTCTGCATCTTTACTGTTCTTTCATTTGATTTTAGAAGTTTCTTTTTCTTATTAATCTTTTGAAAAAGCCAAAGTAATAGTTTTCAAAGATAAATTGTTTTAATTAAATCTATACCTGAATGCATACATGCAGTCAATTAAATAATAATTTGACCAAGCATAATTTCTATATTTAAAATTATCTTCCTTCAGAATGCTTAGAAATTATTTCATGATTCTCTAGTATATATCATTGAGAATTCTCTTGGGAGTCTGACTCTTTGCTTTAAAGACTCCCGGTTTTTCTCTCTGGAAACCTGTAAAGTCTTCATTCTTCAGAAGTTTTCCCAATATGCATCTGACTTTGTTTCTTCTTTCAATATCCTCATCTAACAATAGTGGGGCCTTTTTGATCTAAAACTGAAAAGAAAACTTTAAACAGTACACATGGTAGTGTATTGTTACTAAGACGATGGTTTCTCTGAGCTTGGAGTTTCTTCCAAAACAAACTCTGTTGATAACACCTGCTTATCCAGTTATCTTACAATTCCCTCCTTGCCACAGATGTAGGGGTTTCTGAGCTCTGCTTCATTTTTCCTTCAATCAGAAATTATTGAAATTGGTACAGCCATTTTTGAAAACAACATGGAGGTTCCTTAAAAAATTAAGAATAGAACTATAATGTGATTCAGCAATCCCATTTCTGGGTATATATCCAATGGAAATTTAGTATCTTTAAAAAATCTGCACCCCCATGTTCATTACAGCAGTATTCACAATAGCCAAGATACAGAAACAACCTAAATGTCCATAGATGCATGAATGGGTAAAGAAAATGTGGAGTGTGTATACACAGGGGAATATCATTCAGCCTTAAGAAGAAGGAGATCCTGTCATTTGTGAAAACATGGATAAACCTGAAGATATTATGCCAAGTAATATAAGCCAGACACAGAAAGACAAATGCTGTGTTCACTTATGTGTGTAATTTAAAACAGTCAAACTCATAGAAGCAGAATAGAATGGTCGTTGGCCAGAGCTAAAGGTGGAATAAATGGAGATAGGTTGGTCAAGGGATACAACGTTTCACTTATTCATGGTGACTAAGTTCTGATGATCCAACATAAAACATGGTGACACTTGTTAATAATATTGTGTTTTATACTTGAAATTTGCTAAAAGAGTAGATCTTAAGTGTTTTCACCACAAAAAAGTGGTCACTGTGTATAGTGATGGATATGTTAATTAGAAAGATTATGATAATCATTTCACAATGTATATGTATATCAAAACATCAACACTGTGCACCTTACATAATTTTTATTTGTAAATTATACCTCCATGAAACTGGAAAAAACCCAAAAACTAAAAAGAAAGTATTTGCTCTGTATCTCCTAGCTATTTTCATTCAGCTCATTGAACCATATTCTCTTTTTTTTTTGTAACATCTTTATTGGAGTATATGTGCTTTACAATGGTGTGTTAATTTCTGCTTTGTAACAAAGTGAGTCAGTTATACATATACATATATCCCAATATCTCTTCCCTCTTGTATCTCCCTCCCTCCCTATCCCACCCCTCTAGGTGGTCACAGAGCACAGAGCTGATCTCCCTGTGCTATGTGGCTGCTTCCCGCTAGCTATCTATTTTATATTTGGTAGTGCATATATGTCCATGCCACTCTCTCACTTTCTCCCAGCTAACCCTTCCCCTCCCCATATCCTCAAGTCCATTCTCTAGTAGTTCTGCATCTTTATTCCCATCTTGCGCCTAGGTTCTTCATGACCATTTTTTTTGGTTTGTTTTTAGATTCCATATATATGTGTTAGCATACCATATTTGTTTTTCTCTTTCTGACTTAATTCACTCTGTATGACAGACTCTAGGTCCATCCACCTCACTACAAATAACTCAATTTCGTTTCTTTTTATGGCTGAGTAATATTCCATTGTATATATGTGCCACATCTTCTTTATTCATTCATCTGTCGATGGACACTTAGGTTGCTTCCATGTCCTGGCTATTGTAAATAGAGCTTCAGTGAACATTGTGGTACATGACTCTTTTTGAATTATGGTTTTCTCAGAGTATATGCCCAGTAGTGGCATTGTTGGGTTGCATGGTAGTTCTATTTTTAGATTTTTAAGGAAACTCCATACTGTTCTCCATAGTAGCTGTATCAAGTTACATTCCCACCAACAGTGCCAGAGGGTTCCCTTTTCTCTGCAGCCTCTCCAGCATTTGTTGTTCGTAGATTTTTTGATGATGGCCATTCTGACCCATGTGAGATGATATCTCATTGTAGTTTTGATTTGTATTTCTCTAATGATTAAAGATGTTGAGCATTCTTTTCATGTGTTTGTTGACAATCTGTATATCTTCTTTGGAGAAATGTCTATTTATGTCTTCTGCCCATTTTTAGAATGAGTTGTTTGTTTTTTTGATATTGAGCTGCATGAGCTGCTTGTAAAGTTTGGAGATTAATCCTTTGTCAGTTGCTTCATTTGCAAATATTTTCTCCCATTCTGAGGGTTGTCTTTTTCTCTTGTTTATGGTTTCCTTTGCTGTGGAAAAGCTTTTAGGTTCCATTAGGTCCAATTTGTTTCTTTTTGTTTTTATTTCCATTTCTCTAGGAGGTGGGTCAAAAAGGATCTTGCTGTGATTTATGTCATAGAGTGTTCTGCCTATGTTTTCCTCTAAGAGTTTGATAATGTCTGGCCTTACATTTAGGTCTTTTATCCATTTTGAGTTTACTTTTGTGTATGGTGTTAGGGAGTGTTCTAATTTCATTCTTTTACATGAAACTGTCCAGTTTTTCCAGCACCACTTATTGAAGAGGTTGTCTTTTCTCCACTGTATATTCTTGCCTCGTTTGTCAAAGATAAGGTGACCATATGTGTGTGGGTATATTTCTGGGCTCTCTATCCTGTTCCATTTATTTATATTTATGTTTTTGTGCCAGTACCATACTGTCTTGATTACTGTAGCTTTGTAGTATAGTCTGAAGTCTGGGAGCCTGATTCCTCCAGCTCCGTTTTTCTTTCTCAAGATTGCTTGCGCTATTTGGGGTCTTTTGTGTTTCCATACAAATTGTGAAATTTTTTGTTCTAATTCTGTGAAAATTGCCAGTGGTAGTTTGATAGGCATTGCATTGAATCTGTAGATTGCTTTGGGTAGTATCGTCATTTTCACAGTGTTGATTTTTCCAATCCAAGAACATGGTATATCTCTCCATCTGGATGAAAATCTGAAAGTGAAATTAAGAAAACACTGCCATCTACCATTGCAACAAAAAGAATAAAATATCTAGGAATAAACTAACTTACAGAGACAAAAGACCTGTATGCAGAAAGTTATAAGACACTGATGAAAGAAATTAAAGATGATACAAATAGACTCTGATTGTTTTAGTTGAAAGTTTAGGTTGTTTATTTGAGATGTTTCTTGTTTCTTAAGGTGGGATTGTATTGCTATAAACTTCCCTCTTAGAACTGCTTTTGCCACTTCCCGTAGGTTTTGGGTCATCGTGTTTTCATTGTCATTTGTTTCTAGGTATTTTTTTATTTCCTCTTTGATTTCTTCAGTGATCTCTTGGTTATTAAGTAGTGTACTGTTTAGCCTCCATGTTTTTGTATTTTTTACAGATTTTTTCCCTGTAATTGATATCTAGTCTCATAGCATTGTGGTTGGAAAAGATACTTGATACAATTTCAATTTTCTTAAATTTACCAAGGCTTGATTTGTGACCCAAGATGTGATCTATCCTGGAGAGTGTTCCATGAGCACTTGAGAAAAAAGTGTATTCTGTTGTTTTTGGATGGAATGTCCTATAAATATCAATTAAGTCCATCTTGTTTAATGTATCATTTAAAGCTTGTGTTTCCTTATTTATTTTCACTGTGGATTATCTGTCCATTGGTAAAAGTTGGGTGTTAAAGTCCCCTACTATTATTGTGTTACTGTCGATTTCCCCTTTTATGGCTGTTAGTATTTGCCTTATGTATTGAGGTGCTCCTATGTTGGGTGCGTAAATATTTACAGTTGTCATATCTTCTTCTTGGATCGATCCCTTGATCATTATGTAGTGTCATTCTTTGTCTCTTGTAATAGTCTTTGTAATAAAGTCTATTTTATCTGATATGAGAATTGCTACTCCAGCTTTCTTTTGATTTCCATTTGCATGGAATATCTTTTTCCATCCCCTCACTTTCAGTCTGTATGTATCCCTAGGTCTGAAGTGGGTCTCTTGTAGACAGCATATATATGGGTCTTGTTTTTGTTTCCATTCAGCCAGTCTGTGTCCTTGGTTGGAACATTTAATCCATTTACATTTAAGGTAATTATCGATATGTATGTTTCTATTACCATTTTCTTAATTGTTTTGTGTTTGTTATTGTAGGTCTTTTCCTTCTCTTGTGTTTCCTGCCTGGATAAGTTCCTTTAACATTTGTTGTAAAGCTGCTTTAGTGGTGCTGAATTCTCTTAGCCTTTGCTTGTCTGTAGAGGTGTTAATTTCTCTGTCAAATCTGAATGAGATCCTTGCTGGTTAGAGTAATCTTGGTTGTAGGTTTTTCCCTTTCACCATGTTAAATATATCCTGCCACTCGCTTCTGGCTTGCAGAGTTTCTGCTGAAAGATCAGCTGTTAACCTTATGGGGATTCCCTTGTGTGTTATTTGTTGTATTTCCCTTGCTGCTTTTAATATTTGTTCTTTGTATTTAATTTTTGATAGTTTGATTAATATGTGTCTTGGCATGTTTCTCCTTGGATTTTTCCTGTATGGGACTCTCTGTGCTTCCTGGACTTGATTAGGTATTTCCTTTCCCATAGTAGGGAAGTTTTCAAGTATAATCTCTTCAAATATTTTCTCAGTCCCTTTCTTTTTCTCTTCTTCTTGTGGGACCCCTATAATTCAAATGTTGATGCATTTAATGTTGTCCCAGGTGTTTCTGAGACTGTCCTCAATTCTTTTCATTCTTTTTTCTTTATTCTGCTCTGCAGTAGTTATTTCCACTATTTTATCTTCCAGGTCACTTATCCGTTCTTCTGCCTCAGTTATTCTGCTATTGATCCCTTCTAGAGAATTTTTAATTTCATTTATTTTGTTGTTCATCATTGTTTGTTTACTCTTTAGTTCTTCTAGGTCCTTGTTAACCGTCTCTTGTATTTTCTCCATTCTACTTCCAAGATTTTGGATTGTCTTTACTATCATTATTCTGAATTCTTTATCACATAGACTGCCTATTTCCTGTTCATTTGTTAAGTCTGGTGGGTTTTTATCTTGCTCCTTCATCTGCTGTGTGTTTTGTCTTCTCATTTTGTTTCACTTAGTGTGTTTGGGTTCTCCTTTTCACAGGCTGTAGGTTTATAGTTCCTGTTGTTTTTGGTGTCTGCCCCCAGTGGCTAAGGTTGGTTCAGTGGGTTGTGTAGGCTTCCTGGTGGAGGGCACTAGTGCCTGTGTTCTGGTGGGTAAGGCTGGATCTTGTCTTTCTGGTGGGCAGGTCCACGTCTGGTGGTGTGTTTTCAGGTGTCTCTGGCTTTATTATGATTTTAGGCAGCCTCTCTGCTAATGGGTGGGGCTGTGTTCCTGTCTTGCTAGTTGTTTGGCATAGGGTGTCCAGCCCTGTAGCTTGCTGGTTGTGGAGTGGAGCTGGGTCTTGGCATTGAGATGGAGGTCTCGGGGAGATTTTTGCCATTTGATATTACGTGGAGCTGGGAGGTCTCTTGTGGACCAATGTCCTGAACTTGGCTCTCCCACCTCAGAAGCACAGCCCTGATGCCTGGCTGAAGCACCAAGAGCCTGTCATCCACACAGCTCAGAATAAAAGAGATTAAAAAAAAAAGAAAGACACAAAGAAGAAGATAAAATAAAATAAGGTTATTAAAATAAAAAAATAATAATTATTAAAAAAATTTTAAGTAATAAAAAAAAGAAAAAAAGAAAGAAGAGAGCAACCAAACCAAAAAACAAATCTACCAATGATAACAAGCACTAAAAACTATACTAAAAAAAGAAAAAAACCAAAAAAAACAGAAAATGGACAGACAGAACCCTAGGACAAGTGGTAAAAGCAAAGCTATACAGACAAAATCACACACAGAGGCATACACATACACACTCACAAAAGGAGTAAAAGGGAGTAAAAGTAAGGAGTAAAAGTATATATATATATATATATATATATATCATTGCTCCCAAATTCCACGTCCTCAATTTGGGATGATTCATTGTCTATTCAGGTATTCCACAGATGCAGGGTACATCACGTTGATTGTGGAGATTTAATGCGCTGCTCCTGAGGCTGCTGGGAGAGATTTCCCTTTCTCTTCTTTGTTCGCACAGCTCCCGGGGTTCAGCTTTGGATTTGGCCCTGCCTCTGCGTGTAGTTCGCCTGAGGGCATTTGTTCTTTGCTCAGACAGGATGGGGTTAAAGGAGCAGCTGATTCGGGGACTCTGGCTCACTCAGGCTGGGGGAAGGCAGGGGTACGGATGCGGGGCGAGCCTGCGGCGGCAGAGGCCGACATGACGTTGCAGCAGCCTGAGGCGCACTGTGTGTTCTCCGGGGAAGTTGTCCCTGGATCACGGGACCCTGGCATTGGCGGGCTGCACAGGCTCCCAGGGGAGGGGAGATGTGGATAGTGACCTGTGCTTGCACACAGGCTTCTTGTTGTCTGCAGCAGCAGCCTTAGCGTCTCATGCCCGTCTCTGCGTCCACGCTGATAGCCGCGGCTCGGCCGCCCGTCTCTGGATCTCCTTTAAGCAGCGCTCTGAATCCCCTCTCCTCCCACACCAGGAAACAAAGAGGCAAGAAAAAGTCTTTTGCCTCTTTACAGCTCCAGACCTTTTCCCGGACTCCCTCCCAGCTAGCTGTGGCGCACTAACCCCTTCAGGCTGTGTTCACGCAGCCAACCCCAGTCCTCTCCCTGGGATCTAAGCTCCAAAGCCCGAGCCTCAGCTCCCAACCCCCGCCCGCCTGGGCTGGTGAGTACTGGTCAGCACCGATCCTCTGTGCGGGAACCTCTCCACTTTGCCCTCCACACCCCTGTTGCTGCGCTCTGTTCCGTGGCTCCGAAGCTTCCCCCCCTCCCCCAAGCCAACCCCCGTCTCGGCCCGCGAAGGACCTTCCTAGTGTGTGGAAACCTTTCCTCCTCCACAGCTCCTTCTCAGAGGTGCAGTCGCCGTCCCTATTCTTTTGTCTCTGTTTTTTCTTTTTTCTTTTGCCCTACTCAGGTACGTGGGGAGTTTCTTGCCTTTTGGGAAGTCTGAGGTCTTCTGCCAGCGTTCAGTAGGTGTTCTGTAGGAGTTGTTCCACATGTAGGTGTATTTCTGATGTATTTGTGAGGAGGAAGGTGCTCCCCATGTCTTACTCTTCTGCCATGTTGAAGCTCCTCCAAACCACATCCTCTTTTGATCATGATTTTGTTTTTAATTTTGTCTTCTTTCTAGTCAGTCGAATTTTGTGAAGGGGAATAAGTGAATTTATAGGCTAAATGCTTAAGCTTAAAGTGAAAATTAATTTCTTGTGGTTTGTAAGATTTTTTTATTTATTAAGACTTCTTCTTTTTCCATAGTCTATTTTATACATTATACTGAGTTTAAATTTTGTTTATAGTGTTTTTGACATCAAGAAATATAGTTTATATAATCATATCTATTATTTTTAATGGTTTCTACTCTGTTTTCATACCATGTAGACTTTCTTTCTCCTAGTATTACATATATATATCATAAAGTTTCTCTGAGTTTTCTAGTTAGATTTTAAGGTTTATTGTGTATACATGCATTCTATGTATCATCTATCTTTCTATTTATCTATCATCTACTCTCTACCTACCTACTTATTGACCTATCATCTAAATGTTTACCTATAAATATTGCTTTTTAAGTAATATAAGGTGTGCTTTTATTTTTCAAATTATGAATTATTTACTTCAAAATCTGTTATTGAATATCTCATCCTTTCTCACATATTCCTGTACATCTTACCAAATGCCTGCCGCAAATTACCTTGGGCCGTAAGAAGATGAAGGTGAAAGGATAAAGTCTCAGCTCTAAAAGAACTTAAAGTATGAAATGGTACATCAGCAAACATAGGAAGAGGTGTCATCAGGAGGATATAGTGAACTGTCAGTAGTTGTGTTTCCCCAACCCCTATGTTCATGCTTTGCTGAATTTATTGTACCAGGCTAGACTGCCTTTCCTAAGAGAAGTTCTAAAGATGAGATTATAAAGCAAAGATATCAAATTTAAAATTTAACATGAAAAATTCTTTCCAAGTCGAAGATACGCAATTTGGGTAAGATTTTTGTGTCCACATAATTTCTCAGACTAGATTTAGACCTTCCAAACAGGAGACAGAAAACAAAGAAATGGGAAGAAATATAAGTTGAGCTGATGGGGCTCTCTGAATAGTCTTATTTCCTAAATTGTTAGAAATCCCTAAATGGCCTCTCTGCTTCTAGAATTATCCCATCACTCATTGCCATATGAGAGCTTTTTCTTGAAAGTACGCTTGCGTGTGCATGTGCACACAGACACGCAAACACACCACAATTTTTAGAATGCAAATTCATTTATTTAATTTTTATGACATTTTCCAAAAACTTTAGAATAAAGATTCTACTTCTTAGACTAGAGGTGTTTGCAATTGTCATTTATGGTTTATCTTATTTTTTTCAAATATTTATTATTTTTAATTAATTTGAGTTTTCATGCCTGTAATCTCCTATTTGTGCTGTTTCCTCTGCCTCGAATGTGCTTTCCTTCCCTTCCTCCTCATTACCACATCATTATTTACTCTTAAAGATTTTGCTCAGCCATTAGCTTCATACAGAAATGTTCCTGATTTCCTTCTTCCTCATTGTTTACCAATTGAACTCTGTACATGTCCCACGGAGTTCTAGCACTTCTCTCTAAGTACTTATTATGCTATGTTATAAACACTGTTTAATTCTGTCCATCTTCTACCAGTGTGAATCCACAAACAATATTATTCATATCCACTTCAAAAGAAGTGATTAGTACATAAGCATTTATTGAAGGAATAAATGAATTATTTACTCTCTGGGTTTTTAAACTTTGGACATGTTTGATATTTGTTACCCCTGAGAAGGTATAGAATCTTGATGTCTCCAGGAATCATAGTTATTGGTAAAATTCTTCTTATGTGACTGAAATGTGCCTAAGTGATTAGAAACAAATATCAATGTTTAAAAAATGATTATAATTTGTGAAAGAACTTGATGTAGTGTCATCCCTAGAAAAGGAAGTTCACTATTACCTAGACAGTAGCCTTGTCAACCTTTTTGTGCTTGTCACAGAAGAAATTGTCTACGGATGAAGTTTTCAAGGATTCAGACCTAAGGTTGAAATTGGGGGAAAAAAGAACAGTATCATTTTCTCTTGTCCCTCTTTCTTTCACCTTAGGAAAGATACCTAAATTCTTTGCCAGCGTCCATTAGACACTTGGCCTTTTTCTCTCCAAGGTCCTCTGAGTATAGTGCCTCTGAACGCACAGAAATAGGAAGCACAGTAGCAGAAAAAGTAACCTATCTTTGTAATCGTCTATTTGATACTATTTTCTTCCCAAGTTCATTTTGTTTGGCAGACTTCTTCTTGTCCACCTACCTACTTGCCCTGGCCTTGCTCCTGGCGTCATGGATAAGTTAGATAGAGGGATGATTAGATTGCATTGTTATATCTCTACAGTGTTTGTTTTGTCCTCTTTAGTCAGCATATACAAAATATCTGAATATAACCTATTTCTAAAGAGCAGTTGTACCGAGTCAAGTATCATGAAATGACTATGTTACTTGCCTGGAGGAATTTTCTTTCTGTCAGCTACCCACACATGGTACTTGTTTGGTTTTATAATAACTTTATGGATGAATGGCATGAAGCGGAAAGCAAGCACATGTTTTGCACAGGTGTGCTTGTCTTACAGCTCAAAGCTTTTTATCAGGAATCTTTGCCAGCCAGGTCAGTAGACTTAAAATCAAATACAAGATTTTCTAAAGGGTACTTAATTAACAAAGAGAGTAAAAACACAAGGAGCTAAAGTACAGTGACACTAGACTGAGCTTGAAGTGTTCTAGATTTATAAGGATAAGTCTAAAGTAACCCTTTTTTTTTTTTTTTTAACTACTCCCTTTCATTTTCCATCCTGTTCTTTCTCTCTCCCTTCTATCTTGGTAGCCTGTACAGTCTTTTTTGAAAGAAAAATGTTAACCAATTTCTCTCTGATTTCAAATTGTTCCCTAAATAGGTCAGCCTGCAACATTCCTTTGCAAGGATTGTACTGAAGTGCTCAAACTGCAAATATTTACCTGAATATAAATTCCAGGAATTCTGGTATAATCATTAAGAAAGCTCTCTTCGTACCCCCCCCCTTTTTTTTCCTTTGGACATTGTCTTTACTTAAAGAAAATGAGGCTGTGTGTTTATTCAGAAGAGCTAGATTGTGGCATGGGTTATCCTGCAACTTTTTCATTTTGTTAATTGTTGTTGAATAATGAATGACACATAATATTTCCAGAAATCAGAGTAAGACCATGACAATTCTTGCTATAGCTATTTTTAAATTATACTGATTTTTTTCTATTCTTTTCCTCTTGCAATGATATTTATATGTCAAGACCCAACTCAAATGTCACTATTTGTCAAAATGTATATTGCTTTCCTAGGTAGAGTTAACCAGTTCCCTCTGTATTTCCAAAACACTTGTAGTATAAGCACCCTGTAGCAATAACTTTTATTTATTTGTGTCTATCATATATCAGAAGGCTCCTTGAATGTAGGGACTATTTTATAATTCTTCATCTCCCCAGTGGCTAGTTCAAAATCTGACATGTAGTAGATATTTAATAAATGTAGAATGAATGGATAAATGAATAATTACCATAACAACATTTGATGTTGTATTAAGCCTGTTTTAAAAATTAAAACCCATTTATCTATTAAACAAATATTTGTCAAGCTTCTACTAAAAACCAGGCCTTGTTTTTAGGTCCAGAAAACATAGCAAAGAACAAAATAGACTAAAAGCTCTGCCCTAATGAAATCTATGAGGTTGAACAATATGAAACTGTAGAAATTGGACTGTTTTTATCTACTTGACAATTGTAAATCATTCAAATGAATATATTTTGGTGATGAAATTAAATGAAGAAGCTCAATTCAAAGCTTCTGGAAACAGTGACTGTACTACCTTCACTTGTTAAACTCCCCATCGTTGTTGATATCAGGACTTTGTCAACATTCATGACACAACCTAGTCTGAGTCCCCATCTTCTCTTACCTGGATTACTGCAATAGCCTCCTACATGGTCTCCCTGATACCTGTCTTCTTACTGTCTGTTCTTATCAGAGCAGCCCAAGTGACTCTTAAAATGTCTAGCAATCAGATCATGGCACTCCTCTGCACAAAACCCTACACTGGCTATACATTTCATGAAGAAAAAGCACTAATTTTCTTGCAGTGGCCTACAAAGACCTTATGTGTTCTAGTATCCCACTTTTTTTTTTTACTTTTTTTTAACTTTTTTTTAAAAATTAGTTTCTGCTTTATAACAAAGTGAATCAGTCACACATATACATCTGTTCCCACATCCCTTCCCTCATGCATCTCCCTCCCTCCCACCCTCCCCATCCCACCCCTCCAGGCGGTCACAAAGCACCGAGCTGATCTCCCTGTGCTCTGCGGCTGCTTCCCACTATCTATCTACCTTACGTTTGGTAGTGTATATATGTCCATGCCGCTCTTTCGCTTTGTCACAGCTTACCCTTCCCCCTCCCCATATCCTCAAGTCCATTCTCAAGTAGGTCTGTGTCTTTATTCCCGTTTTACCCCTAGGTTCTTCATGACATTTTTTTTTTAATTCCATATATATGTGTTAGCATACGGTATTTGTCTTTCTCTTTCTGACTTACTTCACTCTGTATGACAGACTCTAGGTCTATCCACCTCATTACAAATAGCTCAGTTTCGTTTCTTTTTATGGCTGAGTAATATTCCATTGTATATATGTGCCACATCTTCTTTATCCATTCATCCGATGATGGACACTTAGGTTGTTTCCAGCTCCAGGCTATTGTGAATAGAGCTGCAATGAACATTTTGGTACATGTCTCTTTTTGAATTATGGTTTTCTCAGGGTATATGCCTAGTAGTGGGATTGCTGGGTCATATGGTAGTTCTATTTTTAGTTTTTTAAGGAACCTCCATACTGTTCTCCATAGTGGCTGCTATTCACATTCCCACCAACAGTGCAAGAGTGTTCCCTTTTCTCCACACCCTCTCCAGCATTTATTATTTCTAGATTTTTTGATGATGGCCATTCTGACTGGTGTGAGATGATATCTCATTGTAGTTTTGATTTGTAGTATCCCACTTTTCTTTCTCTTTAGCATCCCTGTTTCATACTGCACACACATTTGCTCAAGCTGTTTCAGCCACACTGGCTTCCTAAATATTCCACTTATGCTTCTGCTTTAGGGCTTTTGCACTATCTCTTCCTTCTGCCTGGGAAGCTCTTCCCTCAAATACCTATTTACATGGCCAACTCCTTACCTTCTTCAGATTCTAGCTCTAACATCATTTTCTCAATGGGTCTACCCTAATCACACTTTCAAATATGTTACCTATTTTTCTGAATCACCCTTATCTTTTTCTGTTTTCTGTTTCCCATAGCCCAAGGGATGTTCTGTCATACCATACAATTAACCTGTATAATCTGTCTATTGTTGATTGTCTCTCTGCCCTGCTAGATGGTAAGCTCCACGAGAGCACTGACTTTAAAATATATATATATATATATATATATATATATATATATAATTCACCAGTATCCCAAGACCCTAGAATAGTGCTTGGCATACATATAGGCATACATCAAAAAATATACATATAAAAAAAATATATATATATATATACATATAGGTATTTTTAACAACAGGATAAGTGTTTGCCATCCTGAATTAGACTAGTTTGTTCCTTATCATTTGAAAAATAGAATATGCTATTATTCCTCCTATCTTAATAGTTTGACTTACAATACAGAAGAAAATAAGGGTGGGGAAATGAACATTTACTTATTACCTGATTCTTGTGGGCAATATGCTACACACGAACCTTATAGACTTCATTTGACTCTAATAACTCCATAGTAATAATAATTTTTTAATCAATATCTGTACTTTATTTCATGTTATTGTCAAATAAAATTCCATTGTATGCATATATCTCATTTTATTTATCCATTTGTCAGTTCATGGACATTTGGGTTGTTCCCTTTTGGGGGGCCATTATGAATAGCACTGCTATGAACATTCATATATAAGTTTTTGTGTGGACATGTATTTTCATTGTTCTTGGATATATACCCAAGAATGGAATTGCTTGGTCACACGATAACTCTATGTTTAACTTTGTGAGAAATTACCAACTGTTTTCCACAGTGGCTGCACCACTTTACACTCCTACTAACAATGTATGAGGGTTCCAGTTTCTGCACATCCTTGTCAACACTTGCTTTATTACTGACTATAAAGCTGAGAATGAGAGAGTATAACTTACGATCCCACCTTGGAAGTGTTAGAACGTCTTAGTGTTCTTTCCATTGCATTTCATAGCCTAATACATTAAAAAAAATAATTGTTATATTTTCCGAAATGGGTGCCAATGAGTTGTGTAAATCCTATGAAAATCAGAAAGGAGCACTTCTGTTACTATTGTATATTGGCTTGAAAGTTGGGGGAGTGAGGGATGGGGGAAGGAAATCTATTTGCCTATTAGTTAGAAAGCCACCACTGCTGTTTCTGTTGTATTACTGCTAAAATATTCTTCACCAAAGAGAAAAAAATTATTCTAAAATGCCTATTAAAAAACCCTGCTGTGCCAGCCAGTTCAATCAAATAAGCATTTGAGATGTATACCACAGGGTTTTTATAGGTTCTTCTGACTTCTGACTTTATAAGAAAGAACTAAGATGTTACATTTTCAGATGAGTGAAGACTTTTATTTACAAGTTTATGTTAGGCAATCTTTGCCAAATATTATGATCTTGAAAATGCAATTATAGCTATCAACAGATCTTTAGGTTACTTCATGTAAACTAGAAATAAAGTAAGGATTATTTTTGTTGACACTCAGTGGGGAGCTCTTTCTGGTTACTTAAAGATATCAGAATGTCATAGAAATTCTCTATAACTCTATGGCATACTCAAAATTGACTTTTATATAGATTTAGAAAAATTATCTGCCTACCTACCTAACCTTATAATTAGGAAAAGATGAGCATTAATAGTTGTTCCCCCTTTAAAATAGGGAATTCCACATCAGAGTAAAATCAGTTGTCTTCTTGGTTGATCTAGAATATTTTTTCTCTTGCATGATGAAATGACATCCTTAATAATATGTTTGAATTAATGTGCCCATTTGACCATAAGTAATATTTTTTGAATGACTTCATAACACAGTAGTATTTTGGTATGGGATAGTGGACCAAGAATTGAGGTAGCCATGACTGCTAAACAGGAAAGAAGATTGATTATTTTCATAGTATGGCCCAGTATGTTCTGTTAAAGTGTTCATAGGTTCAGAGCGAAGAATGTGTATAGAGAGTGAAAACAAACAAAGTAAGTATTTTGCATTATAGTATTTGAACTCCATTATTATATGGATATATGTGGAGAGTGATCTTTCACATATAGTATAAAAAACATCTATGCAAATAAAATTTAGTGAATTATTAGATTTTAGTTTCTTCATATAAAAACCTTATAAGTAATGTTGTCTACATTATGAGTCTTATCCAACTAAAGACACTTTGTAAATAATTTTATTTGCAATTTACCTAGTTATCTGCATGATTCCAATCCTTTGAAATTGGTTGAGGCTTTCTTATGATCCAGCATAGGCTTTATATTGGTAAATGTTCCATGCAAACTTGAAAAAAAGGTAGTATGTTGTTTTGGGGGGTGTTCTTTCAGTTAGGTTCAGTTTCCTTAGTGTGTTATTCAGGTCTTTATTTTTACTAATTTATTTTTCCTGGGCATTCTATCAGCAGTGGAGAGAGATATGTTAATGTCTCCAGTGGTGACTGATGAAAACCCATTGCAGTTGGAGCAATGAGATATTTAAAAATAGGAAATACCTCTGAGACAAGAGTAGTAATACATGCTAGGTCCAGAACTGTAGCTAAGGAGGGACAGGAACACTTATGAAGGCCATACCCCTAAGACCCACTGACACTGAAAATGTACACCTGTCTTGCCCCCATTACCTCCCTCACCAGGATAGCTAGTATTAGATAAAAGTAACAATAGAATATTGCTGTGAAATCTTTAAGAAGCAGACTCTTAGGAAAACCTAAGGCTGTGTGTAGAGCTAAAATTGAGAATAACTATGACATACTTAAACATAAGATATTGGTAGCACAATTTTACTTATTAATTTATTATAATTTACAGTTCAAGAATTCCTTTTGTTCCTCTTCTCTAGAAAGTTATCAATATTTTAACTATTTCCTTAACCACATTAGCACAGTTAAAGTTAACTTTATGGGTGATAACTCTTGGGTCTGTTCTATTGATTTTTCTATTATGTCATCTTTTATTTTTTGTAATTGAAGTATAGTTGATACAATATCATATTAGTTTCAGGTGTACATCATAATGATTCAATGCTTATAAACATTTCGACATGGTCACCATGGTAGGTCTAGTTACCATCTGTTACTATATAAAGTTATTCAAAATTACTGGCTGTATTACCTATGCTGTATATTACATCCTCATGACTTTTTAAATGTTATAACTGCAAGTTTGTACCTCTTAATCCTTTTCACCTTTAACCCGTCCCCCCAAATCCCATTCCCTATGGAAACCACCAGTTTGTTTTCTGTATCCATGAGTTTCCCTCTGGAAACCACCCGTTTGTTTTCTGTATCTATGAGTCTGGTTTTTTGTTTTGTTTTGTTTTGTTTGTTAATTTGTTTCATTTTTTAGATTTCACATATAAGTGAAATCATATGGTAATTGTTCTTCTCTGCCTGACTTATTTCACGTAGCATAGTACCCTGTTGGTTTATCTATGCTGTTGCGATGGCAAGATTTCCTTCTTCTTTGTGGCTGAATAATATTCCATTTGTATGTGTGTGTGTGTGTGTGTGTGTGTATGTATGTGTGTGTGTGTATCTCCTTTTGCATTCATTTGCTGATGGACACTTAGGTTGTCTGCATATTTTGGCTATTGTAAATAGTGATGCAATGAACCTAGTGGTGCATATATCTTTTCATGTTACTGTTTTTGTTTACTTGAGATAGATATCCAAAGGTGAAATTACTGGATCACATGGTAGTTCTATTTTTAATTTTTTGACCAAACTCCATACCATTTTCCATAATAGCTACAACAATTTACATTTCCAACAGTACCCCAAAAGTTTCCCTTTTTTACGTATCTTCGCCAATACTTGTTATTGCTTGTCTTTTTGATAATCACCATTCTGACAGGTGTGAGATGATTTGGGATTTTGATTTACATTTCCCTGATGATTACAGATATTGAACATATTTCATGTGCCTGTTGGCTATCTGTATGTCTTCTTTGGAAAAATGTCTATCCAGAGCCTCTGCCTATTTTTCAATCAGGTTTTTTTTTGCAATTAAGTTATATAAGTTCTTTGGATATTTTGGATATTGACCCCTTATTGGATATATGATTTGCATATATCTTCTCCCATACAGTCAGTTGCCTTTTCATTTTGTCGATGATTTCCTTCACTGTGCAAAACTTTTTGATGTAGTCTCATTTGTTTATTTTTGCTTTTGTTACATTTTCCTGAAGAGACAGGTCCAAAAATATATAGTTAAGACATGTAAAGAGCATACTGCTGTGTTTTCTTCTAGGAGTTTTATGGTTTCAGGTCTTACTTTCAATCTTTAATCCATTTTGAATTCGTTTTTATATATGGTGTAAGTTAGTGGCCCAGTTTCATTCCTTTGCATGTATCAGTTCAGTTTTTCCCTACATCTTTTATTGAAGAGGCTGTCTTTTCCCCATTCTGTATTTTTGCCTCTGTCTTAGATTAATTAACCATATAAGTGTGGCTCATTTTTGTTCTCTATTCTGTTTCATTGATCTATCTGTCTGTTTTTGTACCAGTACTGTACTGTTTTGATCACTGTCACTTTAGTATAGTGTGAAATCAGGAAGTGTGATACTTCCAGCTTTGTTCCACTTTCTTAAGATTGTTTTGGCTATTCAGGGTTTTTTGTGGTTCCATACAAATTTTAGGATAATTTATTCTAGTTCTGTGAAAAATGCCATTGGTATTTTGGTAGAAATTGTGTTGAATCTGTAGATTGCCTTGGTTAGTATGGTCATTTTAATAATATTGATTCTTCCAATCCAAAAACATGGTATATCTTTCCATCTGTTTGTGTCATCTTCAGTTTCTTTCATTGGTGTCTTATAGTTTTCCAAGTAAAGGTCTTTTGCAATGTCAAAAGAAGAAGGAAGAAGAACTCCCATGATAGAGCCCTGGGGACACCAACAATATAAATATAGGCACAAAAAGAGTGGAAACGCATGAGTATTATCATGAAAGCCAAAGAAAGATAGTATTCCAAAGAGAGAATAAGCGGAATTACTGAAAAGTGTCCATATGCTTAAATGAGAAATAGATTTTTGTTGTAAAAGATTTAAACAATATTGATTGGGTTTAAGTTCACTAATACTCCTGGAATAGGAAGTGGGGTCAGCCTGATTTAAACCAGACAATTCTCAAATTTCATTCTACTCAAAACTTACTCACTTACCAAATGGTAACCCCTCACACACACATCTATTCATTTATGTCTTAACTTACATTTCCTAAAGAAGAAGTAATGAAGGTGGGGAAACCTTACAGAAGCAATAAATTCAATTGTTTCCTCGTATAATGATTTTAAAGATGATGTAAATTAACATAGCTAGCAATTTTATACCAAGTTCCAAGAGGACCACTTCTAATGCTTTTTTAATGTATAGGTGTATGTGTGACTGTGTGTGTGTGTGTATGTGTATGTATGCACCGGTACAGCTACTAAGTGGTAGAACCAGAATATGAACCTGGGACTTTGACTTCAGAACCTATGCCGTAACCATTGTACAACACTTTCTATACATATTCATAGGAAGTTGTTTGGAAGTTCTTTGAAAAATACTGATTTACTTCACTAAACAATCAAAGCCTAGGGACATGTGAGAGCCAGTGCATCTGGTTTCAGTCTCTGACCTGTGGAAGTAAATGGAGCTTTCTTTTCAAGTTTGAATCCCAGGAAAAAAACAGTTATTGTTGGGTAGCAGGTCATGCAGCAGTATCTAAGCAGTGATGGGCTTACCATTTCCAGAGATGGTTCTGGAGAAGTGGAAATTGTGAGCTGAGCAGGTACCCTACTTGATGTCTACCATAGCATAACTTTGCAGGATCAGTTATCTTACACTCCCCAGTGAGGATACCAAAACTACAGGGAGTCATCCAACAGCTTCACCTCTGTGCTCTTTCTCCATGTTTAGTGCGGCAGTTACAAAACAAACTCTCCTCAGGTGGCCCTTGTTGAGAATAAAACATTTGAAATTATTCTAACATTATTTATTATATGGTTCTAAAATCATGTGCTCATACTTTAGAATTACTTGAACTGCCATGGATCTGTAATGGTGTGCTAAACTCTCTGATGACAATTTTGTTTTATCAATTTCTTTTTTCACTTCTAATGGATTTTGCTTTATACATTTTTCATGAAATGTAATTTGTCAGCACAAGATTCATGATTGTTGCAGGCTTTTGTGGATTTGTATCTTTTCATCACTATAAATCTACTTTTATTTATCCCATTGCCTTCTCTTTGCTTTCTCCTCATCCCATCTGATACTGATTTTTACCACATCTTTTTAATGTTGGCTTGATAAATCTTTGCTTGTCATCTTACTTTTAGTATTTCTTTGAAATTTTGTTTTTATTCATACTCTTTTTAATAGAGTATTACTGGGAGTTACTATTGTATACTATGTGGTAAACTTGCCTTTAAAAGGATTTATTTTTCTACATTTTGACATGCATTTTATCTTGTTTATTGTTTCTGTAATCTTCTATTATGTTTTATAGGCATACTAGCAATTTATTTTTACTTCTGTTTTTTATTGTAAATACATACATTTTTCTTTTCAAGTATTTTCTGCTGCAATTAGACTTTAGAGGTACTACTGTTAACTATTTTCATTTTTACATTAAAGTTTTAAAAATTCAATCTTCAAATTATACTTAATAACTATCACAATGACAGGAAATTATTTATTTGAATGTCATTTTTGTAAATATATCTTTATATATTCTCCCACTCTTTAGATAACACCACTAATTCTTATTTAGATTGAGGTTGTAAATAGAGTACTTAATTCATCAATTCTTTTCTCTCTTTAATTTATTTTCTCTCTTTTCCCTCTTCCCCTCCTTACTCCCTTCTATCATCCTTCAGATTTCTTCTATAAAGGTAAAAATCGCTAAAAAGGTAGAAACAGTTTCTTTGGTTAACAGTTTTGAATAATATTTAAACAGATTTTAAGGTCATATGTAAGATAATTAATTTTGAATGTTCATTCCCAAATATTTATGATCTCAATTATTTTATGAATATCAGACTTTACTTTCATTGTTTTGGCATAGGTCTTTAAGTAATTTATCTAAAAAAGATATCTATGTCTGTTTCTTTAGTCTGTGCTGATTACAGGATGTCTCCTTTTCTGTGTTTTCACATCACAGCATTAAATTACTGTGTATATAATTTCAAAGTATATGTGTGTGTGTGTGTATACTTTAGATATATTCAAATTCCATATAATAGTGTATAATTCCAAATCCTAACATTTTTCTTAAACCTAGGCAACTATTTACTATCCTTGTAAATATTTGAGATATTAGAGAAGGTTTAAATGAATTAGATTTTCCTTTATTGTTAATATTCTAATTTTTTTCTTGGATGATTGTACTTTTTTAATATTTGAAAATCTCTCCAGGTTATTCATAGTTGATTTGATTTTCAATTATTTTTCATAAACATAATTTCAGGTTTAAGGCTGATATTTTCTATGTATCAGGATTTTTAAAAAAATATTTGCTTTAAATAATTTGCTTCAGCTACATCAATATACCCTCTTTTAGAAATTTCTTTTTATTCATAGGCTTATCATTTGAATATTTCCTCTGTTTTTAAACTATTTTTTCCTTTCTATATCATCTGGATATGGTTTTCATCTGAGAACTCATGTCCCTACAAATATCTTCTCTCAAATGTCTTCATTAGTTCTTCAAATATGGAAATTGGGTTTTTCTTCTTCTTGTGGTCCATCCACATTTTAAATAGCTTCTTCTTCCTAACTGATGCCATACTCTAAATTTTACTGAGAATGGGGTTAACATTTTTAAACATTTTATCTGTATATTGCTGTATATCTGTATCAAAGGAAGCAGCTCACCTGATTGCTCAGGGTTGGAAGTTTAATTTTTTTCATATATGTCATGTTATATTTTCTGAATATATCTTTAGAGAATGAGGTAGGACTTTCAGTTATGATATTGGATAGGCTGTAGAATATTGGACTAACCCTTCTCAGACAAAAAACTAGGTATTTTTAAATATTCTAAAAAGCTCTAAAATACAGGTTGGTAACCTGTTATTAGGCGAAAATGCCAGTGAAGGTAAGGAACTACAGAAGAAATCAGAGTCAAAGTAGGTTTAACTCTGAACATCTTTGCAAAATTTGTGAAACTTGAGCATCCTTTTATGGGTTCTTAAGGGATGTGGAGGAAAGAACATAAAGCAGATGCAACTGGGGATGTAAGGTAATCCAGAAATAAATTTGACTTTTCCTACACACATGCAAGGTTATACAAAAATATAGCCTTGGGGCTGAGTTATATAGGAGTTAAAAAAGAGTCCCTGAGGAGTTATAGCTCTCAGATGGCACTCCCACAGATCTGTGCATGTAATTCACATTAACGGTTACTCAGTAAAACTGCAAGCCTTGAAGCTAATTTAGAATGGTCCTGGGTCAAGAGTTCCCTTATATTCCTATTCACAACAAACACAGATCCTATCTGAAGAATTGCACCTACATCCTAGGTCACAGAAATTCCCAGAAATTGTGCTCCAAGCAGAACGAGCAGGACATAGTCAGAAATCACTAATTCTGCAAGGACATAAAGCACCATAAACATGAAGAAAGCATACTTTATCAATTCACAAAAATGTCTTATATTGATATTATCACAAATTATAAACTAACATGGATACTTGAAAAAAATGAAAGTAAAGTTTGAAAATCTCTATGGAGAAAAAGAAACAAAAAATATAATTGACTTAACAAAATTGAATTTTTAGAAATAGAAAGAAAGATAGGAATTACAGATTCAATGGAGAAACTTCTTCTTCCTGTGATAGTTGGTACTAGACGTATCTTCTGAAAATTAATGACTAGAAAACTGGGCAAAATTATTTTCAGATATCAAACTTTAAACAGCACAAGACTGACTTTCCAAAGAGAAAAGAGTTAAATGGCATGAAGTATCACAGTTTCCTCAAGGCACTTTCCAGCCAGAGAGGGTATCACGAGCAGGAAAACACCACTGTATCACTAATTAAAGGAGATTGAGACTGGGCATATGGGTGGAAGAGGCCATTGAAATCTGTGGGAAAGAATATCAGAGAGGAGGGAGTTACACAGATACAGAGCTCTGTAAATCTACAAAGGAGTTACCTTGAATGTTTGGATAAAAAATAATTTGAAAATGTGTATGGTAAAATTGCACAAGGCCAGGCAAAAAACATATAGTACAGAAAAACAGCTACTGGGGAGCTGTCAGCTGAAAAGTTCCAGGGCTCACTCAGGGCTAAGAGATCTGTGAATTTCACCTTGGCAGAGTGAAGGGACATTGCTGATCACATGATTAATTCAGGAGAGATCCCAAAAGTGCTCTCACACATTCATAGCCCTAGAGTAAAGTCTATACATGCTCTAACAAAGCTGAAAAATAAGCCTTTACTGGATCAACTTAATCTGAAAGACACTTAAATGCCTGACAAAGCATACTCTTCAATCTTTAAATGAAGACAACAAAATCCAGACGATCAATAATGTAATATACCCAATGTTTAGTATCAAATAAAAAGTGCTAAACATACAAAGAAGCAGGAAAATGTGACTCACAGACAAGACAGAAATCAAACATAGGGGAAAAAAGAGATAATGAAATTAGTGTAAAATAATTTCAAACAACTGTTAAAAATGTGCTCATCGATTAAAGGATAATAGAAATATGGTGATAAAGGAAATGGAAAATATAAAGAGAATTAAATGGGAATATAGAGGCTAAGAAAAAAAAACAGAATCAGAAATGAAAAACTCATTGTAGGCACTTAGCAGAAGCTAGAAGATAGCATTATAGCAAACAGTAAAGACATTGAAACATAAATTATCCAAACTAAAACATGGAGAGAGAAAAAGACCAAAAAAGAAATTAACAGAGACTCAGAGACCTGTTGGAATATATCAAGCAATACAACATGGACTCTATTGAATTCTAAAAATGGAGGGGGTGCAGAAAAAAATATTTGAAAATATAATAGTTGAAATATTTCCGAATTTGAATAAAACTGTAAGCCACTGATCCAGGAAGCTCTGTGAGACCCCAAAAGAATGAATGTAATGAAAGCTGCACCCCCATAGATTAAACACATATTATAATCATTTTGGTGAAAACCAGTCATAAAGAGAAATCTTTTCTGAAAGCCATCAGAGAAGAGGAAAGACACTTTTTTTTTTTTTTTTTTCAGAAAGCTGGACTTGTATAAGACAGCAGAGATGGAGATAAATAATGTTCATGCTTGCAGAGGAGCAAACCTTTCCTTCTGCTAGACTTTTATTGCAGTGGTTTGTGTTGAGCTAATTAAGAGTTGAGTTGCGTTTGAAGTTTGTTGTTGCTGTGATCACACCCAGTGTGCCAGAAGTTTCAGATCCTTCTAGTGATACTTTGAATTTATGGTGAAGGCAAAATCTCCAGAGGATTTTTCTTAATGTCTTCTCCCTGCTTTGCTTTGGGTCTTTCATTTGTGTTTTTCCCCAGAAAGCAGCTCTCCTGCTGTATCCCACCATTAGTTTTTACTTGATGCTAATTAGCATGGCGGTGGGCAGTGGACTGGGGGCATTCTTTGATTTTCTGTTTGATTCTCATTCTTAAACAGGTATGGTGAATCTGGTTCTGGGGATTGTGGCCTTCACAAGCCTTTCTCTCCTTCATCCAGATATAATACTGGACCTAGCACATTTTCCTGCCTCAGCCCTAAGCCTTTTCCCCTGTTTTCCTTCTTCAATTCTAGCGGACTTTCACCTATTCCTTTAGGTGAATAGGTTATCCTGCCTGCATTCCTGAATGCCAGGGCCTTTTGCCTCAGGGAATATGGGGAAGGTGGGTCTTGGTGGAGTTTCTGCACCTGCCCAGATGCAGTGAGATTCCACCAGTATTCTCAGGCTATAGTTTCTGTTGCCCTTCCCTGTACAAAAAAAGCTATTGGAGACAGGGGAGATGGTTGTAAGTGGAATTTCAGCAGTACCTTCTGTTCTCTTCCCATAGCTAGCATCACCAGGAAGCTTTCTTGATTCTCACATACCTTCCCTGTGAGAGCCTGATATCATTTCTATAGAGAAAATGTGTGAATCCCATATGTTTGTCACCTACAGGGACTTCATACTAGCCCATACTAGCCCATTCTCATACTAGCCCATACTTGACTTTCAGAGATTTGTTATTAATAAGTAGTTGAATCTCCTTACTGGAATATGTGACATCTATCAATATCTGTCCTGGGTAAGCAAATGCTCAAGTCCTGGCTCTCCCTATTGGCATCTGTCTTTATCCAGCTTTTGGTTGATTGTTTGCCCCTAACCTCAGCTCTTTGATAGTTTCAATAAAAGTTGTTAATTTGTAGTTTTGTATTAGCATTCTCAAGAGAAGCAGAACCAATAGGAGATAGATAGATGATAGGTAGATAGATAGATAGATAGATAGATTGATTGATTGTAGGAATTGGCTCATGAGATTATGGAGGCCAAGAAGTCCTATGACTTGTAAGCTGCAGAACCAGGAAAGCTAGTATGTAATTTAGTCCCAGTCCAAACGCCTATGAACCAGGGGAACCAATGGTATAAGTTCACGTCTGAAGGCCTGAGAACCAGGAGTGCTGATGCCTGAGGGAAGGAGAATACTAATGTCCGGCTCAAGCAAAGAGAGCAAATTCATCCTTCCTCTGCCTCTTGTTCTCTTCAGGGCCTCAGTGAATTGGATGTTGCTCACCCACACTGGTGAGGGCATCTTCTTTACTCAGTCTGCCAATTCAAATGTTAATACTCTCATAGACATACCCATAAATAATGTTTCACCAGCTATCAACTTAGCCCAGTCAAACTGACACATAAAATTAACCTGAAGTTTATATGGTGTTTTTCTCATTGTAAATGTGTGAGCGATGCTTTTTACAGTTCTCAATACCTCTAAAGAGGAACTGGAAGCTGAATTCCATCCCACATCTTTTAAGTATCCTTCCAGGCATCAAAATTCATAAATGTTACTTATTACTCTATATCAAATTTCTCCCACATTTGGTGGCTTCAAACAACAAACATATATTATCTAACAGCTTCTGTGAGTTGGGACTCTGGATATGGCTTAGTTGGGTGCCTCTGTCTCAAGGTCTTAAAGAAGTTGGCAATCAAGATGTAACTGGGGCTATGGTCTCATCTGAAAACTCAGTGATGGACTCTCCCTCATGAAGATTTTGGTAGGATTTGGTCCCTTATGTGTCATTGGACTGAGAGTCTTTGTTTCTCCTGGCAGAGAAAGACAAGACAGAGAGAGAGAGAGACAGAATGCATGCATGGTAGCAAAATAGAAGTTAGTCTCTTATTAATCTAATCTCTGAAGTGATATCCTATTACTTTTTTCTATTCATATAGACATGTGTCATTAGGTATAGTACACAATCAAGAGGATGATATCATACAAGGATGTGCATACCAGTTTGCAGAGATAATTGAGAGTTATTTTAGAGACTGACTACAACAGAACAGAAGCAGGGAAATAATAAATATATGTGCAGATACCAATGAAAGAAGATATAGACAAATAATTTAAAAATTAATGAATCTGAAATTTGGTTATTGGAAAAGATTAATTAAATTGAAAAAAATCTATAGCTGGATTTACCAAGAATAAGAAAAGAAAAGAAATGGACAGAAAGCAAAACAAATAAGTGATATAGAGAATAAAATTGGAGGCATACCTACAAATTTGACTCACATTAAATGCATAATAAGGTAGTAGTGCCTAATTTTATGTCAATAAATATTAAAACTTAGATGAAATAGATAAATTCCTTGAATGCCAAAAATCACAGAACTGACCAGAAGAAATAGAGAATTAAAAAAAAAAAAAAACCTGTACAGTCTCTGAAGTGAGGCCCCTCTCTCATTTCTGACATTGTTATTTCTTTTTTTTTCATGATTAGTTAGCTAGAGATTTATAACTTGTATTGATCTGCTCAAAGTAAGAGATTTTGATTCTACTGATTTTCTTTGTTGTTTTTCCATGCTTTAGTTCATTGATTTTTGTTTTAGTCATTAATGCATCCTTTTATTTGCCTCAGATTTAATTTGTTCTTCTCTTTTCTGAAGGGGAGAGTTAGCAACTGGGTCTGCTGCATGCTTAACGTTGTTACCCTTATTTCTATTTTAAGTATTCAGTTTTAAGGAGCATCCTCACATTAGGACATTCTATCTTCTTGGGAAAGGGAAAGAGCAAGAGAGTTGGTGGAAACATGAAATGGCTTTTAAAGCATTTTTTTCATTTCTATTCACATTTCAATGTCCAAAGTAAATTGTATGGGCCAAAAACTCTGCATTGATGGGATGGGAAAATATATGCCTCCCATCGTAGGTGCTCTAAGTTTCATGGCTATGGATAAATAACCTTTTAAAGGAAACAGGAAATACACTCTCTGACAGAACTAAAGCCTCTAATGATGCCACTATTGTATTAAGACTTCTTTGGCGTTTAAAGAAGACAATTTCAGAAAATAATGGAGGCATTTCAGTGCTCTGTTTTCTTAACTTTTCTGCACGTTCTGCCACTGTTCACTGTTAGCTTCTATTTGAAACTTTCTGTTTTCTTATCTTCTCTGTTTTTGCAGTTCTTCATGATAATAATGTTTCTGCCAAGTGTCCATAACTCCTAAACAGTTTTAGCTGTATTTTCTCTTCTGGATATGCTTCTCCTCCCACATTGCAAACACAATAGTTATCCTTAGTTTCTTTTTTTTCTGAATATAGAACAAATTTTTAAATAATTACTTTTTCTACTAATAAAAATAAACATTCTTAATGCAGAGTTCTTGAAAGTTAGATGGAAAAGGCCAATAAAGTTTGTCACATTACAGGAAACTGCGCTCAATTTGAGGAAAGAACCAAAGTCCATTGGTATGGGAAATACCCTCTCTGGGTGGAGTATATCTTGATATAAATTATTAAATAAAGGTCTCAGGAGAGAAAACAAAGCCTAGATATACAAGGGATACATGGATTATCAGCAACTGTCTTCTCTTGTGTTGTCCTGCCCCTAGAACTACACAGAAGATACTCAGACTCAAGAAGGTGTTCGTTGATATAAAATGGGCAAATATATGTATAATTGAGTTAGAAGAAGAAGAGAACGAGGCAGAAAAAAGTATTGGAAGTAATAATGACCAAAAAGTTCCCCATTTTTTTTTTTTTTTTTTCGGTACGCGGGCCTTTCACTGTTGGGGCCTCTCCCGTTGCAGAGCAAAGGCTCCGGACGCACAGGCTCAGCGGCCATGGCTCACGGGCCCAGCCGCTCCGCGGCATGTGGGATCTTCCCGGACCACAGCACAAACCGGTGTCCCCTGCATCGGCAGGCAGACTCTCAACCACTGTGCCACCAGTGAAGCCCAAAAGTTCCCAAATTTAATGAAAGACAGAAATTTGTAGCTACAAGATACTAAATGAACACTAAGCAGAGTAAACACAAAATTCAGTAAACAGTTGTGCTTTGCTCAGCTTCATGGGGTTATTTATTTGTTTGCTTGCACTGAGAAAAAAGATGGTCATAGCTTTTTAATCCTATGTACACCATGTATTATAAAAATTGCTCCTAGATTTTTGCTTGTTGAAGGCACCCTTCCCTGTTTTTTAGCACCATTACATGTGTAAAAGCTCATTTTTATCATTTTTATATCTTGTTTGCAATGAGGATTTTGGAGGTAATTTAGATGCTCAGGCTTATATTTCTACCTTGAGATAAAAGTCTTGTACAGATTTTTTAACTAATAGAATCAATAAATACCCATAAAAAATAAGCATCAAGGAATAAAAATAGTAGCAAATCCATGTAACAATCTAAATCTGTAATTAGTACCCAGAATTTACGACATTTATTACACCAAGAATAGTAGGCAGCATGGCATTTTATAGAAATAAGCATAGTCTCAGTAGCAATTAAATAGATGCAAATTAAAACAATTTTAAGGTACAGTTATACTCCTATTAAGCTAGCAAAACAGAATAAAATGTAAATACTACATAGTGCTTTTGGGGTTTATGCAATTTATAAGCCTCTTATGATACTTAATATTTGGTATGCTCTTCTTTCTAGAGTTAAATTTCACAATAAAAAAACCAGATCAACAAAACTCTCTCCATACTTTGAAACTGCATTTTGCCTTTAGGAATACTCTTCCAGAAAAGTATTCCTCAAGAAGAAATTTTAAAGTAAATTAGAAATTAGACAAAACATTTGTGGTCTCTGTACCACTATTAAAAAGTTAGAAACAAACTAAATGTCCAACAAAAATGTCATTTCTACGCAAAGTATGTAAGATTTACATAACGGAATTCTGTCTATATCTAAAATGTTAAATGAATACCCCATCTCAAAAGATGGAAATGTTTACAGGAAATGCTAATTACTGTGAGACACAAAGTATTATAGATTCAATGATATTAAGTCATTTATATATCTATATAAATATTATAATGCTTGCATTATATTTTGAAGCCAATCAAATAGTCCATGAACATTCAAAAGTGTTAAGGCTTGATATTATTTTCTATTAATTTTAATATAGGAAATTTTTATGCAAAAACTTGAACTTCCTTTTAAACAGATTTTACTCAAATCATCTTACATATATTTTAAGCAAAATGACATGAATATGTAATTAATTAACAGTTGCCTTTTTTGATTTTGTCATTCTAAAAAACATTTTTGGAAAAAAACAATTGCATAAAATTTCATGAAAAGAGGCAGAAGTAGGGTATAAATCTTAAGAATTCATCACGCTGAGCTGCTTTGTACGGGAATCACTGTGGTGTTTTACAGACAATAGACCTTCTCTTGTAATTACCATCATTTTCCCCAGTTTCTGATTATTTGCAAAACAATAAGCATTTGGGCAGTGGTTAATTGTTTCTCTTCAAACATTTGACACATTCTTCATTACTTTCAGTGGATGTGAGTCTTTTACTAAAGCACAATTATAATTAAGACTGATGAAATCATTAGGCTTGTTGTAAACATTCAGTTTATCCAAATAGAGTTTGGCAACATTTTAAAGGTCTTCTGTCAGGTTCATTCATTGTGTAATTATTTGTTGTTGATGTTGAATTCCAGCATGATTGTTGTCATTTGTCATTATGCTCTGTTGGAGTAAGTCAACTAACTTTATAATATTCCTGATCCATCTACATTTAAAATAACAGTGAATATCACTTTTTAAAAGTGTTAATTCATCTCTTCTGATATTAATATAGTGGATGCCAAGAAGTGTTATTCTGTTCACTTGCTGGTTACATAAATTTGCTATGGGCCAAGCCCCAGTGAGACAAAAATTAAAATAAAACATTATCCTTGACCTCAAGGCTCTTATATTCTAGTGCACTGATAGTGTCACATAGACAAAGTGCCATGAAAAATCTAGAGAATGCTACCTAAACCCTGATCAGGCTAAGGGTTTCCTAGACAAGTCTTGCCTCTCAAACTTTTTGTAGTATAGGTTGTTAAAATACGTCAGGTATTTTTTACACAATTAAACCGTGTTTGGAAGATCCTTTTGCCCTTGGTCTGATATCTGTTCCTTGTGAATCTTTTAAGGATTCCACAAGGGATATGGAAACTTGCAAGGAAATGGCCCTTCTTTCTTACACATATGTGGTCAGCAAACTGTGGCAGCTTTAACTTCAGAAGACTTTGCCTTAAAATATTTCCTTTCAGATAGGCCAACTGGTGGGTTTTGTCTACCAGCCAGTTTCTGAGATTTAAATACTAAAAGGCTTTTGCTCTATTTAATTTGAAATTTAAAAAAAAGAAAAGAAGTCATGGTAAAAACAGGAACAAACATTCTGCTTCGCCAAAGCCTAGGATATTTGGTGAATTTGAGTGATTATGGGAGGTGGCATTTCTCAGCCAATGTTTGGATCTTTAAATCTCACAAAAGGATTATAGCCTGGGGCAACATTCTTTAGTTTTAATGAGTGTATGATCAGTTTTAAAAATGAAATTAAAAGCATTAAAATAGTTTAAAGGATGATTCTTACAAAGTGCCCCTTGATTGAAATAATTTTGCTATTTTACAGTCGCTCAAGAGTTTTTCAAAGTCCTCGTCTAGAGAAACCAAATTATTTTGTTACTAAATTTACAGGGGCAGCATAAAATGAGTGCTTTATATAACTTACTGACAAATATTTCTTTTTAAACATAAAAGTAATGTTATCTAAAACATACTGTGGATCAGGTAAGATGTTGGTGCTCAATTGTGGCTACATCTTAAGGTCACCTGGATAATTTTTGAAAAAATATTAATGCATATACACAACCATAGAGCAATTAATCCAAATTTGTATGGATAAGGCCCTGGAAAGTGTATTTTATTTATTTTTATTTATTTATTTATTTTTTTGCGGTACGCGGGGCTCTCACTGTTGTGGCTTCTCCCGTTGCGGGGCACAGGCTCCGGGACGCACAGGCTCAGTGGCCATGGCTCATGGGCCTAGCTGCTCCGCGGCATGTGGGATCCTCCCGGACCGGGGCACGAACCCGTGTCCCCTGCATCGGCAGGCAGACTCTCAACCACTGCACCACCAGGGAAGCCCTGGAAAGTGTATTTTAAATTCCTCAAATGTTTTCAATGTGCAGTCAGGTATGGAAACCTCTTTGTGAGAGTTAGCTGCCCTAGTCTTGCATATGGCCATACTAAACCCTGGGTTTGTATACTGAATTGGGAGAAATATAGAGTCTGTGAGGTATAGTGCCATTTTACGAGAAAACTCCCATCAAAAGTATTAAAATGGGGGCTTCCCTGGTGGCGCAGTTGTTGAGAGTCCACCTGCCGATGCAGGGGACACGGGTTCGTGCCCCGGTCCGGGAGGATCCCACATGCCGCGGAGCGGCTAGGCCTGTGAGCCATGGCCGCTGAGCCTGCGCGTCCGGAGCCTGTGCTCCACAATGGGAGAGGCCACAACAGTGAGAAGCCCACATACAGCAAAAAAAAAAAAAAAAAAAAAAAAAAAAAAAAAAAAAAAGTATTAAAATGAAGTCCCAAAATCACATCATTAACCACTGTACCATCTTGATCACTCCTCAAAGCGAGAAAATCAGTGGTTTTGGTTTTGATAAAGAATCAAGAAAAGTTTATTTTAACACAATCACATTAAGAAAATTAAGGGGCTTATTCAAATGTAAAAGCTGACCATAGTCTATATGTACCAGGCTCCTGAAAATAAACTCACTGAAGACTACACAATGCATGCTTTAACTATTTACAGTCATTTTATGGACAGCAAATTTCTTTTCAAATACTGGAGATTTACACTCAGTCTGTTTGAAGTAGAAATTCTATGGGGTGTGTGTTTGTGTGTGTGTGTGTGTGTGAGTGTGTGTGTGTGTGTGTGTAGGGAATGGCCCAATAAGAAATTATTAATATCTAATACTAAGTACAAAAATTTTAGAACTGTTTAGATTGTTGGCAATTAGTAATAAAAATCTTTTAAATGTGAGTGATTCTTAGCAGTTGAATTATTTTGATATGGTCTTGGGCAAGATTAATGCCCTACACTATTTTCCCCAGTATTTTAAATGTCATAAGGGAAGATGAAAGCACAGGCCCCCTGGGGTATACAAATGGTAGTAAAGTTTTCTTCCATTTTCTTGTTCCATAAAGGATATGACTTATAAAAGTCCACATTGTGGTTTATAAAGAGCCTGGGCTTTGGAAGCAGACAGGTCTCTATTTTAATCATACCCCTATTTACTAGTTGTGTGATATATGATAAGGTTCCTATATTGTAATTTAACTTCAACAATTGTAGTTGCTTCTTTATAATGCCATTATTATTCCTTTCTCCTTTCCCAAACCTTTAAATATCAGCAGACTTTTTCCTCTCTATGTATATACATTCTTCCCATTATATTCACCTGATCTCCTGGTTCCAGAAGGCATCTCTAAACTGGAGATATCGTCATAGCCTGGTTATAGCTCCAGTGTCTTCACTGATTAGAGACCTGATTACATCCTAGACCCATCTACCAAAGTCTTTTCCAGGCATCTTAAAGTTCAACATATCCAATGTTAAATTTGTTACTCTTCTCCCAAAAGATTGTTTCTCATGTATTCCTGCCTCAATGAACAGTACTTCTAATTTGATTGAAATTAAATGTTTAAAAAAGAAAAATCTGCATATTCAACCTCATCCATATCTTCATCCATCAGTTCATATCAGTTTTCCACCGAACATGTCTTTGATTATATCCACTTGTACTTCGTTCTTATTACTACTTTATTAGTTTAGGTTAATCAGCTAAACCTTAGCTTAGACTAATTATTACAAAAGCCTTCTTAATGTTTTTGCTGCCTCTTGACTTGCAAATCTTCATAGATTTTTGCTCTTTAACCATAAATATCATCTTAAACACAACTCTCTTCATGTAAGTTTTGTGATCAACACCTTACAATGACTCTCTCTGCAACTTCTTTTCATGACCTTTTGCTCTAGTAATCTAGTACTTCCTTTCATTTCTTACTATTTTCCCTTTACGTGATTCTAGCACATTAAACTCTCACCTCTAGCACTTTTCACATGCTTCTCCCTCTGCCCAAGGCTTCATATCTATCCCCCAAATTCATTTCTTCATATATATATATATATATATCTCCAGATATACAGTATATCCAGCTTACACTCATTCTTTATTCTTTACAACTGAACTTTCAGTTTAAATTCAGTAAAAATTAATGGAATACCTATTGCGGTTATCGTTCCTTGTATTAGCATTCTATTTAAATATGCGGGAGGCAGATTTTTTTTTTTAAGTTTATATGTTTCTAGATAAAGAGGAGACAAAGCTGCAACTGGATCTATTTCATTGGATTGGCCAAAAAGTTCCTTTGGGTTTTTCCATAGGATGTTATGGAAAAACCCAAACGAATTTTTTGACCAGTCCAATAGATCAGAAGATCCTAGATTTCAAGCCTGATGCCATAACTGAATGAGATTTTCAGCGTCTTGAAATAAAGATGAATGTAGTTTGCTTGTGGGAGGATGGTAAGTGGTTGTGGTCAGAGGACAGAAGGCTAGGTTACAAATGTTGTCACAACAGTTTGCACCCCATCTCAACAAAAGGTAGAGCCACCCCTTAAATTTGGGTTAGCATTGTACTAATATGATTTGATCAACAGAGTGTGGTAGAAATGAAGTTATATGAGTTCCGTACCTGGGCCTGAAAAGCCCTTGGACCTTCCTCTTGCTGCTTCTTGGGGTCATAGGATGACATGTGAACAAACAGGACAGCCTGCTGGAAGATTAGATAACATGAAGAATACAGATAAAGCATTTACGCTGAGCAATGCCACCACCTCCAGCAGCCCAGCTGTGCTAGGAGCTGACTGCAGACTGATGAATGGGGCCACTCAGGTCCAGTAGATGAATCATCTAGTTTAGCCTGGCCAAGTTCAAAAGGTGAGGTCAAATCAGTCCTCAGTTCCAACCTTTGACAATGCTCTCCATCTTACTTAGAATAGGATCAAAGACTGATAAGATCTGGTCCCCTGCTATCGTGCTGACTTATCTTTTTCTACTGATATTCTTGCCCCTTTACTGTTCACAATGGCTTCATTGATTACTCCTCAAACAGGCCAAACAAGCAAGCCTTTACTATAGCTATTACCTCTACCCCAATACTTTTCCCAGTAGACCCTCAACACCCTCATCAGATAAAGGCTTTTGCTTTAATATCACCTTCTCATTGTGGACCACAGTGATAACTTTTACTTAAATCTGCAGCCTTTTCAGTGTCCCTCTCCTACTCTAATTTTTCTGTTTTCCTCCACTTATGACTTTCTAACAATACAAAATTTATATATTTTTTTATTATTTATGTTTTTCCACCCACCAGAGCATAAGTTCCACCAGGGCAGAGATCTTTGTCTCATGATGGCGTTTCATGCAACCAGGACAATATAAAGTGTTCAGTATATATTTGTGGAGAAAATTTATATAAAAGGGTACCATTATATATTTATATATATTTGTATTATTTTTAATTTAGTATTCTAGAGATTTTGCTTTAAAATATTCTTTAAGCATTTTAATGAGCACAATGCTAACTTAACCATTCAGTGATTATTGGAGTTAGTCTTTATACTTTTAGATATAATGCCTGAATGAAAATCTTTTAAATGAGTTTGTGTTTTAGAATAAATCCAATAAGGAAATGTGATGGATCAGAGGATATGAACATTTTAAAGTCACATTTTTTTCTAAATGCAAATACAATTAGTGCTCAATACTAATCTCTTTTTAAAAAGTGAAAGTTAGATAGCAGGTATGTGACCAAATGACAAGTGACTCTGTGACTCTGTTTTATAATTTCTCTACCAAATGATAAAACAAATATAATCCTGCATATATATGACATATATATATATATACATATATGACATCAAAATATAGATAAACATCTTTGCATGAACTTGTGTATGTTATAGGGCAGAATTGTAACTAAATTCTGATATCTCCACCACAGTGTGGCAATTATGTCTATATGTAATTTAATATGTTCCATAAAATAAGAAGTTGGGTTACAGTTAGGATTCTGCATTTCAATAATATTTTTATATTAAAAAATATATAATATAAAAATTGGGGCTTCCCTGGTGGCACAGTGGTTGAGAGTCTGCTTGCCGATGCAGGGGACACGGGTTCGTGCCCCGGTCCGGGAAGATCCCACATGCCGCAGAGCGGCTGGGCCGTGAGCCATGGCCGCTGAGCCTGCGCGTCCGGAGCCTGTGCTCCGCAACGGGAGAGGCCACAACAGTGAGAGGCCCGCGTACCACAAAAAAAAAAAAAAAAAAAATTGGCCAGAAGTTAAAATTAATAATATGATTAAGTAAACTTTAAAAATATTAAATGATTATATAGTGAATATGTCTTTCTCTACAAATTGCATTGGTTACTTTTTTGTCAAGAACAAATGATGGATTGAATAATGAATATTTTTCTTTAGCTTGTTAATCAAAATATTAAAATATATACCTCCCAGGAGATCTGAAAATCTAGAAAATGTAGTCATAACTGATCATCTCAGCTTTTTTCTTAATTGCAAAACACAAGCTATTAAGGGATAAACATGAAAAAATATTCATGTGTATCCTACAGTAGAATAAACATGAAAAAAATTATTTTATTGTTCTTATCCATAGTTTTTGATGATGTACATTTTTTAGAGATCTTCCTTTTTACAGAAATCAAACAACTTTGTTCATCTTGAGCCGTCTGGTAATTTTTGAGGCAATGCTGGAAGGTATTTATGTAAAGGAGCTAATTTTCCCTGATTATTTGATTTCACATTGATTTCCTCCTTCAAAAGCTCCTTTTGTAACTTTTGCCTGAAACATAAAATTAGCAACTCATTGCATGTCTTCTTGTTCAGTGCTGGCTCCTGGCAAAATTGTTAGTTCCCAAAGGGTTGTCTGAGGGCCTCCTCATCTCTGCTTTCTATATACTTTTCCTCTTTGTAGGAAGCCTCTGCCTCAGATTCTCTAAAAATCTTTTCAAAAAATGGTTCAGCATGCGTGTAAATTATTATAGAACAATAATTTTCCTTCTTCAATATTCACTATTTTAGCTTTTTTTCTGATTTGGGGGTGCAAGGTTCTGTTGTCTAGAACAAACAAACAAAAGCCCACATTGTTAAGTGGGAAGCATTCAGTGATCCTAATATCGTAAGATAGAGTTTACCTGTTACTCCTTCTCCATAAACCTGGATTTACAGATCAATGTTTTTTAGATAGGAGTTTCGGTGTGGTTTGCATAAGTCACCTATAAGTAAGTTCATAAAGAAAAACAAATAGCCTTTCTGCCTTTGTATGCCCTGTAGCACCTAGGACAATGTGGATATATGTCACGAGCCCAATATACACATACAGGTGGACAAAGAGGATATTGATGTATATTATTTTATTTCCGTGGATTAGGCTTATCTACAGGAGTCTATCTTCTGATTTGGGTAAATATAATTCTAGACACCTCTCTATGTTTTTATGTCGATAAAAGTACAGGTTGATATTTGGACAAAATATTTTTATAGAATTGTCACAATGCATAGTAATTGAGTTTTTAAATAATATAAAGTATTAGTTTTATTTGTATTCAGTTTGAATAGGGAAAAGAATTTGAATTGAGAAAGGTTGTTGAACTTCATATAATTTTCACCAAAAATACTGTTTTTAAAAAGATATTCTACCATTCTTCCCATTGATTTATATGGTCTAGACCTTTTCTCAAAGGTAGGAGAGTTCATGAATGCTTCAACCAACAGAGTATGCTATATTACTTCTGGGGTTAGGTCATAAAAGGCCATACAGCTTCCACCTGCTTTACTTGGGACTCTCACTCTGGGGAAAGTTGGCTGCTGTGTACAAAGTCCCTTTGTCCTAAGGCAGCATTCCACTCAGCAGACCAGCTAAGCACAGCCTTCTATCCATCTCTAGACATATGACCCCTCATGGATTGTTCAGACCAGCGCATCCACCAGCTGAGTACCAGGAGTGATCTCAGCCCCTGCCAGAAGGGGCTGAGGAACAGAAGACTTGCACAGCTCAACCCTGCCCAAATTTATGACCTACAAAATCTGTGAGATTAAATTAGAATGGCTGTGGTTTTAAGCCATTAAGTTTGTGGTAGTTTTTTTCTTTTTTTAAAACATAGTAATATATGTTTATTACATATATGGAACAGCTTTCAAAAATAAAAAGCTCAATGTGTTTCAAAACTTTGTGTTGTAAAAACCTCTGTGCCAAACCAAGGAATGTAATAGAAGCGTATGCAAAGTGGACCCAGACAATAAGAAGTCCAAAACAAAAGATAAGGACTCTGAGAAGACTATTTAAAAATATAAAACAAAATAATTTTTTGTTATAGATGATATGATAAAGATGCTAGATAACTGTAACAAGAATAAGAAGAGATATTATAATACTATATATTTATAAAGTAATTATAATCTGCCACCTTCCTGACCTTATTCCCCTTATCCTCTCAGATTTTCTTAGGTATATTTATTCTTTCTTAGGAAAATATATAATAACAGTGGACTATATTACTTTCTTTATAGGACAAAAATCTAACGTTTCTTTTCTGAAGAGAATAATATATGTATATACACACATATATACACACAATTTATGTACTAGTTAATCAAATGAATGTTAATTTTGTTTCTAAGTATTTTATTTAGAAGCTCTGAGTTTTATCCCCGATATCCACGGAAAAAGTCGAAAAATTGAAATATTGTTAATTACAGTACAGCATGAAAAATGCAGTATCTTTTGAAAAAACGTTTATCATATCACCTGCTTTAATAAATTTTTGTGAGGACTTTGGAGCTGTGAATTTAATTCATTCAGTTTGTGGGAAATGACCAGGAAAGGCCAGTCCTTATTGTCAAATCTATCAGTCAGCTCATTCCATTAGGAATAAAAGTCTGACTTTGTTTTTCAATTAGAATTAGCATGTTAATGTGCATCTCAGTCACACCCCCGGCTCTAATTTCTGAACTTTAATATAAAAAGATGAGAGGCTCAGAGGCACCTCTGCCTTCACTGTTTCTTAGGATGTTCTGTTTGTTTTTGTTTCAAATGACTCACCCTTAGATGTCATTCATTCTTTGACAAGAAAGGGATGAAAAAGTTAATTTTTTCAAAATATTCCTCTGATAAGCACACAGATGTCTTCGCACCTTGAGGCAAATACATTAATCTAAGATTCAGAAGTGTTCTAGCAACGACATTCTTTCGTAGGATTGAGAGAATGCAGCTTGTGAAAAGTAAGATGGAAAAGAGAGCTAGCCTGAGAGCTGTGTGAAATGTTGGCACATTCTCAAGTAGATCAGTTTTAAAAATGGAATGTATTTGTAAGGTGAACATCGATAAAGCTTAAAACTCCCTCCTTTACCTACTGCTTCTGTGAAAATCCAGATGTAAATTCAGGTTTCTAAATATCTTATTTAAAGAACACTGATTCAGACGAGAAGAAACACCCCAGGTTTTACGGTGATTTAATATGGTACTTAATGACATCCCGTTAGTAAACTTTACTACTATTTTATTTATATCGATACTTATATCTATACTAGTAGTAGTATTTACTATTTGTACTTTACTCCAAAGTCCACTAAGTCGATTGTTATTTGTTATTAACTCCATCAGTGTGGGAATGAGTCTTGAATAATTTGGAAATGCTTATTATAAATTCCCAGACCATAGAGGATTAGCTATCATCAGTTGGCCTATAATAACACAAACTATTGATAACATTTTTCATGCTTTATCTGCACTACTTAATTTATTGCTACAAATTAATAAAAACGAAGGTTATATAATTTTATTCAAAATAATTCCATGATTTTTTTGAAGTATATACTGTCAATTTCTTTGTAATACTTTTTCACTTCCTTAAGGTCACATGAGCAACCTCAACTTCATCATGCAGTAAGAGTGCAGTCATTTAGTCATCATATTTCCACTGATATTTTCTGTACTTGCTCAAATGCATCTCATCATTTGGGCCACCCTCATTACCATTTTAGTCCAACATTTAGTTATGTGCCCTAAGACCCTGTCTGTTTTGTTCATCACTGTATCCCCCAGCAGTTAACCTAGTGTCTGATTTTTAGATGTTTTTCAAAAAATTTTTGATGAGTAAACCATTGAATTAACAGAAGATTAGCAGAAATTTGTCTTTTATGAATATTATTGAGCTTGCCATTTATTTTCCTGATTTTTTTTTCCTTTGGAAGACAATAAATTGGCAGATCTAAAAAAGTAAAATCACATTACCTTGATCCAGGAATTAAGGTGTATGATGGCATATTGGTCAGGCTAAAGTTAAAGAATTTGCACCGATATCAAAGTCTCAGAACATTTAAAAAGAGTAATAATTAAAAAGAGTAAACCATTATCTTAATAAAAATCATAAACTCCCTAATCAGCACAATAGCTGTGGTACTTAATCTTGAAAAGTTCCAAACACTTATTTCACAAATTCATTGTTTTAATGACCCCAATCAAAATTATGCAGATATTTTCCTCAGTTTAAGCATTCTTTTGATATATGTTATTTTATTTTTTAAGAGATAATATCTTTCAGTGTCTTTTGCTTTTACATTATTTTTTGATAATTTTGGCACTAAATGAATCCATGTTTACTTTGAAAACTATCACAGAAATTTCATACAATGAGGTATTAATACAGTTGAAATCTATTTGTCTTATTGAAGATTTAGTGTTCACTCTACTCTATCATTGTCCTTTGAATTCTATCATTATTGTCAAATGACAATATCATTTATAAATTCTGTTTATCTTTTTAAGAATAAGTTTAAGTATTGCTTAATACATGCATGGCTTTCACATTTTTTAATGATTTCATTTAGAATTCTTTTCATGTAGCTTCTCATTTTTGAATGACTATTTCCTTTGAACAACTGACTTAACGTTTATGAGCTTCTGACTGTTTTTATAACCTGCTTTATTACAGTAATCACTGGGAAACCTTTTAATTGGCTAATAATAAGTATATTTCATTACTACTCTAATATTGCTCTCCTGTATTTAATGTAGTTGAAAAGACAATTCCCCATTCATTTGATATATCTTCTATAATTTAAAAAGTAATTATCAGGATAAACATGTTGATTTATATCCAACTGTGCTTGCTTAAAAGACCACTAAACAAATTCTTTGTAGTGTTCCCTGAATACTCTTTGTCCAGCATCTTGACAGCTCCATCTCCATCTGTTTTGACATGGGATGATCCACACTGACTTTCTAATAATGACCTAATAATTTATGACTAGCTGTCTCCAAGTTAGAGGACTATAATTCTGTTTCACAAGCACTTCTATATAGTTCAAGGAGACAACAATGCCAGGAGGTAAGAAGAAAAGAGCACCTTCTCTGATCCTACAATCATAAAAGCTATCAACTTCATTGTAGTCTGAGGTTTTTTTTTTAATCAAAAAACCGAGATAAAATCTTGAAAGTAAAACATCTAATCTATTGCTAGGTTACTGAACTGATGATTTTTGGTCAAACTTTCCTGTAAAACGCCTTAGCAATTGTTTTCTGCACAGATATTTAAGTGTGCTTAAGTTTATTAATTTTTATGATAAATTGAGGGCACATGAAGAAGCCACCTAAACTCCAGCACTTTTCTTGAATTAGAAGAGTCAGATGAAGTTGAGACAAAAAACTGCAATGTGCAGTGCAATTCTTTCATGCAAATCAGACCCTAAAGAGCAATATTAAAAGAGGTCTCATTATAAGAATGAAATAATAATTTCCTAATTTTTAAGATTAGATTCCATTGTTTGCTTTCCCAATTATGTTTTCTAATTTTGGATAAATACTCTAAAGAACAACTAAAGAAAAAGAAAATAGAATTTTTAGCATTTCCTGATTGCCGTGTGTGTGTGTTCACACGTGTTCACGTGTGTGTGTGTGTGTGTATAGTCTGGATAACTTTAGAAGAACAGCTGTAATAGTCTACGATATTATTTTCACAATTTTCCCCGGGCATGTTTAGTCTCATGTAAGATTACACTTATATTGGATAATTTGATCTGTCACCTCCCTTTTTCTCCTAAATAGCCATTATTTTTGTCCTGTTTGCCCTTCACTTTCTTGAGTAAAATCCAATCCTCACCGTTCTGAACAGGGGCAGAAACTGCTGACGATCTTTTCAACATTAATCTCACTCATATTAATGATAACATCACGTCCTTTTCAATTGTTCTTGACTCTCCTGCCTTTCTCTCTGGAAACATATAAATGACCCCAGAGCGTAAACCTTCAGCCTGAACCTGAATTGACAGTGAGCATCTCTGGATTTTAAGTTCATTATTCTTTCTGGAAACACTGTCTGTACCTTTTTAGGATGACATTTGGACAAACTATTATTCATGGTTAATTGCTATTAGAAAAAAAGAAATGTCTTTTTTTTTTTTTTTTTTTTGCTTAAGGATATTGATAGCAGTCGGCACACATTTGTTAGTAAAAAGCTATTTCCTATTTCAGAGACACTGAATGGTGCACTGAATTAAAGTATATTTAGAGTCTTTATAAAAATTATTTTTAAAGCCTTTGTGAAGTGGTATTCTGTTCGTAAACAACTTATTATTAAATTACCTTTCTATTGTACTAATTTTTATACACTTCAAAGGTTTTCAAACTGTATTTGTTCTCTTACAGTTATTATTTTTCAAAAGTTTTGCCTAGCTGAATTTTACATGACAGTGCCAACTTAACTAATCTATTCAGTGAAATAGCCAACAGAAATCCATTTTCAAAGTCTTATATTGATACCACTTTACTACAAATTGATAAGCAGCTTTTCTTTTACCTCTTAGTCCTTTATGAACCACAAAAATGTTGCTTACTAAATATATTAAAGATGTATTAATTAACAATAATTGATTTTTATGAAAATGTAATATTAAAATTTTTACAAAATATCACATTAATTGTAATTAATTTGTGTTCTGAAAAAAATGTCCATGTCTTTGGAATGCAAGTTATCTTAATTAGAGCATAACCAGTACTTTTCGCTAAATGATTCATTTATTCATAAATATGTATTGATCTTCTACATTAAGGGTGAATAAGATATAGGTTTAATCTTACATTCTCTGAAAACATACCTCTGAATATCAGTCATTCCCAGCATCTTAATTAATAAGTAACTGTCATACCTTGGGTAAGTTACTTAAAACGGGTGTTTAGTTTCCTCATCAGTAAATGGGGATAAAAATAATAGCTTCTTCATTGCATTGCTGGACTAAATGGCCTAGAATAATTCCTAACACATAACTTTTTTTATTATTGTTATTACATTCACCTATAATAGAATGGTAAAAAGTTAGAAAAGGTTCTTAATGTCACAGAGTTTACAATTTATTTCAGGACACCTAAAAAACTAATTCAAACATTAAATTAGTAAATATGAGGGGTATAGAGGAGAAAAAGAATAGGGAGTTGTAAGGAAAAAATATTATAATGAATAGAAACCTGGATAAGTTGCAGGCTTCCCTTGAATGGAACACACTTTTTCAGCAGTAAAATATATCACACATTTGGCTCAACTCTTAAGTTGTATACCATAAAAGAAGACTGGGGAAGGAGCTTTGGAAGCAGAGGAAGATTATTTCCAACTATTGGAATCTGGGATAGTTTTATGAAGATGTTAGCAACTGAACTGGATTTTATAGGATTGTCAGGTTTTAGATTTGCTATGTGAGATGAGAAAAAGGAACTCCAGGCAGAGGGAGCAGAGTGAAGCAAAGGCATATATAACATAACAATATATAAATAAAATCTCATATAATGAGCCTGTCTTCAATTTATTTAATTCCAAATATAAGAACTAATTTCTCTATTAAATGTTCTTCATTTCCCATGTGAAATAAGTCCCAGTAGATCCAAGGAAATGAGGTAAACTGTCTAGCAGAACAAAATATTACATATTTTTTAGATTACTGTGAATATGTGACTTTTGAGTTCTTCAATGTTATGCTCAGTAGAAATTGTTCTCACCTTCCTAAATTTACCTCTAAGCATTCTTTTTGTTACAGTAGTATTCATAGTGTGGTCTGAGGACCAATATTGATCTGAAAACTGCTGTCAGTCTGCAACAAGTATAGAAATTGAAAGTGAGCATGTTAAAAATTATATACAATTTGATGGAGAAATTTTAGGTAAAAAATATTTGACATATTTCGTGCCCTTTTAATTTAATTTTTATAATAATTCACTTATTGTTTGCTATAGATTAGAAATTAAGACCAAACAAAATGAACAAAAAATCCCCTTTATCTTCACCACTCAGAATTTGAAAACACATTAGTAAATTATTTTAGAAAGTCTTCATTGTACAGTAGAGGAACTGGTTATCTTTGCAGTTGTTATTTACGCTGACAGACTGAGCTAACTCTTGGCTGAAATGGTCAGCTGGAGACGGTGCTGAAAACATAAAATGGGATCCTAGGAGAATCATGGTCACTAGATGCCGTGTTAGAGATTAATTCTAAAGTCAGTTTAATACAAAAAGCAGTAAAATACCATACAATACACAGCATGCTTAAGTAAAATTCGAGTAGCATATATTAAGTTTATTTGATATATTCTAAGTATGTATAGATTCCTCTGTTTTGAATTAGCTTCTTATGGAGAATAATAATTATCAAAAAGATACAAAAATTAGTTCCTGACCAGCTCTGGGTAAGTTGTGGACTTTCAAGGCTGAGGACAGATCCTGAATCCATCCCAGCTGTACTAAATATAAAGATGACTCTGTGTACTTTCCAAAGTCCTTCCAGCTGTTAGAGACTAGAATTTTCTTTTAGACTATAGTTTGAGGATAAAATTAACCAATCCTCTTCTATTGGGAGTTTATAATTATGCTCTAATTTGCCTGTGAATGTTCAGGAGACACAGAGAAGAACCCTTAAATTTCTTGCCCAAAATAATTTGGATGCCAGAATCTGACTCTTAGAAACTGGTGAGCTACAGCTAGCCTCACTCTCCTGGGGCCTTTGAAGTGAAGCAGGAGATCCACTGGAAGATTCCTGAGAAAGTCTGAACTGGGAAACCAGAAATCACAATAGTTTTGAGATATCAATGATTAATCCCTTATATTGGTGATCTCCGAATAAAAGCTTTACAGATACAACAGAGCTGTTCCAGAAAACGCATATATCTCATGTTAAGATTCAGCAATTGGCTTCTCAATAACAAATAGTCAACCAGCTTAAATGAAACTTGAAATACTATTATCTTCAGAAAATACTCTTTAAGGTAACATTCTTGAGACCCATGCATCAGATCGTATTGCACTCGAGTATATCCTGTACCTTGATTAAACAAATATGATTGTATAGTTTACAGTGATTGGTGTAATAATGATAAAGGTGCATTGTAAGCATTATTTAAAAAGAGAAACATGTCTTCTTTTAGCCCGCATATTCAGCCCTTTCAGACCCTTGGGCAAAGCGGGAAGTGACACTGCCTGTGATGTAGGACACAGATTCTGCCTAGCATGTGCTTAAGAATCAAGGATGACCTTCCCAGGGGAGCTGATATGTTTTACCTGGGAGGCATAGAGAGGAAACTGACCATGAAAAGCTTCAGAAAGGAAGGGGAGAAGGTAGTGTATTTGTCTCTCAGGAGCAGACAAAGGAGGAATATTAGTAAATATGTTGGTAGAGAAAGAACCGTAGCACTCATCATTAGAACCCCTGAATTAGAATCTTAATCTAATTTCTGTAATTTATAGTAGCTTATGTGAATTAATTTTGTTACACATTAATTAAACCTTCAGTTATCTGAAAATTTTAGTAAACTTGAAATTTTTCTTAGAGTTTATTGAAAATGAAGGAATATTTCTGTTCAGTATAAACATTTTTCATATAAGGGAAGGAGAGAAAGACATTTATGAGAGGTAATATTAAACTGAGTTTAATAAGGATAATATTTTTTATGAACCAGTTAATTAATGGTAATTTTTTTTTTTCTGTTCAGTCTATCATATATTGCTTGACTCTGTGGAGAAGAGTTCTTGTCTGAAGTACAAATCCTTTGATTGCAAATAATCTATTTAACCTGAGCTAAGATAGACAAATAAGGGAATTTGTTGGAAAGCCAGAGTATCTTGTCTTCCAGAGAAGCAGAAGTGAAATAGATTAGATATTAAGTAAAGTCCAAATATAGAGTTTCCCCCAGAGTTTCACTTTCTGCTCAAAGTCTTTTCTTATTTATTTGATACCCAAATTGTGAACTCCTCTGTCAAGGAGAAGATTAGCTTCCCTCAAAGTGTGTGTCAATTACTTTGGAAATATCAATGGAGCTCTAAGGTTTCATCACCAACCAATCTGTGCATGGCTGCCATCATGCTTTGGCACTCTTGCCCCAGCTTCTCCATACAGAAGGAGAGCTGCTCCTGCTTGTATCCTATGCAGATTTTTGGATTGTATGCATGACAGCTTTGCTTGTGCTCAGGGTTTATAAGACCTCTTAGGAATCATTTCTCAGCATCAATAATTATGCAGAATTTTATGTTTCTCAAGAAAATTTTACCTTCATTGTTTGGCTCTTATCTTGAAATCAAATAAGCTCAAAACAAGTCCAAGAAAATCAGAAGCCATCTCATTCCTTTAATTCTTTCCTAATTTTCTAGACCCTGTACCCTCCTCGTATCAAACTCCGGCATCATCTCCCATTTGTACAAGCAGGCACTAGAAGAGAAGTCAGGTGCAGTAAAAGCTCATAAGGTGCAGATCCTTGCTTAACCAACTAAAATGCTGTGTTAGGATGTGAAGAAAAATTGTATGGCAGCCTCTTGTAATATTCATTTTTACATGATAAGCACAATGGATTTCTTTGTTTTTCATTGTAGGTGATGCTATGCATTAGCTGTGTGTCTCCTCTCCTAGATAGGAGTGCCCTTGCTCTCAGCCAGTGTCACTTGTTTCTCACACTCAAGTTGGCATGGCGGTCAGTAGCGCCAAGTCCTGACTTTGCTGACACTCAGGATGGGGCTGATGGTTGCCTCAGAGTGCCTTGTCTGTATGTGTCTGTCAGTGATAGAATATGCTCTGCAGATTTATTCTGATCAAGGACATAGATAACAGAGTATATTTCATCATTGATTTTCCTTTTTTCTCTGGCTGGTTCTTAAATTGTTTGACTGTGAAGATGTAGAATTCTGACCCCTAGGAATTTGGAGACCTAATACACAGATATGAACTTGGACTCCTTGTGAATGTTTATCAAGGACTCTGACTGACTACCCTAATCATTCTGTAGCCCACTTCAAATAAGAAAGGGAAAGAGATTTTCTTAAAAATGACTAACTTAATGGCTTAAGATGTGCTCAGTAAGGTTCAAACAGAAAAATACTATTATTTAGTCCTACTCATTCTTTAAAACTGCTCTGTGAACGACTCTTTTCTCTTCCCTCGAATAAAATGTTAGGCAGGTATCATAACTTTTCTCATCATTCTTGGATAATAAAAAGTCCTCCAAACATTTTCAGCCCAAGAATACTCTTACTGCCCAGGGTAAGTATCAAAATGCAAAACATGTTAGTTACAAGTCACATCTTTTTTATTCCCTCTCTCTAATTTACTCTAGGAAGGCTGCAATGGTGTAAGTGATTGATTACAAGAGACTTCTGCTCTACTTTTCCATCATGTGTTTGTATTGCTTCTCCCCTAGCTTACTGTGGTTTCTGACCTCTCTAGGGTTGGTGTGAAGAGGAGAGAAGAATAAAAGAAAGGACATATGGACACTTATATGGCCACTGCAGCCATGTTTAGGTGTCGCTCCTTGGCAGATATTTAAAGTTCAGTCTTTTGCAGAACAACGCATTTTATGTTTTCTTAGCGACTCCCCCAAGGAATATTCAAGAGAAATGCTTGTGGTATGGGCTGAGCGGTTCTGATAGTACAACTTCCAAGATAGAACACAGCAATGTTATTCTTGTTTGTACTTCATTATGTGATGTCTGCCTCACAGAGGCTCTCTCTGTTGAAGCCTTATACCCTCCCCAGGTAGGGTTCTGGGGTGAAGTCTTTTATGAGATGACTTTCAGTGTAGGTTCTTGCCCTTGTCAGTGGAGGAAGATCCCAATGCATCTCTTTCTCTTGAATTGGTTGTCTCAGGCAAATGGTCCCTGTTTCCCAGGCTTGAGTCAGACTGTAATCATTTCTAGCTTCAGACTCTGAGGGACACATAACAAGCTCTCCAAGTAGTGCTTTTAACACCTTTTATTAAACCTGAGGAAGAAAGCAATTGTTTTTCATATTGATAGGGCAGAGAGAAAGCATTAGTAAGTCTGCATATGGCCTCTCCCATTGCGGAGCACAGGTTCCGGACGCGCAGGCTCAGCGGCCATGGCTCACGGGCCCAGCCGCTCCGTGGAATGTGGGATCTTCGCGGACCGGGGCACGAACCCGTGTCTCCCGCATCGGCAGGCAGACTCTCAACCACTGCGCCACCAGGGAAGCCCTAGGCAGCTCCTTTTACAAGTCCTGTGTCAGTGGTCTAGCAGGTCGAGTGACCTCGTTAAGGGAATGTGAAGTCAACTTGGCATCCGTTGTATTCTGCTCAACCTTTGAGTTTTCAGCTGAAGCTGATCAAGGTCTCATTTTAACAAGCAGTCATATATTATCACTATACATAAGGAGCAAATATGGAAAAGAATTTAGTAGTATCAGTGGGAGATAATAAAAAATGAGACTTTAGATAATGCAGTAAAAAAAGGCAACTACAGGAAAGAGATCATAGGAAGATGGCCTGAGTAACAACAACAAAAAATCTTTAGCATAAAGGCAAAAGTACAGTTGGTTTTGTCAAACTCATTGTTATTAATTATTTACAAAGTATAGGAGAGAGTAGGAATAAAATTATTCAATTTTAATATTTTAATATTTCAATTATATTTTTAATGTTTTGAAACCCTAAAGCAAAGCTGAAATATAATTTAAAACATTCTTTAAAAAGTTAAAGATGATTATGATATAAATGAAGATTTCTTCAAAAATATAAAGAGACTAGCATGTTTTAAAGAGAAATTGACAAAGCATTTTTGGATGTCTTCTAATGCCTAAATGCAGTTGGATGTGACTTCAGTCTGATTAAAGTGGAGCATAAACAAGAATGACGTTGTGGTTTTCTAACTTGCGAGTTGCAATATTCTTGAAAAATTGTTTTGGTAAACATGTTATTTTCAGTGACTCTGAAATATTATGAACCATTATTATCAACATGTTTATTAGCACCTTTCATCAAATGACTAAGATTTGAACACATTTTTAAAAAATGAAATTATCTACATTATAGGTAATTTTTGGTTGTCTGAATACAAATATCAAGGCTTATTTGGATCAGCAATCTGCTACAATAAATGGAGAGCAGAGGAGAAACTATATTGTTAAGTAAGAAGTAATGATATGGCTTCATGTTGAAAGATGAAGCAAATGGAAATATCCCATTGCCATGTATTTATTTTTTGATATCAGTAAGTCTAATCATGTTCTTTAATTGAAAATACAGACTAATTTTCACCAATTCTTTGAATTTTCCTACGTGCTTAGAGTCAATGGTAATCAATCTCAAGGGGTGATGATCACCAAAATGCACGGCTCAAGCAAGACAGCTATTCCAACAACTGAAATTTGCAGCAAACAGAAGCTATTGTACAATTTAAAGCACGTCACGCTGGTATTACTTTGTTTTGGAAATTGTGGGTGAGATTTTTGTTAAAAATTCAAGTGAAGGGCTTCCCTGGTGGCGCAGTTGTTGGGAGTCCGCCTGCGATGCAGGGAACACGGGTTCATGCCCCGGTCCGGGAGGATCCCACATGCTGCGGAGCGGCTGGGCCCGTGAGCCATGGCCGCTGAGGCTGCACGTCCGGAGCCTGTGCTCTACAACAGGAGAGGCCACAACAGTGAGAGGCCCACGTACCGCCAAAAAAAAAAAAAAAAAATGCAATTGAAGCCAAGGGCAGGTGTTTTTAAAAGTGCATAGTCTGCTTAAGTAATCTGGATATTAAAGTATCAAAATGTCAAATACTATAAAATATAATGCTTGGAAAATTACTATGGAAAAGCTTAGAGGAATGGCAAAAAAGAAAATACAGAAGACAGTTGACATTCAAATAGCCACTATTTTCATAATTGAAGAAGGTGGATGCTGTAAAGTTATAAGCATAATATAAATGTTGAGAAATTCAAATGAAGAGTTATAAATAGAAAGGTCATAAACACCCAGAGATACAAGCTGGATTTGGAGGTGGGGAGTAGAATTTGGAGTGCCCAATATGGGCACTCAAGAAAATGCCCAGTCAGTCTAAACTCATCTTTTTTTTCTGTAAGGTTACTATTGTTACAGATGTGGAAATTACTGCAGGCAATTTTTGTCTATATTTTACTAAGCCATTTGCCACAGGCCTCTACAATATTTTTGAAGACAAGTTGGAAAAAGATAATTTAGAGTTTCTATATTTTCAAAAGTGGCTGGCGTATTTTGTTTATCAATTTCTAGATAGCTGGAGAGGTGACTAATGGTGTTATTTGGGAATTGCCGTGTATCTGTCCTGTTGTTTTAACAATTCATACAAATGTATGGATGGCACATAAACAAAAGTTCAAAGAATTGAATTTGTTGAAAAAGTGAGAAATACCAATTTTTGGACTATTTTGAACAATGGTCACACAACTAGAAGCAACTTAATAATTTCCCTTGTATTGGAAAGCAGTAATCAAAATCGAAATGCAGATGAGGAATCTCAAAACTGTAGATGATTTTTCTTTAATTTTGACCAGAAATTCCGAAGTTGATAAAGTAGATGTTGCAATACATAAAATGAAAGTCAGAGCCACGCATAGATTATTTTAGAGTCCATTTTAAAATGTACTTTTAACAAATTTTTTTTGAGTATACATATTTTATAATGTTCTGCACTCTATTTTAGGATAAGACATAAGTTATAGGGAACTCAGAAGATTTTAAATGAAGAATTAAGTTATTAAAAACAAATTATTTTTAAAAAGATAATAAGGGTCTTTTATACTTGTAGATTTCTCTTACAACATTCAGAATACTTAAAGGAGAATAAATAAAAGTAAGAATATGTGGATCATTCTGGTATTTAAAGGAGACTATGAAAAGAAAAACATAATCTTGTGGGTTGAAAATATTATCAGAAATTCTAAGGTGCTTATACTGCAATATTCATTTATCCAATATATGTTCTCTTTCTTTTATCATAATGAAGCTATCTAACTACCTGCAGGGGATTTTATAAAGATTAATTACTTCATTTTTGCAAGAGTTCATAAAGTTTAACAATCTTAAACAAAAGGACAAATGAAACATTGAGGTAGGAGCTATTAAACATTGTTACAAACCCAACATTTCACTTGCAACATCTATTAATGTACAGTCAGAAAACATGTTAAAATTTTATTAAAAGTTTAAAGAAGCTACTGTATATGTCTGTATGTAAAAGGTTTATGAAGGTTTTAATTAAACCTTGACAAATTCCACTTTTTTAACATTTACTTTCCTTCTTATTCCTAACAATGTACTCTCCATTTTTTCTGGCTCTGTGGCCCTTTTTCATTCTCTTTCCTTCATTGGTTTCTCCTTAAAAGATGGTATTTCTCATTGTTCTAGCATTTTTAGTTTATCTTATAATGTACACATTCTTTAGGATATATCAGCTATCATCCTCATTTGACTGACTTCAAAATCTATATTATTAGGCCTTAAATATCTTTTTCATTCAGATACAAAATCTCAGATAAGTGAAGAGTTCCACACAGATTTACTCTGTGGGTACCTCAAAATCAACATATTCCAAATAAAACTCCTTATTTTACTTCTAGAACTTACCTTTTCTAAGGACTAAATCCATATATTCATTAGAGCACAAGGTCTGGAGCCATAATACTTGGGATTGTATTACTCATTCTTCAATGACTACCTGTGTGATATTTGCAAGTGACTTATCTTCTCTGGTCTTCACTTCCTAATTCAATAAGTTACTTAAAACAAAACCACAACAAAAATCCTTTATTTCTGTATTACTTATTAGCCAAGACAATGACAATCTCCAACATGTCTCAGGCTATTATCATGTTATTACATCTGGAATTCTCTTCCTACTCTTAATTCTGCTTGTAAACCCTGGTTATACTTTAAACCAAGGACTCATTTAACTTTGTAAAGCCTTTCTTTACCTTTTATCCTCCACCTCTGTCAGACCAAATTTAATATTTCTTGTATTACTGCTACTTAAAAAATATGTACATATATATGTATGTGTGTGTGTATATATATATATATATATGTTAATGCACAATTTATTCATCTACTTACTACTACATTTGATGATATGCTCTAGGAAGACATGGGACAAAACTTACTTATCATTGAATGTGTAGAATAGTGTCTTAGTACATGTGTTTAGGAAATATTTGTTAAATTTCCGTAATATTTAAACTCTCCACAGTGCTATTTGTGACTTCTCATAATACCACTTTAACAGATCATTCCAGTTTTATCTTCCATTAGCTCCTCTTAACTGAGAAAAAAGAAAAGAAAACAAGAAGAAACAGTATATTTGTTGTTTCTATGACACATTTTTAGCATATTAACAAAAATTGTTACATGAGATACATAAATTGTTCCTCCTATATTGGAACATTTGTCACAATCTGCCTGAACTGGAGTTGTTAATTTGGAGTAGACAGATAGATAACAAATTGAGGCTTCAGAAGGACTAAAGATGTTTCATTCTTTGGCTGAAAAATTTTAGTTGAATTAATCTAGTATAAACTAATAAAAATGGCTTTTCATCTGAGGTTTATAGCATTTCATTTCCTATAAATAAGCATTCAAAGCTAAGGGCAATTCCACGTTAGAAATGTGTGTGTGTGTGTGCGTGTGTGCGCACGCGTGTGCGTGTGCGCAAGTCCATGCAAGCTTCCCCTATCGGGAACATAGGCAGGCCTTGAAATTGAGTCAGTTTACTGAATGATAATTAATATGCTCAACAGAAGACATATTTTTGAGGTACAGGTGCTTCCTCTATATTCAAAGGGAGCCCTTGTATAACCTTGGTGAGATCTGAACTTCATGTATACAACTATGGAGTGTATTTTCTTCAGTGTGCTCAACTCTAAACGTGTGGTGATGTTTCCCTTACAGGCTTGTTTGAGTCATTAAATTGAATCATGCATGAAATATAATTGGCAAAGTTGAATTAAAATACTGAGCCTGAAGAGACAACCAGGTTTATTATCTTAGTTTCTTCCTCCCACCTACTAGGCTCTCAGTATATATGATTCAAGATTGTGCTTCAGAAATATTGCAAATAAGTCAATTTTTCAGCAAATATAACTGAATGGGTACTTTGTTCTAGGCCAAGAGATATCTCTGAGAAAATAGCTGTGAGCAGGAAAAAGTTCCTGTTGCAATGGATGCACTTGTCAACTGGAGGAAATAGGAATTAAACACAGAAAATTCTATAATTACACTTTGAAAAATGTTATAAAGGAATACACAGAGTGTTACGAGGCTCCATAACACGAGGCTTTGATACCTAATGAGAAGTGATATTTACAATGATGAATGTCATGGAGGCATTGATATTTAGGCTGTAACTAGAAAATTATTAAGAGTTGGCCATGTGAAGTGGGTGATATACTCCAAGCAGGAAAATCAGCATGTTTATGAACTTTTTGCAGTGCCACATAGAATAGCTACAGAATTAAGTACAGTTCATCTCTATTCTACTGTTACATTTTAATGTGCATAATAGGACCAGTTCTCTACTATTTATGGAAGTGGTAAACATACAAAATAAGTAACAGCCCAGTACATGAAGGCCCTAGGATTTCTTTTCAATGTTCATATGATTTGCTAGAGTTCAGATAGGAGAATCTAAGAAACTTACTTGAGTAGCTAGCATATGATAGAAAGTTCCTGGTAAGAACTTGTCAGTAGAATAGAATATTTGACTCATGTTGATTTGAAATCTAGTGAATCACTTAACATATCTATATTAACAAGGATTCACTCGTATAAGTTTTTCTGGACTGGGAATCAATTTCTCAGACTGATTTACTCATAACAACTTGCATATACCTATGAACGCAATGATAACAATTGTGAAGTTGCAGATTCTGCCCTGATTGGCATAGATCTGTGCTTATTTTTCTACCCCAAGACATCTCAAAATGTAACTCACTAAGGTAACACACAAGTACATATTGTGGGGAGGAATGTGGGGAGGATATGTAAAGAAAGAAGTTTTGAATCAGACATTTCTGGTTGAAATCATGTCTTCATTTCTATGTATCATAGCAAATTATTTAATTCCTGTGTGTTTCTTTTCCCTTTTATTTAAAATGCAGCTGATAATATCTCTGGTGGCTCCTACAACTAATACTGTAATGTCCTTTGACAAGTTAGTTGTTGTGAATATTAGGACCCATTCTCTTGGTGATCATAGTGCTTCTGGGGTCCTGAAGTACTGAAGACAACATTGGTGGGGCAGAATTTTCTATTTTACTAGTTAAAATATGTTCTGTGTGGTCTGGAATCAGTTCAGTGCCAATAATAACACAACTAAAATAATTCACAAATCTATTTTAAGCCAAAATTTTCCATTTCTTGTCCTAAATTTTTCTACCTCTACCATAAAATCATAATTACCAGTATTCATTCTCTGATTGGGTAAGAGAAAGCTGAAATGGGCAATATGTTTATCTATATCCTTTCCCTTTGTCCTGGCAGGTATTCTCTTACAGTATCCTCCTAAAAATAAAAACAAAAACAAAACAATAATGTCCTTGATATTTGTCATATTTGTTATTTAAAACTTACAAAGCACGGGCTTCCCTGGTGGCGCAGTGGTTGCGAGTCCGCCTGCCGATGCAGGGGACGCGGGTTCGTGCCCCGGTCTGGGAAGATCCCACATGCCGCGGAGCGGCTGGGCCCGTGAGCCATGGCCGCTGAGCCTGCGCGTCCGGAGCCTGTGCTCCGCAACGGGAGAGGCCACAGCAGTGAGAAGCCCGCGTACCGCAAAAAAACAAAAAACAAACAAACAAACAAAACTTACAAAGCTCTTATAAAACTTAAGAATCAAGAATAGTTTAGATATCTTCATTTATTTTATTCCCCGTGTCCAGTATTAATAAGTGATTAAGCCAAGACCCCAAATTATTTAGATTCTGTAGATTAACCAAGGGAAAGTGAAAACCAGTGGTTGTTATCACTGAATCTTCTCAATAAATAAAGAAATTCAATGAGAAGTATAAAATTACTTATTGTGAATGGGATGGAACTGAAGCATGGCCTAAATCCTGAAGACCTATGACTTCCAATCCAAGAATTTAAATTAGAAGTGCAGATTACTTTTTAAGTTCAAATGAAACAATTCTAATACAAGTAACCTGAGCATTTGGACTTAGTTTTCTCATCTGCAACATGTGATTTACCATGTATATTTATATACCCATATATCTACATTGGTATTTATATCTGTATCTATATCTATACCTGTATCATCTCTGTATACCTACTAGGGTTTGTGAGTGTGTTTGTGTGTGTGTGTGAAGACCCAGAAATAGAATAATGGATATAAGTATATGTACTAGAACACAATGAAGCTTTCTCTTTGTTATTTTCAGCTTTTCTTTATTAAAATATCCTGAAATATAAATATATTTTCTGGCATTTGTTCAGTTATCATCTTGAAGTTCAACTGCCTTGCAGTTCTACTGCCTTTCTTTATTTTAGGTCATTCATAATTGAGCTAATACACAGGTAATATTATCAAATCAGACTCATTTGGATCAGCGATTTCACCCAATATCAGGCTTTAATAATTACTGTCAAGTATAAGAGAAATCAAAAAGCTCAAAGCAGAGAGTTCTGGGACATCAGGGGTAACTCCTCAGAGCCTGTCTTTCTGCATTGGATTTGCACTTCTATTCCAGAATAATAGATGTAACCCATAGGTAAGTCTCATACTGTCATCTCCCACTGTAGGAACATTTCCATTTTGAACCATCTCCATTTTTAACCACAGAATCATACAGACTTCCAGGGAACACGTACTTCATAGGTCCTGAGTACTGTTTACTTCAGGGGGTTCTTAGGGATATATCTTGTTAAGGGCAATTCAGAGATAAAGTCTCTTCCTCCTAGAAAATAGCATTGGTCTATTTTCTCAGAGGTCCAGTTGACAAAAAGATTATACTAAGTTATCTGCTTATCTTGGGGGCTTCATTCCTATAAAAGTAGTGACTGAATCCCAGACCAGAAGCTTTAACTTCTTCCTGCCAGGAGTTAATATCATTTTTTCATTCTTCTATTTTTTATTTTCCTCTGAATTTTGTGTAAATTTACCATGACTTTTACGCAGCTCAATGTTTCGGTTTATCACAATGCTTTATCTGCTTCTGGTATAAGTTAACTATTGCTATTTACATTTTCTCTTCAATTTTTTCAGGTATCTTTCTCTTCATTTCTGTTAATGAATCATCTTTTTTCCCCCCATTTTCTTGAAAAGAATCTTATATAGTCTATATTAAATTTCCTAGAACTTATAAGACAGGAATCATTCTTCCTTTTTTTCTAGCCTTCTCTTTCTTGAATACATCTTCTCCCAAGCAAATATTTTGTTGTCTTCCATATTGCATTACTGCCTCTTAATTTTTTTCAGAATTTTTACACAGGCTCCATAATACTTTATTTTCTTGTTAATCATATTTTAAATTTTATTTCTTTCACATTATATGACACAAATAATTTTAAAAGGCAAATAGTGCTAAGTATAAGAAAATTCACTAGTATCCCTCTGTGCCCAGTTCTATCCAAAAAGGTAAAAACTTGTCACTGATTTTGATACTTATCTTCCACTTTTTAAATTATATATTTGTTTATCTAAACATATTTTTGCTCTCTGATTATTTTTCATTTTATACTTATTTCTATTTAAATATTCTTCCATGTATCATTTCTCTTTATTAATTTAATTATTATGTCTGATATCATATCTCTTTTAAGGAGACCTTTCTTAAATAGATTGTGTAGCCTGAATATCTAAACGCATGCCTATCATATTTTCTACCTGAATTTAAAAGCTTTTATGTGTCTTTTTTTTTTTTTTTTTTTGGTGGTACGCGGGCCTCTCACTGCTGTGGCCTCTCCCACTGCGGAGCACAGGCTCCGGACGCGCAGGCTCAGCGGCCATGGCTCACGGGCCCAGCCGCTCCGCGGCATGTGGGATCTTCCCGGACCGGGGCACGAACCCGTGTCTCCTGCATCGGCAGGCGGACTCTCAACCACTGCGCCACCAAGGAAGCCCTGAAAGCTTTTATGTGTCTTTTGAGCTCAAAGTGAATTTTCTTCTACTTCTCAAGTTTTAGTACCCCATCAACACCTTTATTGTGATGTTCTAAAATGTCTCTGGTTTATGGTAAATAAATGTTTCTAGAGTGGCAGTTACTGAGATTCTGCAGGCTAGCCCTCTTCTTAGGCATCTACTCCCGGAGAATATTTACTAAACTGGAGTTGCTTATTGCAGTTTCTGACTGTCAGATGAAGCCCAAACGTGCAGGTTCCTTGTCGCAGTGCCTTTCCAGTCTTGGTTGTCTGTCACTCTGGGAAGAAGGCATTCTTCACTGACTTCCTCTACCTAGTGGAGGCTAACTCAGTGAGGAATTTCTTCAACTACATCCATGTTTCTTGTGACTGTAGCTCCACCTTCTAGGATATAAAAAGTGCTAATTGCTTTACCTGCATTATTTTACTTGTTCCACCCAGCGTATCCATAAGGTGGACACTTTTCTAGTGATTCTAATTTATAGATAAGAAAACTGAGTTTAAAAAGTTAAACTGCCAAATTCACTCTGTTTGTAAGCAGTGGAGCTTGCACTTAAGTCTCAGATTGCCTCATTACAGTGTTCTGAAATAGTAGGTGTCCTCATAGTTTGGTTGTAGGGTTGTATACCTGACTCTGTGTGCTAGGATATGGGGGAGGGGTCAGTTTCTGTGACTTAGATGTTTATTTATCATCCACTCTGACAAAACCTTGCCCTGCAGGTTTTCTGCTTATTGTAGTCACTTTCTTAATGAAAAACATCGTCACAACAACACTTGCTGTTGCTGCTTATTTTCTTACATATCCCAGGCTATATTCACACTTCCAAATGAGGACTCAGAATATGATTTTATTAAGGTGCTCTAGCGTTGTTTCCCAGACATTCTTTCACTGGAGTGAAAAATGAGAGTTCATCCCTTGTCTCTTCTGATTTGGTCCTCTATGCATTCCAAATAATTAATTAATTTTTCTATTGTATAGATGTGAGTATTCCTAGTTCTCTAGGAACCAAATAATTTTTCTATTGTATAGATGTGAATATTCCTAGTTCTCTATGTTAATGAAAATTTGTTCCTGTTTGTATGCATAGTTGATCATTTCATGGATATCTTCCAATGATAGAAGTAGAAACCAGTTTTCATACCACTCTTTTAATTCATTGACTACCTGGTGCTTGTTTCATTAGGAATGGTCGAAATGGGGCAAAAGGGCAGATGGATTTCTCTGATTTTTGCCACTTTATTTACCTCTTTTTCTCATAATTTTTAAACACACATACTCTAGTACACCAACAGGTGTACTTTTTTCCTATGATGGTAAATATGACTGTGCTTTTGTCATTTGTCATTACTATTCCCCTAATTTTTAATATACTCCTTTAAAGATTTTAAAATTAGGATGAAATTATCCTAATTCATCCACAGCATCCAGCTTACATCATATATACTTTATAAAGCCTTCACTAGTTACCCTTATTTACACAGACCTTTTCTTTCTGATAATAATTGCCATTTTAATTTTTTGTCACTCTCTATGTTTTAATATGAACTTTAAAACAATTTACATTTAATTGTCCTTTAATTATTTTGTGTTTGTTAGTTGGGTCTCTCTATATTATATGGTCACTAAGAAGGAACCACACCTCTCACAGGTTGTCTCTATCTGACATGGTTTAGCCCAGTAGGTCTTCCTCCCTGACTGCCCATTAGAATCATCCTTTGGGGAGGAGGAGGGCTTGGGAGTGCAGGGTTAAAATCACCTACCTGGGCTCCACCCAAGATCCGTTAAATTAAAATCAGGCATAGAAATTGTGTTTCATTCCCAACTGATTCTAATGTGTAACCAAGTTTGAGAACCCCTGCCCTAGCATTATGTTGGGAAATTGACAGTGTTTATTACACATGTGATTAAGCATCCATTAAAGAACATCCAGGGAAGTTTCCAAGGGAGAAAATTTTAGAATTCAGCACGGATAAATGAGGCATAAATTGTGAATTGTAAAGGGTAGCTGATTGAAGCAGAAGTAATGATTTAGAGATAATTGATAGAAGATGTGTAATAATGGAGACATTCAGTTTTTTCAAGTAAAAGAACTAAAATTGAATCGGATTTTGTAAGCATATGTGCAGGTACCAAACCATAGATGCAAAAGATAATTCAGACTCTTTCAATTCGGACTCATCTGAGAAAGGAAAAGGGAAGTAGAGCAAGTTGAAGAGTAAAAGATTGAAGTGGCAGAGTACAGAAAAAGGTTTTTGATAATGGTTGTATGAAAATAATAAAAGAAATTGAAAGTTGTAAAATGGAGAATCTATCTAAGCTAGCTGCAGGCACCTTCCCCTCCTCAGAAGATGAAGGGTTCAGGGTGTTGGAGGGAGTTAAATGGAGCTTAAATAATTGTAGCTGAAGGAACAATTCTATCCTGATCTTACTGTCTCTGAAGAGTTGACAGGTGCAACTATTGGTAAGCAATAAGGTAAAGAATTTAAAAAGCACCCTTGCCCAAGTGTATGAGGAAATCAAGAAGTAGTCTTGCTCTGGCTTCAGGCATTTAGGGTACCAGGCTACAAGTGAAAGATTAGCTTGAGATCCCACCAGAAAGTAGCAACAGGACTTTTTATGTCCTCCTGTATTGTTCAGGTCTAGTTCAGGGCTGCTCACAGATGGAGGAAAATAGAAGTTCATGTGTGTTTAAAGTTACTGTGCTTTCTGGCATGCAAGTCAAGACACAGTGTATGTGAAGGGGCTGCGGTACAGCTAAAGGCAAACTTGAATAAGAAAAATCCTTGGGGGCTTCCCTGGTGGCGCAGTGGTTGAGAGTCCGCCTGCCGATGCAGGGGACACGGGTTCGTGCCCCGGTCCGGGAAGATCCCACATGCGGCGGAGCGTCTAGGCCCGTGAGCCATGGCTGCTGAGCCTGTGCGTCCGGAGCCTGTGCTCCGCAATGGGAGAGGCCACAACAGTGAGAGGCCCGCGTACCGCAAAAAAAAAAAAAAAAATCCTTGGGAAACAATATGGACGAACGAGTAATACATTAGCATTTCTGTCAACACAGATGATTTTGTTTCACAATCCCGGCTCATTTGTAGATCTGTAGATGAGCAAGTGTGATTCAATGTGTTTAGTGATACTCTGAGTTTGTACAAATAAGAAAAGAAGGGTTACGCTATCAGAGATTGATAAAAATGTGTGATAATACATGCTGCTATAACGTACATCTGAATAAATATTTATATGTGTTCATTTGCCACCCCTACAAACCTTAAGAAATTTTAGGTAAAGTTTTAAACTCGCATTACAGTCATTGGGAAAACTATCATTCTCCTTTTATATGTGAAGACCCTTGAGTACATTGACTTCAGGAAAACAGGTGACCTAAGGCTGCTTAAAAGAATCTTATAACCATCTCTAGTTTTTAGACCATTTTTGTGCCATAAAATAGAGCTATGAATTAGTAAATTCCTATAGTTTTCCCAAGCACCCTTGTTTGAAACATTTTAATAAAACCTGAAATATGAGTTGCCTAGTCCTCTGGTAACTTAGTCATTATTCTTTTGCTTCAGTGACGCAGTAGTTGCCAAGTTTTAAAACTCTGATAGAGAAAAAGCTAATATAGATATTAAAAGCTAATAACACACGTACACATATATACTTGCTTTTTACTTTTACTGTTACTGGACAGCAATCCATTTTTGGAAGAATAAAAAGATTTTTCCCCCGTCAATGTAATCTGTTCTCTATATTCATTTTCTACATTCTGCAACATACTGATTGTCTCCACAATATAGCCTTAACTAAAGAACAAACCTTAGGGAAGGAAAAAGACATTAAAAATATCTACACATCTGCTTTCAGCCCCTCCATTATTACCAAGAATGTTCTAAATCACCTTGTGTCTGATGACATTAAATCAGGGAGAACAGGCAAAGGAGGCTCCGTGTCAGCACACTGATAATGCAGCCACTGTACTGTCTTGTCGGTTTATACTCTGTCACTTCCCATTTAAAGGGCACTAAATAGAGCAATTTTTATCTAGGACAAGTTTGTAAAAGTTAATTCCACTTTTCGTTTTCTTGTCTGCAACAGCAATTAGTTTATAATAACAATTGCAATATCATAAGTGTCTGACATTTTTGGGGGTTGAATTGACTTCATTGTGTTTACTCTTTTCTAACGTCATTTTAAGCCTTTTAGAAAATACAATAAAAAGCTGGGATGATTCAAAAAATCTCTCAACCTAAGGTTTTTAGACTTTAGATTCCCAATACAGTTTAAATGTACTGGATATATTTTTATTTCTTAAGATTAGGAGAGTTTACTAATGTTTTCTGAAACGTTTATGTTTTCAGACTTCAAAAGTAATGCATGTTTGTTGTAGAGAATTTAGACAATACAGAAAATATACAGAAAAAAATAGAGTACCCCAAAGCCAAGCATCCCCAAATAATCACTGTTAATTGTTTCAAGAATATCTTTCCATTACTCTGTGTGTGTGTGCATGCATCTCTGTGTGTGTGTGTGTGTGTGTGTGTGTGTATGTGTGTGAATAATGGTCCAGCCAGGAGAGAGAGAACACAGTAATCTGAACAGGGCAGGCTTCCTATAAAGACTAATTAACTATTTACAGGAGAGTAGCTACTAAGAGGGAACAAAAGAGAACTCTGAAGAAGAGCCTAGAGCTGAGGGAGAGTAAAGAAGGAAGGCAGAAACTTGAACGTGGGCCCCCTTTTCTAAAGATGGGATTCAGACTCCATTGGAAAAGGCAGGGCTGCAGTCTACTAGATGGTGAAGAAGTTTGTTGGGTTACCCTGGAATGGAACTGGTCTCCAGATGATGGACCAAGACTAGGGTACTACTGGATGGTGAGCACTATTGAATGGCCTCTGGATTTCTGGCTACTGAGTGTCATAGGAGAAAACTGAGAAAAGCACACTGAAATCAGCAAGAGAAACTCCTTTCATCCTGCAGTGTCCCTCCAGCACCTCTACTGACAATGGAAAGATATTTATAACACCAGCTCCACTTTGACGAGTAAGGCAATGATGGGTAGCTCTGGAGCTGAGAGACAGTGAATTGTGATAACTGACATAGTACGTAACCTTGTCTTTGTTAAAGTATTATACTACATATTCTTTCCTAAAATTTCCCTTTTCTCACTTACCAATTTATATCAAAATATTTGCTATCTTTCTTTTACGACAAAATTTAAAGCCTACATAGAATTTCATAACAAGAATGTTCTATGGAAATTTTGTGCATGCTGTGTCTGTAATATAGACAGGGCATGCCTTAGTAGTTCATTTAAGTCACCTCTGTGGAGAAACACTGTCTTGTTTTCCCTTTTCTTTGTTGCTTTGGCAATTTCAATTGGTCCTGTCTGATGGCCTTTTTGCCATTGCTAATCAAGATTGTCCTCATATTTGCCCTTGCACTTCTGGGAAAGGAATTCACTCACTAAAAATTCTTAATTCTGAGGAAGTAAATGCTAGTGGGAGATGTTTTCTTGTATTTTAGATCACAAAGTCACAAACATCTTTACAGCACTCTATTTCCATACCTAACAGAAATTACAGTTGACCCTTGAACAGCACAGGTTGGAACTGTGTGGGTCCACTTATACACAGATTTTTTTCAATAAATACCACTACAGTACTACACTATACATGGTTGATTGAATCTGTGAATTTGGAACCATGGATACTGAGGGCTGACTGTAAAGTTATACATGGTGTTTTCACCGCATGGGGGTCGGTGCCCCTAACCCCTGCCTTGTCCAAGGGCCAACTGTATAACCTTTCTATGATAATAGGATCTTATACCATGCACATTAGTTCGGATAGGAATTGTTGAAAGCTTGAACTGGAAATATTCCAAGGGGGTGCTCACTTTCCAGTAGACCTCTACTGAGGTCTTTGGCTTGTGACTTGTTACTACAAGGTATGTAAAAAAACTAGTGTGTGTGTGTGTATCTTAAAATAGTGTATAATATATATGTATTAAAAAGGAAATAAATGTACTGAATGAGTTTGTCACTTTCTAAGAACTCATTAATAACACATGAGAAGTATCTTCAAGGTGTCAAGTTAAATTCTTTCACGTGATGTACAGGATTTATATTTAATTAATTTAAACATTGTGAAAGAAGTTAAATGGTAGCCATGATAAATTTCAATGAAGCAATCTTATACATAAGAATCAGTTTCAAAAGAAGCAAAAACATAGATGATCTGGCTTAATTAGTAGGGGGTTACATGGCTATCTGTATCTAATATCATTAAATAAGAATTAATATTAAAGTGGCGGGAGTGGTGGTGTGATGAATTGGGAGATTGGGATTGATATATATACACTAATATGTATAAAATGGATAACTAATAAGAACCTGCTGTATAAAAAAATAAAATAAAACTCAAGAAAAAGAATTAATATTAAAATTATGATCATACATAAGACAAGTTTATAGATCTCAGTTTATGACAAACTTTATGATTAAGTATAAAGAAAAATCAATACTAAAGAGTGTGAATAGAAGAAAAATTACAGTGCCTATTACAACCATTACCATTTAATTAAACATGAAATTCATATAAAGAGAATTTGTGATTGTATAGACAGGTTTACTGTACAAACAAAGATCTTTAAACTTATCCATTTTTCCTTCTTTCATCAAGGAGGGCTCCTGAATTTTCAAGATTCTGGAAAATTTCACTCAATTCCTCCTATGATTGATGGAAGTTCAGTTCTTTTCTCTAACAGGACCACACTGATCCAATTTACCATCATCTCTCCTCAGAGTTTAGCAGTAGCTTTCTAATGAATTTCCTTGCAATAACTATAACTTCCCTCCCACATATCACCAGCACATCAGTTTGAAGGACAGCAACAGAGCTAAATGAATCATAATCCTACCACACAATGCAGTGATTGTGCCCCTAAATATTTATTCAAATGATTTGAAAAGCATGTCCTCACCAAAACCTATACATGAAAGTTTGTAGCTCCTTTATCATCATCAAAAACTGGAAACACCCAAGATGTCCTTTAAAAGATGAATGAAAAAATAAATTGTGGTATATCCATACATTGGAATATTATTATTCAGTGATAAAGATAAATGGCTATCAAGACACACAAAGACATGGATGAAACTTAAATGCATATTGCTAAGTAAAAGAAGTCTATCTGAAAGAACTACAGATTGTATAATTCTAGTTATGTGAAATGTAGGAAAGGCAAAATTGTAGAGAGAGTAAAAAGATCAGTAGTCATCAGGAGTTTTCGGGAAGAGGAGTGTTAAACAGATTGGGCACAATGGGTATTCTAGGGTGGCAAAAATATTTTGTATAATGATGTAATGGGGGATATATGACAATATTAATTTGTGAAAACCATAGAACTCTACAGAAGAAAGATTGAACCTTAATGTATGCAAATTAAAAAAATAATTTGGAGGTCAAGGAATCCCAGGATGGGATGCAGAGTGTGATAAAATGATCTAAATGTACTAAAAATGTATGAAATTGCCTCACTGAGGGGATGGGAGAAAATGAAGCTGACCTAAGTAACTTTGGAAATGAGAGGAGTCTGTAAGGATTAGGGCAAAAGAAACTGTACGTAAGTTCTGTACTCTAGTTCATAAAGTTGTTTCCCATGGGAATGTGGGTTAACATTATGAATACTGCTCGAAATTCATACTGCAGTTGAAAAATTAAGTAAATGTGTAAATGTGTGACAGATGATAGAAACCAGGTTTTTCACTGTTGAAATAAGACATTATGAAAAAGCATAGGGAGAGCTTAGAATGATCCATGTGGTAATGGATTAGAGTTGGAGACATCACCATCAGTATTAGCTTAATGTAAATACACATGGCTACATATAGAAATATTTATAGTTGTGTGTATACAAGGGTTGGTATATATTTGCTTGCTCTGTCAGCTAAGAAGGCTTAGAAACAACAACATTCCAGTAACAATGAGTGCATTTAGCACACAGATTTTGGTTGCTAGTACCATTCTGCAATAACATCTCTCTTTGGAGAGATGGATGATTCTAGTACTGGGCCTGTGAATATATCAATACATTATGAGCCTGGTGCATCTTTGAGTGTTAGAAAGTAAGGAAGTTTGAGGGGAAGGGAGGGGGGGAGGAAGGAAGGAAGGAAGGAAGGGACGGAGGGAGGGAAAGGAAAGAAGGAAAGAAAAAGAAAACACAGTGATGGGGGTATGTCAAAGGAAGGGACAAAAGAAGCTAACTAAAAGATTTCCTAATGGCCAAAGCTGAAACAACTTGAACAAAAAAATAAAAAACTAGTATTGGAATATAACCCAAAGTATAAATTAAATATCCATATTACATCCTAATATAAATAAATGATGACATATATAAATAAATAAATAGGAGAGAAAGGACAAATCTCCTGTGCAGAAGTCCAGACATTTTATGTAGATACTCCACTGCAAGAAAGTGAAACATAACTCCCCATACTTTAAGTTTGGGTTGCACATAATGATTACCTTCTAATGAGTACAAAATGGAAAAGGGAAAAAGTAATTTTATAGTGAGGAAACCTCACAAACACTACCTCAGCCATGCGAAGAAGGTAACATCAATAGTAGTAAGTCAAGTTGATAGTATATACCTTCGATATGATGTGATGAAATGACATTTACCTCTATGGTCTTTCCCTAAAAACACATAGCCCCAGTCTAATAGTGAGAACAAAAATCAAGCAAATCCCAATTGAGAGGCATTGTACAAAACACATGACCAGTTACCCACAAAATTGTCAAGATCACCAAAATCAAGGAACATCTGAGAATCTGTCACAGCCTAGGGGAACCTAAGGGAACAAGACAAGTAAATGTAATGTGGTATCCTGAATAGGTCCTAAATAGAAAGAGGACATTAGATAAAAACTGAGGAAATACAAGTAAATTATATACTTTAATTCATAATAATGTACCAATATCGGTTCATTAATTTTAGCATATGTACCATAAGAATATAATATGTTAATAACAGGAGAAGCTTGGTGTGGAGTTTTAGGGAACTCTTTATACTATATTCTCAATTTTTCTGCAAATCAATAACTATTCTAATATAAAAATTTATTTTAAAAAATAAGAAGAACAAGGGGTAAGGGGTATGTGAGGAGACTGCGATTTTACATAGGATTGTCATGATATTGTTGATCAGTAAAGTGAGATTTGAGCACTTGGAGGAGGTGAGAGAGTTAGCCATGTGGAAATTGGGATGAGGAGCATTCTAAGCAGAGGGATCAGTAAGGGCAAAGGCTCTGAGGCTGAGCATTCATATGTGTTAGAAGAACCCATGTGGCTAGTATAGAGTTACTAAGGGGAAAATAGCAGGAGAGATATGATGATTGGCCAGATTATACAGATCCATATAAAGATATAGATTATGTAGGGCCTTGTAGGCCATTGAAAAGACATTGTTTTTTACAGGGATGGAAATTAGATGTCATTGGAGGGATTTCAGCAAAGGATGGCGTGAACAAATACACTCTAGTTTTATAAAAGCATGTAGAGAGATACTTTGTATCAGTTCACGCCATCCTCTGCTCAAATCTACATCTTGATGGAAGTATTGTGGACACTATGGGAAGCATAGAAACCAGTTAGGTGATCATTGCTCTTATCCAGTTAAAAAATAATTGCCCCTGAGACCAGATGTATAACATTGGGGAATATTGAGAAATGGTCTGATTCTGGACATATTTTGAAGATAGAGTCAAAACATTTACTGATGAATTGGATGTGGAATGAAAAAAGAGCCATCAAAGATATATAGTAGGTTTTTGTCTAAATAATTCAAAGTCCACTATGGAAAAGGGATGGAGATTCCTCAAAAAATTAAGAACAGTATGACCCAGCTATTTCACTTCTGGCTGTTTACTTTAAGAACATGAAAACACTAATTCAAAGAGATATATTCACCGCTATGTTGATTGCAGCATTATTTACAATAGCCAAGATAAGGAAATAACCAAATGTCCACTGATGCATGAATGGAAAAAGAAGATGTGGTACACACACACACACACACACACACACACACTGGAATACTACTAAGCCATAAAAAAGAATGAAATCCTATCATTTGTGACAACACGGATAGACCTTGAGATATTATACTATACTATGTCAGGTGTAGTAAGACAAATATGATTTCACTCACATGTGGAATCTAAAAAGAAATGAAATACAGTGAAAACAAGCTCATAGGTACTCATAGATACCGAAAACAGATCAGTGGTTACTAGAGGGGAAGAGGGTTTGGGGAGGTGGGTAAAATGGGTGAAGGGGGTCAACTGTATGGTGATGTATGGTAACTATAGTTGACTTGTGGTGGTGAGCACTCTTGAGTGTGTACAGCTATTCAACTATAATGCTCTATACCCAAAATTTATTTTTTTTAAAAAAAGAGAAAATGGAAAAAAAGATAGTGATGATCAATAAGTGAAATGCATGACATCGTTATTATGGGGGGTTGCCTTGATTGGTAATAATAAGCTTAAGGGTAAGATCAGGTGAGTATGTGACTAAGGCCAAGATAATTCGAAGGTAACTTAAGGAAATGAGGAGCCTGGGAGTTATCTGGATCAAGGGAACCAAGTCACCAAGAATTAAGACTGAAGTAGTGTGGATAGAGCGACAGTGAGCTAAGAACAGACATCTTTGGAACACACAGGTTGAATAATTGGGATCTGAAAACGACTGTAAAAAATGAAGAGTAGTAAGTGACATACCCAATAGATGTGAGATTCAAAGCTGGGTGTTTTAAAAAGACAGATTGTAGAATCTTATAAAAACAGCAAAGAGGGTCAAAGGATCACTAGCACACCTCCCAGCCCAACAATCACATCAATGCCTTCTACCTCCCTAGAGCACTGTGGGGGAAACACGGTCCTCAGGAAGAAGCCAGGTACTTTTTTAGCACAAGAAAATAATAGAAACTTTCAAAGAGGTTGAGAAAGCAGAATATTTTGCTGCTGACAGTCTTTGAATTCCATAGGGCATAGTTGAAGAATTTCTGAAATTGAGGAGAGGTATGATAAGGATATAAAATAGGAGATGCTCAGAGCTTTATGTTGGTTAGGTTATCTGGGTGTCTGTGGTTTCTAAGGGTGAATGCATAATAGGAAAAAAGGGCGTAATGAGATTTTTTTCTGAGTAGGTTCAATGCTGAGAATGGTACTCAGACTGACAGTTGAGGGGTAGGAATTGTGGATGTCTAGGCTCTCTCTTCATTCCTGTTAATGGAAACAAGTTGCTCTGAGGAAAGCTGTATGTGGATATCCTGCTTGATCCCAAATGATGCAAGTAAAACCTTTAAGGGAGTTGAAATCTTGTTTCTAGAGTGTGAAGCCTAAATTTGACCTAGACCAGCCCAAGACTAGATTCTTCGTCCTCTTACCTTAAATATCTCTATTTCACAATCTGGACTCTCATCTTGTACCATTTATGCTGATGACTCTCAATGTTATATGCTCAGCCTTGACCTGTTCCTGGCACTTCAGATTGTTTATCAAGCTATACACTGGACATCTTTGCTTGAAAGTCCTAGGAGTATTTCCAACTTGAATGGTGCAGAACAGAGCTTCGGTTGTTCTCTTCAAATGCTTCTCTTTCATTTTCCACATTTCAGTCATGTTTCAAGACAAAAAGTTGGGATCATCCTTGTTTCCTCCTTCATTTCGGCCTGAGGTATCAGCACGCCCTCTATCAACCTGAGATCAGTCTCCTTGTGTTCATAGAAACTGTAATCTAAACAATCATTGTTTCCCACCTAGACTGATTTAGCATCCTTGTAACTAATCTTCTGATCTTGCCCCTACAGGATCCATTTTATATCAAGAAGCCAGGCTGATGTTTTAAAAATAAAATTAGGTGATTTCTTGCTCTATTCCTTGTTCTCACCCCCACTCCCACCATCAGCCCACACTCTTCAAAGGCTTCAGATCACTTTGAGAATACACTGAGTTCCTTACCCCAGTCTGCGCGTCCCTGTGTGATCCAGCTCCTGCCTCTTTCTCCAGTGTCACATCCTGGCCCTTTCTCTCCTGCTCATTATGTTTCGGCCACATTGATCTTTTCTCTGTTCTTTGTAAGTTAAGCTTGTTACTTTCCTAAGGTCATCCACAAGCTGTTTCGGTGCATGAAATGCTCTTCCCCTTGTTCTCACCATGAATAGCTCTTTCTTACCTATTTTTTTTCCACTAATCACTTCTTCAGGAAAGCTATGTTTTCCTTGGATGTTCAATTTCACTAGAGAACTTGCCATATCCATCATTTCAGCCTGTTTTAACTCTCTGAAACATAGGTAATATTACCTGACATTGTCTTGCCCAGAGAAGTTTTCAGTTATGTTCACTACTCTTAGTCCCAACATATGAAAAGCCACCTAGTTAGTGGTCATTGTATATTCACTGAACTAACGAGCAAATGAATGAATGACAGATGAATGGCCCTTGACCATAACTACCTCTCTCTTCAATTTCCAACCACCACCCCCCCCCCCCCCCGCTTCAGCCCCAGGGGGCTTCCTTTAAGGGCATTTTAAGGTGCAGTTTAGCTCTCTTCTGTTTCGGGGCCTTTCACGTGTTGTTCTCTCTTGTAACACTTTTCCCCTGTATTCCTCCTCACCTAGTGAGCCTATATTTGTACTTCAGATTCCAGCTCAGATATCTCTTCTTCAGGGTAATCTTGTCTGTATAACAAGGGAGATGTTTAATTATAAAGTTTCATAACATCCAGCACCATTATTTTGAAGGACTTAGCCACAGTTTCTTTTTTCAGTTTTTTAATTCTCATATTTCTCCTCAACAAAACTGTAAGCTGCTCAGAGTCAGGACTGTATCTGTTTTTGCACTTGCTTCTCTCCTCATCTACTAGGCAGCTATGTGGTCTTGCTCGAAAATATTAATTCAATCTCTTTTTCTCATTTAATTGCCTAAATAAAAATGAAAATTTTAAATCCCGTAAAAGCAGTCAATAAGTACTTTCTCAGCCAGAGCCTACCTATTTCCCTCCACAACCTGTGACTGAGCTAAGTCAACACTTAGGGCATTTCGAGCTCTAATGGACCATGGATAACAACCACTTGGTTTAGCTATCAGCTCCCAAAAAGACAAGTGGTGGGCAAACAGTAATTAAATGGCATAGCTGTACCAACAGTCCAGGAATCCTTGTCCACAGCTGGGTGCCTCCTATAATAGCTGGCAGGAAGGTGCTGGAGGTAATAAGATGGAGCTGCCTTGCATGTTGAGGGCCCTGGGTTCATTCTCATGGCAGACCAGGAATTTCTAAGGCATGTGAATTTTACTCCTTTCACTGTGTCTTTAGTTGCCAAAAGGTAGGTCCAATATTTCTATTTCTATCCCTTATTCTATCCTTTGTTTCTTGATCAAGTTGTATTTTAAAGAAAACTCAGAATAGAGTGGAAATGGGAGCTCTAACTCTTTTCCAGAACATGCCATCTAGCTGCTTCTAGTTCTACTACCTTCTGATAGATTTTGTTACGTTTAATGAAATGTGATAATTAACAACTAATCAGTCTTTTAAAAATATCAATAGAAATAAATAATGTTTGACCTCGTATTTTCTGCCACTTTCATTTTCTTTAAATCATTGTAAGCCAGGAAAATACAAACTGGGGCAAGCTACTATTTCCCCTGAAGAGCTCTGGAGACCTGTTTAGGAATTCTGAGTTACTGGAGCTCTATTTGGCATCAGGAAATGGGTTTGGAATGGATCAATAACTATTTTATTTTGAAAAAAAATTTTGGCTTTGCCTCACCTCAAAACAAAATAATATCTATATATAAAATGAAAACTCCACCAGATGCCAACCTTTTGGTGCACCCAGCACATGCCAACCACTATTCTAGGCACTTGCCATGTGTTGCTTCAGTTAATCTTCACAACCACTTTATATATTTGTATTTTTCTTATAACAAATTTGAAGCTCAGAGAAAAATAAATCTCTTGCCAAAGTAAGTGCCAAAAGTGAAATTTGAACTCCATCTCAGTTTTTCTGCATGAACAGAATGTCAAAAGAAAAACAAGCTAAAAACACTAAGATTAAACAATAACCTCTGCTAACATAATTGACATCCACTGAGCGAGAACAAACAAACATTATGATAAGCAAATGGGAGAGTTAGGGGATTTATTTTCAAGACACTCTTGGTATGCATGAGCTAGATAATTCCAATTTAGCAGTTACAGTGGTCAGAGAAGACTTACTGCTTTCTTTACTTTGCAAGTCAAGAATATTGTGAGATAAAATATCAGATGTTCTAACTGTGAAGTTTCTAAACATCCTGCTGTTGTCAGTGGTGAACACCTTCACAGTTGACTGCTGCAGCTTCATCCATCTGTACCTAGATAATATTTGATGTGGAACTTATGGTCAGGTATTGGGCTACAGTTTGCTTGTAGTTACTGATATAATTCCTGCCAAAGACAAACTTACAGGGTAAATGACAGTAAACAATAGTAATAGAGATTATCATTCAGCATGCATTTTGTTTGGTGTTTATGATTCAGATGAAACCTACAGAGACAGTTCTCAGCTTCTGTGTTCTATATTCTCCTCATAACTAGCTTAACATGCAAACAAAGTATGGTCTCAAACCTGGATGGATTCTAGGATCAACACTGACCTAAGATAACTTTATGTAGCATTATGTCATCTTTAAGATTTCTAATATTACAATATTAGATGTTACAGCTCTACAGTGCATTCAGTAAGTAGTTGAGTTATTTTTGGAATTATTGTGCAAAAATATAACTTATGGTTTTGGTGGAATGATTGAGCTTTAAGTGAAGCATAAAAAAAGTGAAGGCTTTAATTTGCATATGTTTGAGTCTCAGAAGTACTTGAGTTTAGCATAATTTTGTTCATGCCCTTTAGTTATTATTTGCTTCAACTTTAAATAAAAGACTTTAAATCCAAATATATTATACAGTTTTAGGAATTAAAGTAAATACTTACTGGCCCAGGAATTGACAAACAGATTGGTGAAACAGAATAGAAATTCTGAAACAAACAAAAAAACAGACAGGAATCTAATGTGTGATAGAGTTTTTTATATATATGAAGAGCTCTTACAAATCAATAAGAAAAAGATGAACAAGCACTAGCATAGAAAAATGCCAATGGACATGAGTAAGAATTTACAAAAGAATACATATGTAGGACCAATAAGTATGGAAAAGAGTCAACCTTAGTAAAAATTGAATATATGCAAATTAAACCTATGAAATACTATTTTTACTTGTACAACTCAGTACAGATTTAAAAACCTATAATACTTATTGATAAAGCTATATGTAAATGGATACTTTCATGCCCTATCAGCGAGAATATAACTTAGTGTGAATTTGAAGTTTAATTTGGAATAACAATCAAAATCCTTAAAACAAGAATAATATCTGGCATAACATTTTAGTTGACCCATGTTCAACTCTGAAACCTGGACAGACCCTAAGATAGGGAAAAAGATAAGGATGTTTACTCACACCCCTTTTAGTCAACATAGTACTGGAAGCTTTAGACATTGTCATAGGCAAGAGACAATAAATAAAAGGCATTTAGTTTGTAAAGGAAGAAATAAAATGGCCCCTATTGTAGATGGTATGACTGCCTATGTAAGAAATCCCAGGGTGTCTACAAAATACTCCTAGAACTAATAAATTAGTTCAGAATAAAGATCAATAAAAATTATTCACAATCTATATACTGACAATGAACATGAAGAAAATGAAATTAAAAACACAGTACCGGGCTTCCCTGGTGGCGCAGTGGTTGAGAGTCCGCCTGCCGATGCAGGGGACACGGGTTCGTGCCCCGGTTCGGGAGGATCCCACGTGCCGCGGAGTGGCTGGGCCCATGAGCCATGGCCGCTGAGCTTGCGCGTCTGGAGCCTGTGCTCCACAAGGGGAGAGGCCACAACAGTGAGAAGCCCGCATACAGCAAAAAAAAAAAAACAAAAAAAAACAAAAAAAAACACAGTACCATTTACAGTTTCTCCAAGGAAATGAAATTCTTAGGTGTTCATGTATCAAAACATGTATAGAATCTGTATGCTGAAAACTAAAAACTGTTTATAAAAGAAATGACAAACCTAAATAAATGAAGAGATATGTGTTCATGGATTGGAAGAATCAACATAAGAAAGATGTAAATTCTCACCGAACTCATTTACAGGTTTAATGTATTTCCTATCAAAATCTTATTAGCAAGTTTTTAAAAATAAATATGCACACACGTATTCTAAAATGTGTGTAAAATGGCACAGGCCATAGAAGAGCTGAAAAATAACAATAAAATGGAAGAAATTAGTCAACCCAGTATTTCAGATTATTCTGTAGCTACAGTAATCCAGATATTGTGGTGTGGTATTGATGAAGGTATAGATATATAAGTGAATGGAACAAAATAAAGAGCCTAGTAATGGACCCACACACATATCCTCAATCCATGTTTTTATAAAGGTGCAAAAGCAATTCAATGGAGGAAGGCTTTTCATCAGATGGTACTGGAGTAATGGTATTGGACATCACATAGTGGAAAAAAACCATCCTAAACCTTACATTTATACAAAATTTAACTCAAAATGGATCATTAATGTAAAAATATAAAACTTACAGAAAAAGACGTGAGAAAATATTCAGGAATTGGGACTAGATAAACAGTTCTCACTTGATACCAAAAGTATTATACATAAAAGTAAATATTCGCAAATTGGACCCAATAAAAATGGAAAACTTTTGCTCTGTGAAAGCCAGTATGAAAGGCATGAAAAGCTGCAGACTGGGAGAACATATTTATAAACCACATATTTGACCATAAACAAGTGTCTAGAATATATGAAAAACTTATAAAACTCAATAGTAGAAAGACAACCAATTCAATTAGAAAGTGGGCAAAAGATGTAAACAGACATTTTGAGGAAGAGGATGTACAGAGGGCAAATAAGATGTTCAATATTATTAGTCATCAAAGACATGCAAATTAAAACCAAAATGAGACATTAGTACATACCTGTTAGAATGCCTAAAATAAAAAATAATGGCACCAAATCATGACAAGGATGCAGAGAAAGTGAATCACTCATACGTTGCTAGTGGGAATGTAAAATGGTACAGCTACTCTGGAAAATTGGCCGTTTCTTATAAAAGTAAGCATGTAATTACCATACAAACTATCATTTGCAATCTTGGATATTCGTCCCAGAGAAATGAAACTTATATCCACATAAAAATCTGTATATGAATGTTCATAGCAGTTTTATTTCTAATAGCTAACAACTGGAAACAGTCCATATGTTTTTCAACGAGTGAAAGATTAAACAAACTGTGTGGTATCCATATCATGGAATACTAGTCAGCAATAAGAAGGAATGAACTATTTGATACATGCAACAATTTGTATAAATTCCCAATAAATTATGCTGAGTGAAAAAAAAAAACAATCCCACAAGTTTACATACTCTTGAGTTAAGATTCCATAACAGTTTTGAAGTGAGAAAATTTTAGAAATGAAGAAGAGATTAGTGTTAGTGAGGGGTTAGGGACAAGGTGGAACAGAGAAAGGTGAAAGTAGTTATAAAAGGGCAACTCAAGAAGTCCTTGTGGTGATGGGACTTTTCAGTATCTTTACTGAGGTGCTTGTGTTACACAAACATATACATGAGACAAAATTTTATAGACCTAAATACACATATAAATGAGTATAAGTAAAACTGGAAAATCTGTATAAAAAGGTAGATTATATCAATGTTAATATCCTGGTTGTGGTATTGTACCATTGCTTTTTAAGATGTCACCATTGTGAGAAACTGGGTAAAATGTGCATGGAATCTTTCCATATCATTTCTTACAATTGTATGTGAATCTACCATGATATCATTGAAAATATGAATGAAAAAAATCACGAGCATGTCAAGAAACACAGGAACCATCTTGAAGGGACTGCCACTGGCCAAATCTAGGACAATAAGAGCATCAAAAAATAGTTATAATAATGATAAAAACTCATTAAAAATATAATTACTCATGAGCCATGTTGATACAAATAAATATATGGGGAGATGGAAAAGCTTTTCATTGTAGTAGAATGCCAACTAATAAATACACAGAGTATGGATGCTAAATCATAATTTTTTTCTAAGGAATGTGATATTTACATGATTTCCTCCTAAATTGCTTGTTAATTACAAAAGGAAAATAGTAACTTTATAGTGGAGAAACCTGGGGGATACCACTAAAAAAGTGATCAAATCTAGAATCACCAATATTGGAACAAAATGACATAAAGTGCCTTCTTATAAATGCACATAGAAATATACTTCTGCATTATTCCTGCCAACAATACAAAATCTAAATTTAGTCACAAGGAATAGGCAAATGCAAGTTGAGGGACATTCTATACGGACTACATGTTCCCAACTCATGACAAGAAACAAGTAAATGCTGAGAACATATTTGATAATAAAGGACACTAAAGAGCCATGACAACTAAATCCAGGGTTGGCCCTGAATTTGATCGTGGTTCAGGAAAAGATAGCCATAAAGAAAATTTATTGGAACAATTGATGACATTCAATATGGATTATGTTTTAGACAATAATTTTGTATCATTGGAATTTTTTGATTTTCAAAACTGTACTTTATGAAAGATAACATCTTTATTCTTAGGAAATACATATGGAAGTATTTAGGGACAGAGGGGTTTGGTTTCTCTAATGTATTCTCAAATAGCTTAGCAAAATATAATAACATATATATATGAGGGTATAGGAGGAGAGAGGAAAAGAGACAGGGACAGAGGGAGGGAGGGAAGAGGAGAGAGAAATTTGAACAATTGCTGCTAATATGGTTAAAAAGTCTATGTGAATTATAATACTCTTGCACCTTTTCTGTAAGTTAGAAATTATATCAAAATAGGAACATACTAAAATGTGAGATATTAGACAGTGGAATATTATAAAACCATTAGAAGTTCTGTAGCAGAAACATATCTGTTGTCATGGACGTGTTCTCAAGTATATTTTAAAAATGAAAGGTAGCATGCTATGGTATAATGCACATACAGAATTTGAATACACATTTGGTATTCAGTGATTTGGGGATAAAATACACTTTTCTGTTATTTCTTTTCCTTTTGCTTTTTTCTTCTTTGATTTCTCTGTAAGAAATACATTTTTCTTTTATGATAAAAAGAATTAAAAATTATCTTGAAATACCCTTTCAAATACAAAATGCACAACACCCTTCAGTATACATTATCCTAGGAACAAATTATTTTTTAATGTGTTACTCTAAGCTGTCATTATAAGTATGGAGCCTATCAGACTCTAGAGTGGAGAGCATATTCAGTTGTTTACTGGTATTAACTGAGTGAATTTATTCTGCCAGCTATTATCTAGTTTTCTCCTCTTGATTGACTAGGGCTATGTTGGTATGACATTAAGACAGAAGAAAGAAAAAAAAAAAAGATTGTGCTAACTCTAAGGTAAATTTCCATAGAAACTTGGCAATAGAAACCAGGGTTACAAAAAGATACATAAACACACACCCATATACACAAATCAGAAACGAATTTAAACCACTTATTCATGACATATGAAATGGAATAACTAAATGAATTCTTAAAATTCCGAACTCTCAAACTAATATATGAAACAATCAAGATGAGTGTTTACAAAAGAAATTTTGCATTGTTCAAGAAAGTGCTAGCATGCTACAGTTAATTTCAAGTGTACAAATTATACAGTGCTAAAAGAGAAGTCCCAGTACCAAATGGGATTTGAATAATCCTTTTTTGGGTAAATGGAATAATAATGCACTTATTATTTATTATGAATATGTTAAAAAATTTTAACAACTGCCAAATCCCTTTTGTAATGACATATTTTAAGTCAGGTGTAAGAATATATGATAAAGGTATGCTGTCCTTTTACCAGAAGGTCACAGTTCATCCCCAGTGTATTATTGTCCTCATCAATGCGTAAAAGGTAGTAAGTTATAGAGCTATCAAGCACTCAGCAAAGAATTTACACATGAAAATTTAAGAGTGACAGTCCACTAAACAGTAGCAGAAATCTGTAAAGATATTGAATGACTGAAAGCATAAGTTTATCTTTACAGAAATTCTTTAAAATACAGTTTTATACAACCAGCATAATGTAACTCTTTTATGCAAAATATTTATACTCTGCAGCCTTCACATTAAATTATTCTTGTTTCCACTAGGTAGTTCTTAAACTGAAAGTTCCTGCTGAAATAATTGATATAAGACCCTGAATTTTCTTCCTTTTTGCTATCACTGAGCAGAGCAAACCAGAATTGCTGTTTGCTAGCAATAAACAACCTCTGTGATAGTACCATAATCATTTTCTTTCCTTTGACTTTCTGAACCAATTAGGCAGTGACCTTGCACTTTATTTTCTTCCAATAATTATGTCAAATTATATAGACGAAAGAGAGGTATCTATTTCAGAGTATGCAAAACACCCCCCCCCACACACACACACACACTAACCCCCATCAAACAGAGTAATTGGATTATTAATCCTATCACTATATTCTTCACATATAAATAAGTAAAATGTAATGACTCTAGTGAAATAAAAAGAACTTTAAAGAATCAATCATTTGTTTAACCCAGACAGTGGAGGAGACAGGAAAATAAAAAAGTGAATCAAGTTATAAAATTGTGTAAAAGAGAAACCTATTTTACAAATAAGCTATGTGATAAAATTTAGAATATAGGAAGAATAGTTAAAATTTAATGTGGTTTCTAAGCAGCTTGAGATATTGAACTTATTTTTAACTTCCCATGGAAATACAAAGACAATAAATCTAGATGATAAGAGAACCAGTGAAAACTATCATCATTAGCAGCTATTTACTGCGCACTGTCTATGCGCATAGATTCACAATTACAGTCATTGAGCAAAAGCAGGTAAGGTAAAGGTGACCTTGGAAAATTTTAACATAGTGAAAAAAATTAGTAAACAAACAACTACAAGTTATCTTTTGTGTTCAAACCCGTATTTCAAACAACGCATTTTGCAGAGTGGGGAGTACAAAGGGGGAGCTGATTACTTGGTTTATATGACTAGTGCATGATTAACGTGCTTTTGAGGTATGAGCTCATGCTTGGGGTACAGCTTCATGCAGCACACAAATTTCAGATCCTGTATCTTTGTCTTCTATTCTCATCAGCATTTTTACATGGAAAGGATGATTATAGTTCTCAATTCCATTATGAGTCATCTCTTACTGTTTTTTTACCATCTATTCCTATCCTTCATTATTCAAAAATATTCTTATACACACATGTCATTCCTTCAGTCTGCTTTTTAATGTATGATTTTATCAGATAGCAAAATTTTATCTTCCCAATTTAGAATAATAATCTCTTATCATTGGAAGGTGACTTTGAATTTCTTCCATACATAGAATTTTTTCTATAACAATAATAATATTTAAAATATTACTACTCTTGATAATTATGACCCCCCCTCAGTAATGACATCTTAGTACTGTAATTCTCCATGGGTTATGGGAAAATTATATGCCTCTCTCAAATGCAATGTCACTCAGTCAACCAGAATCATTTATTTTTAGGATGGGAGTATAAGAGATACTATTAAAGAATCAGGTTACAGTAAAAACCTATAAAGGAAAAGAATCTGAAAAAGAATATATATATATTATAGAATATATATATATATATATATATGTATATATAAAACTGAACCACTCTCCTGTATACCTGAAACTAACACAACATTGTAAATCAACTATACTTCAATTAAAAAAAAAAAACCCAAGTGCTTACTGGCAATTCTGTGTGTAAAATATTGAAAGAGCAATCTCTTCAGAATGGAGGTACTTAAGTTTATGTGTCTTAGTGCAATTGTTAGAAAAGTATTGTACAATGTGGCATTGTTCAATGAGTTCCCTTTTGTCAGAGAGTTAAAGAGCCTTTCTCTTGCCAGGGGTAGCATTCAGACTACAGACACAGGAAAATGATAAATGGAAAACAATAAATGCAAATAAAGCAAAAAGAGAATCAGGCTACATGATCATAGAGATCACTTCATTTTTCAATACAAAATTATAAATGTAATGGTATAGTTTTCCTATTCCCTATGATATTTCCAGTTTTTCTACATCTTTGAATTCCACCAAAGTATATGATAGATATAGGATCATTGGCATACTAGCTCACCTATGCATTTATCAAAACCTGGGAAAATTTTCATCTCACATGTATAAAGATCAGCAATTTCTGTTTTCCATGTAAGTAATATTATAAATTCTCATGGAAGTTGAAGAAATTTGGTTTTATTCTTTAAAAGGCAACTCATTTTTAAAAAAGTTTTATTGATGTATAGTTGATTTACAATGCTGTGTTTAATTTCTACTGTACAGCAAAGTGACTCAATTATGCATATATATATATATTCCTTTTCATATTCTTTTCCATTGTGGTTTATCACAGGATATTGAATATAGTTCCCTGTGCTATACAATAGGACCTTGTTGTTTATGCATCCTATGTATAACAGTTTGCATCTGCTAACCCCAAACTACCAATCCTTTCCTCCCTCACCCCCCTCCCCTTTGGCAACCACAAGTCTGTTCTCTATATTTGTGAGTCTGTTTTTGTTTCATAGATATGTTCATTGGTGTCATATTTTAGAGTCCACATATAAGTGATATCATGATATTTGTCTTTCTCTTTCTGATTTACTTCATTTAGTATGATAATCTCTAGGTCCATCCATGTTGCTGGAAATGGCATTATTTCATTCTTTTTAATGGCTGAATGATATGCCATTGTATATATATACCACCTCTTTATTCATTCATCTGTTGATGAACATTTAGGTTGTTTCCATGTCTTGGCTATTGTAAATAGAGTTGCTGTGAGGGGTTCATGTATCTTTTTGAATTATGGTTTTTTCTGGGTATGTGCCCAGGAGTGGGATTGCTGGATCATATGGCAACTCTATTTTTAATTTTTTGAGGAACCTCCATACTGTTTTCCATAGTGGCTGCACCAATTTACATTCCCACCAACAGTGTAGGAGGGTTCCCTTTTCTCCGCATCTTCTCCAGCATTTGTTACTTGTAGACATTTTAATGAGGGCCATTCTGACTGGTGTGAGGCGGTACCTCACTGTTGTTTTGATTTACATTTCTCTAATGATTAGCAATGATGAGCATATTTTCATGTAAAGCAACTCATTTCATTTGCTCATAAAGAAAAGGCATTGTTGAAATTTTTTCATATTGTGTTAGTCTTTTCCTGTATTTTTTTCAGTATATGGGCAGTTCTTACATTTAATGCTGTTAGTGAATTCTTTTCAACTGCTAAAGCATCATAACCCATAGACACCCTAAGGCCTTTCTACTGTGAATACTTTCGTTCTAAAAGATCATTTTCCGTGATAATAACATTTTTAGCTATTGCAATGCTGGAAAGTACTCTGGAGGCAAACTTTCATTTTACAGATGACAGATTTAGCCTCAGAAAAATAAAGTGACTTCCCTAAGGTCATACAGATAATAAATTAGTGGCATGTTCAGGACTAGCATTGAAATGTATTGCCCCACATCCTACTGTTCATTCCATTATACCAGTATTTTCAAAACATTTCTAGACAAAGTTTGACATACATTTCCAAACTCTGTCTTCCTTGGTTTTACATTTTTGGTGTTTTCAGAGATGCTCAATAATAGTTGTTTAAAAATGCTTTGGGGGCCTAGGAAAAGTATGAATTTGTGTCTCTGCCTCTTTCTAGCTTGACCTAGCCTGCAGAGACTTTTAGGGGCTTAGATTTTAGTCTAAATTAAATGGGAAGGCATGGGAGGTTAACACAGGTGATTAATACATTTGTCATTAGCCTTTGAGAATATTACTCTGCTTGATGAGGGGGAAGAGGATTCTTAACCAAATTGCACTTCAGTGAATATACATATATATTTAAATATCTGAGTTCCAGGAAGTTCTAAGTTGCTGTGAATCCATTTAAAAATCATTACCTAGAGATTCAAGATAGTATGTGAGTGGTTGCGGAGGAGGACTGGCGTGGGGGGTTGGGCCAGAAGCTGTTGGCAAAATGTATCTACACCTAGGGCCAACCTTGTGAACATCCAAGGGAGTTAATTATCCACTTTGGTCACCTAAAAATGTCTTCTTGACTCTGGAAAAACAAGATATATGTATGCAGATTATTTTCACATTTATGCAGAAATACCAGTGGTTGGCTATTATCACAATGGCAAAGATTACAAAAGGGTGGTGCTAATGTGAGTGACCCATTTAAAATATACTTCAAGAAATTATCAGCTTCTGAGTAACAGGTTAATTACATTTCAATGGATATAAATGTGTTTACAGTAGAAATAAGTTATATAAAATTTGGAGGTGATGGCTATAAGAATAAGGCTTAGAAAGACTAATAGAATAAAATAAGATAAAAACCCCAAGGGTTAGAAAAGTAATAGGCATGCAGAGAAAGGAGAAATGCAACCCTATTAATTAGAAATTGCATATAAGTTGATAAGAGAATATCATATCAAATTTATCTGCTTTACACAGTGTGCTTTATGGTTTTAGTTTTTCTCACTACAATTTAGACATGAAACAAATATACACTGAGCTTTGGCTATGACCCAGAAACTGCTTAATGCCACATATAGTGGTGAAAAAGAGTTGACATCTGCCTTCACAGGGCATTCGTCATGTTGGGAGCACATAACAATAAGCGGGTAAAAGAGTTAAATAAATAGAAATTTGACATAGGAAAAGGTATTAAAGTTGGGCATTAGGATAGAGAATAACTTAGGGACTAGAGCAAGGGATGCTTTAGGTTTTTAAGGAAGGATTCTTTGAGAAGACAGTTTTTGATTTGAAACCTAATGGTCATAAAATATCATGGAAAATGGTGTTCCTGGCAAAGAGAATAGAAAGAACCAAGGCCACCGAAGTGGGAAAGAGGTTCTAAGCAGAGTCATACCTTAAATATCTAGACCCAATTTTTGAATTAAAGGATTAATAATGTCAAACTTGATTAACTGAAAAACAACTCCTTACTTAGGAAAAATCATGGGATTAGTATCATTTTTCATTTCATCATAGCTCTGATGCTTCCATCAGTAAAGTGGACAAGTAGTCTTTTCATAATACTGTTTTTAGTACTGAGGTTATCTGTGGTAAAGTGACAGAGTGTATTTAATTTGCCATTTTCCCACTATTAGGTAGGTTCCCTGGGAATGGTTACGTATTGGTTACTGTATTCCAGAAGCTAGCATAAGGCATGCCTCAAGACGCTCAAGTTCATATGTTCACAGAAAACCATTTTTATATGCCTTAGGTAAAAACTGCTAAAATCTCAAATCATTGAAATAAGTTATATGGTAGTAAAATAATATCTCGATTCAGCATTTAAAAAAATCAGATTCAAGTATGTGCTCTGTCACTGTAGACCATAATTTTGACCAAAGGCAAGTCCATTAATAGAGAAAGGAAAGGGCTTTCCCAATTCTCCTCTTTTGTAAATAAGATGATAGATCATGAAATATCACCAAAGGGTTGTTGGATTATTTTTTTAAAAAGGGCATTATATAGCTAGGCTAATTAAGAAAAAAAGAAAGAAGACACAAATTACTTAATATCAAAAATGAAAGAGAGGGTTAGATCTCATGGACATTAAATGAATAATAAAGGCATGCTATGAACAACTCTATGCCCACAAATTTGGTAACCTAAATAAAAAATGGACCAATTCCTTGAAAGAGAGAAACTGTTAAAGTCACATGAAATAGACAATTTGAATAGAAATTGAATCAATAATAAGTAACTTTCCAAACCACAAAGTACCAGGGCTAGATGGGTTCAGTGGTGAATTCTACCAAATATTTAAGGAAAAATTATACCAATTTTCCACAATTTCTTCTTGACAAAAATCCAATATGCTTTCATGATAAAAACTCTCAGCTAACTTGGAATAGAGGGGAACTTAACTTGATAAAGAATATGTGCAAAATCCTTACAGCTAACATCATACTAACTGGTAAGAATCAAGAGGCTTTCCTGCTAAGATCAGTAACAAGGCAAGGATTTCCCCTCTTATCACCATAAGCATCATATTAGAAAGTATAGCTAATGCAATAAGACAAGGAAATACAAGGTAAACATATTGGGAAAGAAGATATAAAACTGTCTTTGTTCTTAGGTGACATGATAGTTTATGTAGAAAACCCAAAAGCTTCAACAACAATAAAAATCCTGGAACTAATAAGTAATTATAGGAAGGTTTCAAGATACAATGTTAACATACAAAAGTCAATTGCTTTCCTATATACCAGAAATGAACAAATAGGATTTGAAATTAAAACAAACAAAAAACCAATATCATTTACATTAGCATTCCCCAAACTGAAATACTTATTCATAGATCAAACGAAATATGTATAAAATCTATATGAAGAAGACAGATATCACTACTCTGATGAAAGAAATCAAAGAGGAACTAAATAAATGCAAAGATAGTCTGGGTTCATGAATAGAAAGCCTCAACATTGTCAAGATGTCATTTCTTTCCAGGTTGTTCTATAAATTCAACGAAATTGCAACAAAAATCCAACAGAGGTATTTTATGCCTATCAACAAGTTGATTCTAAAGTTTATGTGGAAAGGCAGAAGACCCAGAATAGCCAACACAATATTGAAGAAAAAGAAAGAGAACTGACACTACTTGTCTTCAAGACTTATAAAGTAACAGTAATCAAGGCAGTGTGGTATTGTGAAAGAATAGACAAATGTATCGATGGAACAGAATAAAGAGTTCAGAAATAGACTCATATAAATATATAGTCAATTGACCTTTGATAAAGGAACAAAGGTAATAAATGGAGAGAAGTTCATCTTTTCAACAAATGGCACTGGTATAATTGGACATCACATGCAAAAAAGATGAATCTAGACACAGCCCTTACACCACTCAACAAAAATTAATTCAAAATGGATTGCAGACCTAAATGTAAAATACAAAACTGTGAAACTCCTAGATGATAATATAGGAGAAAAATCTAGATAACTGGGTTTTGTGGTTGACGTTTTAGATACAACACCAAAGGCACAGTTCTTGAAAGAAACAACTGATAAGCTGGGTTTCATTAAAATTTATATTTTCTTCTCTGCAAAAGACAATGTTAAGAGAATAAGAAGACAAGCCACAATCTGGGATAAAGGTCTCATGGGAACCCTCTTGCACTATTGGTGGGAATGTAAATTGATATAGCCACTATGGAGAACAGTATGGAAGTTCCTTAAAAAACTAAAAATAGAACTACCATATGGCCCAGCAATCCCACTACTGGGCATATACCTGAGAAAACCATAATTCAAAAAAGAGTCATGTACCACAATGTTCATTGCAGCTCTATTTACAATAGCCAGGACATGGAAGAAACCGAAGTGTCCATCGACAGATGAATGAATAAAGATATGGCACATATATACAATGGAATATTACTCAGCCATAAAAAGAAATGAAATTGAGTTATTTGTAGTGAGGTGGATGGACCTAGAGTCTGTCCTACAGAGTGAAGTAAGTCAGAAAGAGAAAAACAAGTACCATATGCTAACACATATATATGGAATGTAAAAAGAAAAAAAAATGTTTCTGAAGAACTTAGGGGCAGGACAGGAATAAAGACGCAGACGTAGAGAATGGACTTGAGAACACGGAGTGGGAAGGGTAAGCTGGGACAAAGTGAGAGAGTGGCAGTGACATATACAGACTACCAAATGTAAAATAGATAGCTAGAGGGAAGCAGCTACAGAGCACAGGGAGATCAGCTCGGTGTTTTGTGTCCACCCAGAGGGGTGGGATAAGGAGGGTGGGAGGGAGATGCAAGAGGGAAGAGATATGGGGATATATGTATATGTATAGCTGATTCACTTTGTTATAAAGCAGAAACTAACACACCATTGTAAAGCACTTATACTCCAATAAAGATGTTAAAAAAAAGAGAGAAGTAAAAAATATATACAAAGAACTCATTTAAAATATACGAAGAACTCAATAGTAAAAAAATACCCAATTAGGTATGACCTTAATAGACACTTCACCGAAGAAGATATTCAGATGCCAAATAAGCACATGAAAGGAGGCTCTACCTCATAAGTTATCATGGAAATGCAACTTAAAACAAAAATAAAATATCACTACACAACAAATAGAATGGCCAGAATTCAAAACACTGACAACACCAAATGCTATTGAGGGTGTGGAGCAATAGGAAATCTCGCTCTCGAAAAACACAGAGGTGCCTTAAAAGCATATTACCATGTAAAAAAAGCCAATCTGAAAAGGCTACATATTGTACAATTCCAAGTATGACATTCTGAAAAAGGTAAAACTATAGAGATGGTAAAAAAGGTAACTGGTTGCCAGGGGTTAAGGCAGAGGGAAGGATGGATAGGGAGAAAGAGCACAGAGAGATTGTAGGGCAGTGAAACTATTCCATATGATACAGTAATGGTGGATACATGTCATTATATATTTGTCCAAACCCATAGAATCTACAAGGGTGAACCCTCGTGTAAATTATGGGCTTTGGGTGATAATGATGTGTCAGTGTACATTCATCAGTTGTAACAAATGCACCACCCCAGTGTGAAATGTTAATAGTGGGTGAGGCTGTGGATATATAGGGGTGGGGGGGCGGTCTATGGATACTCCCTGTACTTTTCACTCCATTTTTCTGTGAACCTAAAACTGACCTAAAAATTAAGGTCTGTAAAAATTACATTGTAAACTTTTATATTGAAATGATAATAATTTTATACCTTGAACAAGAGTAAAATAAAAAAGAAAATATGTTAAACTCTCTTGCTGTGCCACAAAATTGGCTAAGTACTTTAATGATAGTTTTATTATATTTTGAATGCTTATGATATGACAGGCATGGGTCTCTTTGAAGGTGGGACTTGTTATTCAGCAGGACTGAAGACAAAATCCACAAAGTGTACTGCATAAGTGAAGGAAAAGGCTTGTGTGGAAACTTAGATGTGAAGAGCAGTAGAGAGTGAAAGAATGATATCCTCATCCTCCTGTTTTCACCGTGTGCTTGTGCTGAGTTTAGTGCATTTTGCTGGTCATGCCTTACCTATACATCTTAGGGAAAGGACCGTGTCACCATGTTTCTTTCTTTCTTCTAAGGCAAGCATAAAAGCAATCTTATGAGTGGGAAAATAAATAATCTGCTTCATATCAGGTAGTCTGAATTGGAATGTGAGAATTTTCATAAGGATTTTTGGGAAATCCTGATGCCTGGTACTTAAGGACCTTTGGACACATGGAATGCCCAACAGGTATAGAATCCCTCTGGTAGTGAGAAGGGAAGACATCCACCCCAGAGAGATTTTGCGTGGTCAATGAAAAGTGATTTATTTTCCAGGGTCCTTTTTACATAGTACTGTTTGTTGCACAGGGTCCAATCCTTTATCCTTGGGGATCATCATATATATCTATGATGGAATAATGGAAGGAATAATTGGAATATATTTGCAAACATCATTTTCCCTTTGTTCTTTAGGATTGAAAAGGTCTATGTCTAATACTCAGGTTCAGTTTGCCAAGCCGGATAGGGCATGAGCCAGATTGTCGTTTCCTGGAGCAGTAAGATAAGCAGAGACCCAGGGGTTATCATTTTGTCACCAGGGACTTCCTCTGGGAGGATAAACTGTTGGTTACAAAGGCATTGCTGCTTTTATAAGCTCACTGAGGTTAAAGAAAGAAAAGTGTAGGAGTTCATGCTCCTTCCTAAACCTTGTGCCTGAATTTCATAAGTATTTTATATATTTGCTCATTCCCCAGTATTTAATTTAGATTTGGGCTGAAAAGTTTTCATAATGTTATATAAATAAATAGATATCTAAAGAGAGGCATCTTGGGCTTCCCTGATGGTGCAGTGGTTGAGAGTCCACCTGCCGATGCAGGGGACACGGGTTCGTGTCCCGGTCTGGGAAGATCCCACATGCCGTGGAGTGGCTGGGCCCATGAGCCATGGCCGCTGAGCCTGAGCGTCCGGAGCCTGTGCTCCTCAACTGGAGAGGCCACAACAATGAGAGGCCTGCGTACCGCCAAAAAAAAAAAAAAAAAAAAAAAAAAGAGAGAGGCATCTTATATCAATAATTAAATTGAAAATCACGTACTTGAAAACTTTATGAAAAGATTCTGGGAATTTCGTGTCAAATATGGCAGCATAGTTTTTGGCTCTTTCCAAATCCTCATATAAAACCATACAAAGTAACTAGAGAGCAAACAAAACAAAACTAAAACTAAAACAAAACACAAGCAAACAAAAAACCCAAAACATCAAAAGTCTAATGGGACAACATTCACATAAACATCAGTGACTAAGGAGCCCTGTGAAACTTCAAAATACCAGCAGCTATAGCCACAGATAGAGCAGTTATTGGTATGAAGGCAACAGAAGACAGAGGAAAATGAAGGGATCGCTGACAGACATGAAGAAAGAGAGGCCAACTAGTTCAAAGTTATTCATCAGTGTACACAGTGAGACAATTTGAGAACACCGGCTACACCTACGTGGGGAGGTGCTCACGCTGTTAGCAACGGATAAGTTGCTATCACAGGATAAGATCCTGTGATAAGTCCTAAAGGGCTGAAGCAGACAAGCTTCTGTGAACACTCAAAACTGACTCACCAGGATCTCTTCTAAATAAAGACCCCTGCACTGAGGAGAAACTACTGGAAATGAAGAAGAAGAACAAAACAAGGACAACTCAAAAATGCAGTATTTTTAATACTACACAGAAAGAATAGAAAAGGGGGTTTCTGTGAAGTAGTAGAAGCTATCTGAACCAAACCTCCTTTTAAAATGAATGACAAATACATCTAGTGTCAAATTCCATGCAATATTTCTACAGGAAAAACAATTATGAAGCAGAATGATATCACAATGAGATATATGTACTCAAGCATATCAAAACTCTAATATTTCAAAACAAACCGAAAGACATTAAGCAAATGATACAAGACATGAATGAACAAAATATAATAAAAGTAGGAAAACACTCAGGAATGAGGTGACGTACTCAGAAATAATATGAAATAAAAGAAAAAATCATTTTAGACGTGAGGACTAAATGAGAAGGACCAAATAAGCAAATCAGCACAACAAATAACATCTTAAGAGAAAAAAGATGGAAAGGCAAAACATTTTTTAATTAATAATAAGTTTTAAAGATTTATAACTAGATATTGAAAGAACACACCTTATGTTGGAGAATATCTACACAGAATGACCAAAACAAACAGTAAATTTCCTAGAATTAAGGGGAAAAAAATGCTTTGAGCATCAGCCACAAAGGACATGCAATTTACAAAGCAAATAAGATTAAAACATCAAACCATAAAACATTTTATTCCTGAAAAATATGAAATAACATATTTTTAAAAAAGGAAAAAATGAGGCAATGATTTATATCTGAAAAAACTGACATTCAAATATAAAAGGCCTGTACAAACTGTTATTAACACACAATATCTCAAAGAATATTTTTCTCAGGAGCCCTTCCTATGGAATCCACTAGAGAACAAGAGTTGGATAACAAAAATGACTACAGACATCAACATAATTAGTGCTGGTGAGCATTAAATATATAATTATACTTGTAGAATTAAGACAAAATGAGTCTTTAAAGGGAAAGATTATGGCATATAATGATTATACAGTCTGACAGTGGGGAGAAATTGGGAATGATTCATGCAAAATATAATTTAAAACTATTCCTAGTAATCATAATTGGTTGGGATAGTATTAGTTTTGTGAGTCTGAGGCTGTTGTATGGCAAACAAACTAGATATGAAATATTTCAATATTATTATTCCTCTTCTTAAGAATCAGGATTCACTGTGTAGCAGAAGGAAGATTTGGCTATAATATGTAAGCTGTTATGTTAAAACTCTTTAGTCTTGAAATTTAAATTGGAGTTATTAGTATGACTTCTCAGTGTATTTAAATTTTGTGCATTCAGGAATTCTAGAAACAATTCCCAGTAAGCATCCCTAGTGCCAATATTGTGGACATAAAATAATATTTCCCATTGAAAAAGACAGAGCTTCCTGAAAAATGGCTGATTACAGAACTGGGTCAGGAATAATTGGGCATTCCAGATAGGAAGGACTCTCAGAGACTTATTAGGGTCATGTTAAAGAAGGCTACAATAAGAGTAAGAATTTCAATGAACCTAAGCCCATCAAATGTGCCTAAATCCATGAGTTCATAATATTGCAGAAAAATTAATTATTGGCAACCTCACAATGATGGGTAACAAATTCATTACATTAAAAACTGGTTAAATAAAAGAGTGAAGCATTTGTCTTTACTTTCCTATTAACTGTACCATTGAGTAACCAAATAGTAGACTAGAGAAAGCATCTTCTTATAACTTTGTTCTAGCTATTGAATGAAAACAAAATGAGAGAATCTGAATATTAACATTTTAGAACACTTGATGATTTAATTTATCTAGGTGTTGAACATCAGTGAATGCTGACATTCAAAAAAGTGTAAAGAGACATGAATTATACTAATTATGTGCTTCTTGATGAAAGAACACATCACTACTAGGGTCTTGGTAAGGGAATCAAATCTGAGACTGATCAAGCATCTGGATCCAGTTACCAATTTGCAGGAAATGTAGTTGACAAAGGAATACAGTGAACTGTGAAAACCCCTATAGGTTACTGCAATGAAAAGAAAGGAAGAAGAGAGAACCTGTAGATTAAGAGAGACTTAAAAGTTGATAGATACTTAGGTTGTTTCCATACCTTGGTCATTGTAAATATGCTGCTGTGAACATTGAGTTGCATATATCTTTTCAAATTAGTTTCCATTTTCTTCAGATAAATACCCAGGAGTGGAATTTCTGGATTATATGGTAGTTCTAGTTTTAGTTTTTTGAGGAAATGCCATAGAGTTTTTCATAGTGTCTGCACCAATTTACATTCCCCCCAAATTAAGTTCTCTAGCTGTGCTTTGGCATTTAGTAAAAGGAAAGGAAGATACAGGGGGAAAAAAAGAGAGACTTAAAAGGAATATAAAGTTTTAAAAAGTGGGCATACACTCTTGGGTGATAAAATTACAGTGAAACGAGGAAGTGAATAGTATAAAAGTCAGGATGGGGGTGCTTTTGAAGGGAGAAGAGCCATGATTAAGATGGGAAAATGGAGGGACTTTTGGGATGCTTACTCAAGTTCCATTTCTTGACCTAGGTGATGGTTAAAAGATTATTCACTTTATAACAATTCATTATTTTCTACATTCTTTTTTCATTTTATTTGGGTTTTATTTTACAATAAAATGTTCAAAAAGCCTTCATAAAAAGCAGCAGCTAAATATATAAGCTATTTAGTTCTTTTTGGATAAAATTATACATGTAACAATATCTGAAATAGTATGCCCTAAATTGGATGTTTTTCACTGGGAGGAGAGTGAAGGAAAATAATTGATCATATATTTTCTATTTTATACACTTCTTTTATGTTTGAATCAATTCTTTAAATCAGATGTACATATTGTATAATTAAAAGAAAAATGTTCATAAGAAAGAGATAAAAAGCCTGTTAAGCTACTTGAAACACTGGCAATATAGTATAAAAAGAAATAAATGTCCATAAATATCAAAGGATCAAGGGCCCCACCCTCAGCTGTGTGTTTCCTGGGCTATTGTATTGGTTACTTTATCTCTAATTGTATTGACTAGTTACAAGTAACCTGAAACACTCAGCTCAAATATTTTGGAACAAACAGGAAAACAAATTGTTCTACTTAAAAATTATAATTTTGGAGACAAAATAAACTAGAAGTTAAATTCTGAACTGCACCTTGTTTGTAAAATTTTAATTATATTGCTTAATTATTCTTTTATAAAGTATTGGTTCCCACAAAGGGAAATGCGTAAAATAACACTACATGCTTTGTTCTGTTCAGTAGCTCAATTATCAGGCTTAATGTTAAGGACTGAAGACAGAATGTGCTTCTAGAAGTTGAAAAATTCAGTTCCATGTCAAGAAAATATGAACACGATTACCATTGTACCTAAGTTACTTCCAAACAAAGCTATTTTAAATTCTCCTTTTACAATGTAGTTAAAAAAAATTTTTTTTTTATTTTGACCAATTCTTATTCTTCTAAGAGGAAATAAATTATATTTTTAGCTGTTAAGAGTTGTCAAATGTTAGTCAGGAATATGTAGGTGCTGACTTCCATTTCAGGATGCCATTCTTAAATGATGAATTCCTGTTTTAAAATAATTCTTCCCTGTTTTCAACATTGGCAAATGCACAGGAACTCTATGTCTTACTGCGTTTTTTCAATATTAAGTAGTACTATAGACCCCATTGCAAGAGAATTCAAATAGCCTCTTTAAAAAAAGAAAATATGACTGACTGCATCAACAGTGCAAATGGAATGTACTCATAATGGGTCATTGTTAGTAGAGAGGGATAATGCAGTTCTAACTTAGATTCATTCAGTAGGAAAAAAATGTGTACATTACAATTCAATTCTGATACTATTATGACAAAGAGAGGCCAGTAACGTACAAGCATCCTTCAGAACATACCAAGCCTAGGTTTTATAACATTTGAATTGAAATGTAAGTGAAGGGTCTTCTACCATTTTTTTAAGTCTAAGGGTTTTCTTTATCTTTATATCTAACAAGACAACAACATATATAGTATTCAAAGGGAACTTTGAAATTAGGTAGCCCGCTCTACTACTTTTCTTCTTCTCAAACTGAGATTCAAAAAACACACCCTTAGAATAGGCAGTACATGCTGTGGTAAATAAAACCTCAATATTAACACAACTTATCTTCCCCTAGTGTGATTTTGGGTGTTTACTGGCTACTCATTAGGTAAGTTGCTTTATACTATTTGTCACGCACCTTCTTCACGGGAGATAGTGTGCTAAGTACTAAGAATACTCCATTGCACAGGGCTCATTCCCTTACAGACCTTACATTTTAGTAGCTGATATAAGTAAATAAGTAATCAGATTAATAAGATAAATTCCAGGTTGTGATAAGTGTCTTGAAGTCAATGAAAAGGATATCAAGATTGGACAATTAGGGCTTCTCTGGTGGCGCAGTGGTTGAGAGTCCGCCTGCCGATGCAGGGGACACGGGTTCGTGCCCCGGTCCGGGAGGATCCCACGTGCCACGGAGCGGCTGGGCCCGTGAGCCATGGCCGCTGGGCCTGTGCGTCCGGAGCCTGTGCTCCGCAATGGGAGAGGCCACAACAGTGAGAGGCCTGCGTACCACAAAAAAAAAAAAAAAAAAAAAGATTGGACAATTAGAGGGAGTACACCTAATGCACTGCCATTTATGGTGAGAGCTAAAGAGTGAGGAACTAGGCATGGGAAGACCTGTGCAAAGAGGGCTCTAGGTAGAGGAAATGCTGCGTGAAAGGGCTTAAGAACAGTGAAATTGGGGATTAGTGAGCAGGGAGAGAATGTTGTGATGAGGGAGAGGTAGCCATAGGTAAGATCATGTGATCTTTTGTCTTTGAAAGCCTTTATGTCAAGGGTGTGTGACATGACACTACACTGTCAGGGTGCAGTGGCTCATTTTTAGTGAACAGTACATTCTTGTCACACTTATACTAAGATGCCATGATTTTTTTTTTTTTTTTTTTTTTGCGGTATGCGGGCCTCTCACTGTTGCAGCCTCTCCCGTTGCAGAGCACAGGCTCCGGACTCGCAGGCTCAGTGGCCATGGCTCACGGGCCCAGCCGCTCCGCAGCATGTGGGATCTTCCCAGACCGGGGCACGAACCCGTGTCCCCTGCATCGGCAGGCGGACTCTCAACCACTGCGCCACCAGGGAAGCCCGATGCCATGATTTTTAAGCAATAATTTTAAAGTGATGATAATAAGTAGTTGTTTAATATGGAGGTAGAGATTAAGTAAGCTACCCTCCCTCCCTTATCCCCCAAACATACTCCACCAGCAGACACACTCATTGGCCTTTGGGCGATATGGGTCCCAGCCCTCTTTTAGAAGTGTAGAGCTGGCAATCCATTTTTAGCATTTCTTAAGTGACAGGCACTATTCTAGACACTGGGAATAGAGCAGTGACCAAAACCAGCCCCAAATCCTAATGTGTATTCTCTCACATGAATTAGTAAAATATATTCTCTCACACAATTTTATATGCATATATACATATATTCTCTCACATGAAATATACACGCACACAAGTATTCTCAGAGAAAAAATACAAAGTGGGGAAGGGAGATGAGGAGGGTTGGCGTGAAGAAGGGGCGGGAGTAGAATGTTTAAGAAAGGCTTTACTGATGGCAAGATGTATAAGCAAAAGTATAAAGAAGGCAAAGTTACAAATCCTAGGGATATCTAAGGAATGAAGAGAACTGTCCTCCAAGTAGAGAAGATCAAGTGCAAAGGCCACAAGATTAGATCATTCCCTGCGTATGTGAGTGTTAACCAAAGTTTCAGAAACAGAGACCTGATTGAAATTTTAAAAAAGTGTTTATTTGGGGTTTGTTAGGACTGTAGCCTGGGTGGCATAGATTCAAGAAGCATTTGAATTTTGTTCTGCCAGACTACAAAATGGGGGAGGCTTATAAAGGCAAAAACTGCAGGGTTACAGTTCATTACAAGTTATTTATCAAGAATTATAATTGGAGCTGGCAAAGAGTAAGGGTGCTTGTCAACTAAAGATTGAATGGAGTTTGAAATGGTTGCATAGTTACAAGGGGAGATCTTGAGACCATGAGGTAGCAGCTGACAGGTGTATTTCTGAATATGTCTAGTGATGTCCTTGGGTCTGGTCCAGTTCAAAGAAAGTTCAAGTTCTCAGTGGTACAGACGTGTCTGAGACCAGATCCTCAATGGCTGCCCTACTCTAGTTTTGTATGCCTGAACTATGATTACTCCATTATAATTTCATTTTGTCATCATGAGGAAAAGAAAGGTATGGATGAGAAAATGAGAGAGTAGGTGATGAGATCAAACAGGTAACAAGGTTTAAAGGTAAAAGGTGTGAGTAAAAGGAGTCAAGGTATCTATAAAGTTATCATCCAGAGCAACCAAAAAGTAAAGAGGAAGACATTTTTGGTGAACAGACATAAGCCAGGATTGGCTTTCAACCATATACAGTTTTAAAAGTCTGTTAGATATCCAAGTGAAGATATCAATTAACCAGTCTGGAGCTGCGGGGATAGGTTCAGGGTGCAGATATAAATTGGGGCTTTTCAAGCTATAGATGGTATTTATAACCATGTGACTGGATGAAATTAACTATTGAGTAAGTGAGGATGGCAGAATGCCAACATCTGAGCCCTAAGACTTCCTAACATTTATCAGAGTGGTGGAGTTCAATCAGCAGAGGAGACTGAGAAAGAGGATCTAATTCAACAGAGAAAACCAAGATAAGATGTTGAGAGAGAATTAAAAGAATAATCATCTGTGTTAAAAAGGTTGAAAAGATAAGGACTTATCATTCACCATTGAATTTAGCAACCTACAAGTTAGGCAATGTCAAGAAAATAATAATTTCTCAACGTTCCACAGTAAGGTTAAAGAGAATCCGTTCATGGTCCAAAGACAGCTCACATGCCCTGAGTTCCCAGAATTTGTCATAAATGAAAATATATATTAGTCTGTCTATGACAGACCTTTCTATATGTGTCACAATACAGAAATTACAATTAGTTTGGTTTGTGTGACCCACATTACTCTATCCAATTCCACATGGTATAGCAGAAATGTTGATGCCCTCCCTGTTTTCATTAGGCATGACCATTTCAGTATGACGTATACAATCTCCACCTACCAATATTTCCATCTCTGGACTCCAGGTTTTTTTCTGGAATGGGAAGATCTTTCCATTCACACATAGGACAGGCCAGAAGTGCCTGGAAATAAACACCTCCAGGTAACAAAGGTGAGATAGTTGTGAGGAATGGGTTTAACTCCATTTCCCAGTCTCCCTGTTAGATTAACCCCAGCCAGCCATTCTTACAGCTGTCTCATTTCGCACCCTTTTATTGCTTGTATTCCCTTCACTCTGGGACTTTCCCAATTCCCTGCTAGAGTACCCTCCACCTGTCAAGTAAATCACTGCACTTGAACTTTTGAATTTTACTTCTCACAGAAAAAATGATTTGTACTCATACATGATATCTTTCTTGGATACCCAAGCAAAGAACAGCAACAAAGCATGGTCATCTGTCTATTTTCCTTATTGAAGTAGGAAGGCTCATCAAGAAGATCTCAACCTTTTCCCATAATTCTGATTAAAACTAACATGAGGGGGCTTCTCTGGTGGCGCAGTGGTTGAGAGTCCGCCTGCCGACGCAGGGGACATGGGCTCGTGCCCCGGTCCGGGAGGATCCCACATGCCGCGGAGCGGCTGGGCCCGTGAGCCATGGCCGCTGAGCCTGCGCGTCTGGAGCCTGTGCTCAGCAACGGGAGAGGCCACAACAGTGAGAGGCCTGCGTACCACAAAAAAAAAAAAAAAAAAAACTAACATGAGGACACATTTTCTTGGGGTCTTTTCAACTCTAAGCGATTGAGACTCTTGGATGGTGCTATGTTAGTAGTGTTTATTGCTGCTGTAACAAATTCCAACAAACTTTGTGGCTTAAAAAATACAAATTTATTATATTACAGTTCAGTAGGTCAGAAGTTTGTGTCAGCATCATTTAACTGGTTACTATTCCCCAGGTATCATAAGACAAAAATCCAGATGTCTTGATTAGGGATGAAGCTTAGGGCTTAGGGATTGAATCTGCTTCCAGTTTATTCAGTTGGTTGGCTGAATTCCAGCAATTTGTGACTTTAAGAATGAGGTTCTCATTTTCTCACTGGTTGTCAGTAGAAGGTTGCTCTCAGCTTCTGGAGGTAGACCTCATGCCTTAGCATGTAGCTTCCTTCATCTTCCCACCCAGCAATGGAGAGTTGACTTCTTCTCACACCTTGAATCACTCTAACTTCTTTTTCTCCTTATCTTTCTCACACTAGTCAGAGAGATTTCTCTGCTTTAAGAAAGGCTCAAGTGAATAGATTAGTCCCATCTGGATAATCCAGAATAATTGCTCTATTTCAAGGTTTGCAGCCTCAATTTAATCAGCAAAGTACTTTCACAGAAATACGTAGATTAGTGTTTACTTGAATAAGCAGAGGAGATGAGTCTTGGCAGGACATCGTTAGAATTCTGCCTACCAGAGGAGTCATGTACTTCATTTGCCCCTACAACTTTTGCAAATTTAGAGCTACAGAGAAGTGCAACTGTAAAACCAAATTTCTAGGCAGTAAGGTCAACTTCTAGGTCTTTTATGTACACTCCGGGGAAGATGGTAGTAGTTGTAGGTCTCTATCCTTGCACAATCTTTCGTGAGGGATAGAGTGTTTCTCAGTATCTTTTTTTATCTCTACATCAGGATTGTTCCAGTCAACACAAGGTTGTACTGACAGTACATTCTTTTAGTCATGAATTGTAAGTGAGGTATATTACACAAAAAGAAATAAAACAAAAAAGACAATAGACTATGCTTCTGAGTAAAATGTCAAAAATCACTAAAAATCCCAGGTGGCAATATCATCTACAAGTTCCAAGTACAGAATGAGATCAAGTACAGAATTTTATGAAGTGGAAAAATCATCTCTGAAAGCCAAAGAGTTTTTTGAGTCACTTGCTTTTGGTTGGACCCAGGGCTGAAGTTTTGGGCCTCTGTGAGATGTCCAGCCTCTGCTTTATTCGCAGGCTTATTCTCAAGAAAGCTGCTTTCTAACCCAGCCTCTCTAAATTTTGAGTGTTCATGCAACTTAAGTGGTCACTGTGTTTGAGGAGGAAAACTGGATTCTGTTTCTTGATGCCTCATGCCCTGCCCAGCAAAGCAAGTGACGATTGGAGCCCTGTGGAAACTTCCTCCACTCAAAGCTGGCCATTTTATTTTTTGTTTGTCTTGTTTTCTGTATGTCTTGTTTTCTGTTGTCTAGTTACAATTGTTTGTTATTTGCCACTCTTTAGGCTTAGTTCAGGGAGCAGGGTTCACGCAGCTTTTCTTGAGGACCCATCAACTTTTTTTTTTCTGTAATAGATTTTATTTTTGTTTATTTAGTTTTGGCTGCGTTGGGTCTTCGTTGCTGTGCGCGGGCTTTCTCTAGTTGCGGCAAGCGGGGCTACTCTTTGTTGCGGTGTGCGGGCTTCTCATTGCAGTGGCTTCTCTTGTTTTGGAGCACGGGCTCTAGACGCAGGGACTTCAGTAATTGTGGCTCATGGGCTCAGGAGTTGTGGCTGGCGGGCTCTAAAGTGCAGACTCAGTAGTTGTGGCGCACGGGCTTAGTGGATCCGTGGCATGTGGGATTTTCCCGGACCAGGGGTCGAGCCGGTGTCTGCTGAATTGGCAGGCAGATTCTTAACCATTGCACCACCAGGGAAGCCCCAGGACCCATCAACTTTTAAAAGCTCACTGCATCCCCTCTAAACAACTCCATTTTTCTACCTGAGAGCTAAGGTCATTAGGATTTCCTGCTGCACTACTTAATTATCACTATCTCGCCAGTGACAAAAAAAAACAGACAAACATGCTTGGAAAATGCAGAGTGGTGGATGGGAGATGGGGCAAAGGGGGAAAGGAAAAAATGGAGAGTATTATTTTGAAATCAATACCTCTCACACTTAGCATGTGCTGAGATAGTTAAACCAAAGCTCATTAAGTAGAGGGTGCTGGACATAAAGGAGTATTTACATTAAACCTTTTTAATATTTTAACATCTTTATTGGAGTATAATTGCTTTACAATGATGTGTTAGTTTCTGCTGTATAACAAAGTGAACCAGCTATACATAAACATATATCCCCATATCTCTTCCCTCTTCAATCTCCCTCCCACCCTCCCTATCCCACCCCTCTAGGTGGACACAAAACACCGAGCTGATCTCCCTGTGCTATGTGGCTGCTTCCCACTTGCTATCTATTTTACATTTGGTAGTCTATATATGTCCATGCCACTCTCACACTTCATCCCAGCTTACCCTTCCGCTTCCCTGTGTCCTGAAGTCCATTCTCTACATCTGCATCTTTATTCCTGTCCTGCCCCTAGGTTCTTCAGAACCTTTTTTTTTTCTAGATTCCATACATATGTGTTAGCATATGGTGTTTGTTTTTCTCTTTCTGACTTACTTCACTCTATATGATAGTCTCTAGGTCCATCCACCTCACTACAAATAACTCAATTTCGTTTCTTTTTATGGCTGAGTAATATTCCATTGTATATATGTGCCACATCTTCTTTATGCATTCATCTGTCAGTGGACACTTAGATTGCTTCCATGTCCTGGCTATTGTAACTAGAGCTGCAATGAACATTATGGTACATAACTCTTTTTGAATTATGGTTTTCTCAGGGTATATGCCCAGTAGTGGGATTCCCGGGTCATATGGAAGTTCTATTTTTAGTTTTTTAAGGAACCTCCATACTGTTCTCCATAGTGGCTCTATCAATTTACATTCCCACCAACAGTGCAAGAGGGTTCCATTTTCTCCACACTCTCTGCAGCATTTATTGTTTGTAGATTTCTTCATGATGGCTATTCTTAATAGTGTGAGGTGATACCTCATTGTAGTTTTGATTTGCATTTCTCTAATGATTAGTGATGTTGAGCATCTTTTCATGTGTTTGTTGGCAATTTGTATATTTTCTTTGGAGAAATGTCAATTTGGGTCTTCTGCCTATTTTTGGATAGGGTTGTTCGTTTTTTGATATTGAGCTGCATGAGCTGCCTGTGTATTTTGGACATTAATCCTTTGTCATTTGCTTCGTTTGCAAATATTTTCTCCAATTCTGAGGGTTGTCTTTTTCTCTTGTTTATTGTTTCCTTTGCTGTTCAAAAGCTTTTAAGTTTCATTAGGTCCCATTTGTTTCTTTTTGTTTTTATTTCCATTTCTCTAGGAGATGGGTCAAAAAGGATTTTGCTGTGATTTATGATGAGGAGTGTTGTTCCTTTGTTTTCCTCTAAGAGTTTTATAGTGTCTGGCCTTACATTTAGGTCTTTAATCCATTTTGAGTTTATTTTTGTGTATGGTGTTAGGAAGTGTTCTAATTTCATTCTTTTACATGTAGCTGTCCAGTTTTCCTAGCATCACTTATTGAAGAGGCTGTCTTTTCTCCATTGTATATTCTTGCCTCCTTTATCAAAGATAAGGTGACCATATGTGTGTGGGTTTATCTCAGGGCTTTCTATCCTCTTCCATTGATTTATATTTCTGTTCTTGTGCCAGTACCATACTGTCTTGATTACTGTAGCTTTGCAGTATAGTCTAAAGTCTGTCAGCCTGATTACTCCAGCTCCGTTTTTCTTTCTCAAGATTGCTTTGTCTACTCGGGGTCTTTTGTGTTTCCATACAAATTGTGCAGTTTTTTGTTCTAGTTCTGTGAAAAATGCCATTGGTAGTTTGATAGGAATTGCATTGAATGTGTAGATTGCTTTGGGTAGTATCATCATTTTCACAATGTTGATTCTTCCAATCCAAGAACATTGTCTATCTCTCCATCTGTTTGTATTATCTACACTTTCTTTCATCAGTGTCTTATAGTTTTACAGTCTCAATTTCAGTGCTTGGATAGGTCTGTTTATATTTTCTATTTCTTCTTGGTTCAGTCTCGGAAGGTTGTGCTTTTTTAAGAATTTGTACACTTCTTCTAAGTTATCCATTTTTTTTGGCATATAGTTGCTTATAGTAATCTCTCATGATCCTTTGTATTTCTGCAGTGTCAGTTGTTACTTCTCCTTTTTCATTTCTGATTCTGTTGATTTGAGTCTTCTCCCTTTTTTCCTTGATGAGTCTGGCTAATGGTTTATCAATTTTTTCTGTTTTCTCAAAGAACCAGCTTTTAGTTTTATTTTTCTTTCCTATCGTTTCCTTCATTTCTGTTTCATTTATTTCTGATCTGATCTTTATGATTTCTTTCCTTCTGGTAACTTTGGGGGTTTTTTGTTCTTCTTTCTCTAACTGCTTTAGGTGTAAGGTTAGGTTGTTTATTTGAGATGTTTTTGTTTCTTGAGGTAGGATTGTATTGCTATAAACTTCCCTCTTAGAACTGCTTTTGCTGCATCCCATAGGTTTTGGGTTGTTGTGTTTTCATCGTCCTTTGTTTCTAGGTATTTTTTGATTTCCTCTTTGATTTCTTCAGTGATCTCTTGGTTATTTAATAGTGCTTTGTTTAGCCTCCATGTGTTTGTATTTTTTACAGATTTTTTTCCTGTAATTTATATCTAGTCTCATAGCATTGTGGTCAGAAAAGGTACTTGTTACAATTTCAATTTTCCTAAATTTACTGAGGCTTGATTTGTGACTCAAGATATGATCTATCTTGGAGAATGTTCCATGATCACTTGAGAAGAAAGTGTATTCTCTTTGCTTTTGGATAGAACGTCCTATAAATATCAATTAAGTCCGTGTTGTTTAATGTGTCATTCAAAGCTTGTGTTTCCTTATTTATTTTCATTTTGGATGATCTGTCCATTGGTGAAAGTGGGGTGTTAAAGTCCCCTACTATGATTGTGATACTGTCGATTTCCCCTTTTATGGCTGTTAGCATTTGCCTTATGTATTGAGGTGCTCCTATGTTGGGTGCATAAATATTTACAATTGTTCTATCTTCTTCTTGGATTGATCCCTTGATCATTATGTAGTGTCCTTCTTTGTGTCTTATAATAGTCTTTGTTTTAGTCTATTTTGTCTGATAATGAGAATTGCTCCTCCAGATTTCTTTTGATTTCCATTTGCATGGAATATCTTTTTCCATCCCCTCACTTTCAGTCTGTATGTATCCCTAGGTCTCAAGTGGGTCTCGTGTAGACAGCATATATATGGGTCTTGTTTTTGCATCCATTCAGCCAGTCTGTGTCTTTTGGTTGGAGCATTTAAGGTAATTATTGATATGTGTATTCCTATTACCAGTTTCTTAATTATTTTGGGTTTGTTATTGTAGGTGTTTTCCTTCTCTTGTGTTTCCTGCCTAGAGAAGTTCCTTTAGCGTTTGTTGTAAAGCTGGTTTGGTGGTGGTGAATTCTCTTAGCTTTTGCTTGTCTTATAAAGGTTTTAATCTCTTCATCAAATCTGAATGAGATCCTTGCTGGGTAGAGTAATCTTGGTTCTAGGTTTTCCCCTTTCATCACTTTAAATATGTCGTGCCACTCTATTCTGGCTTGCAGAGTTTCTGCTGAAAGATCAGCTGTTAAGCTTATGAGGATTCCCTTGTATGTTATTTGTTGCTTTTCCCTTGCAGCTTTTAATATTTTTTCTTTGTATTTAATTTTTGATAGTTTGATTAATATGTGTCTTAACATGTTTCTCCTTGGATTTATCCTGTATGGGACTCTCTATGATTCCTGGAGTTGACTGACTATTTCCTTTCCCATATTAGGGAAGTTTTCTACTATAATCTCTTCAAATATTTTCTCAGTCCCTGTTTTTTTTTCTCTTTTTCTGCTGGGACCCATATAATTCGAATGTTGCTATGTTTAATATTGTCCCAGAGGTCTCTGAGACTGTCCTCAATTATTTTCATTCTTTTTTCTTTATTCTGCTCTGTGATGGTTATTTCCACTCTTCTATCTTCCAGGTCACTTATCCGTTCTTCTGCCTCAGTTATTCTGCTATTGATTCCTTTTAGAGAATTTTTAATTTTATTTATTGTCTTGTTCATCACTGTTTGTTTGATCTTTAGTTCTTCTTGGTCCTTCTTAAATGTTTCTTGTATTTTCTCCATTCTATTTCCAAAGTTTTGGATCATCTTTACTATCATTATTCTGAATTCTTTTTCAGGTAGACTGCCTATTTCCTCTTCATTTGTTTGGTTTGGTGGGTTTTTACCTTGCTCCTTCATCTGCTGTGTATTTCTCTGCCTTCTCATTTTGCTTCACTTACTGTGTTTAGGATCTCCTTTTTGCAGGCTGCAGTTCATAGTTCCCATTGTTTTTGGTGTCTGCCCCCAGTGGGTAAGGTTGGTTCAGTGGGTTGTGGAGGGGACTGGTGCCTGTAGTTTGGTGTATGAGGCTGGATCTTGTCTTTCTGGTGGGCAGGACCACGTCTGGTAAACCTTTTTATTATTAATTTTTCCCTCTGTCTTTGTGAAAAGAGCACCGGGATGTTTGGCACGCAGTGCTTTTGTAGGCAAACAGTGATAGCCTCTCTGTCTATAGTGGCCTTGATCCATCAAAATTCTTGTGCTCATGAAAATCAGAGATTTAATCAGGTCATAGATGAATTCTAGGGCTACAGTATTCAATAGAAATATAATGCCAGCTACATATATAATAGAAAATTTCTAGTAGGTACATAAAAACATGTAAAAATAAATGGGTGAAATATATTTCAATATGCTATTTCAGTTCACGCAGTTTATCCAAATACTATCCGAAATGCAGACTCACACTTGCCTCTTTTTTTTTACTCAGCTAACTTTGGGTTCTCCTCATGCAGAAGTTTAGTTACATCCTTCGATGTATGCTTCAGTGAAACTCTTCTACTGTAACTTCTTTATTGGAAATCAGGTGTTACCTGCCAGTTACCAAATTAGAATAAAATTATTCCATTCTCATCTTACTTAACCTTTCCCTCTATTAAAAAAAAATTCCATCTGACTTAGTGTGATGTTTCAGAACCATTCTCCAAAGAATAAAACACTAACTGTGCATGTGAAAACAAAACAAAAGTCTTCTCTTTGCGAAACCACCCTCTTTTTAAATTTTTCTTTGGTACAGGTGTCTCATTCATAGCTAAGTGTATTTCAGCTTTGTCTTCATCTGCTTCCTACTCCATTTTTTTGCAGATTTGGACCTTAACCAGAAATCGCATGTGAAACTTTTTTTTTTTTTTTAAACAACTGAAGTTTATTGTCTCACAGTTTTGGAGGCTTGAAGCTCAAGATCAAGGTGTCTGCAGGGTTGGTTCCTTTTGAGAATCTGTTACATGAGTCTCCCCTAACTTCTACTGGCTTGCTGGCAATCTGTGGCATTCCTTGGCTTCTCACAGCATCTCTTCTTTTGTCTTCACATAGTGTTCTCCTCGGGTGCATGTCTCTGTGTTCAGATATTCCCTTTTCATAATGATGCCAGTCATAATGGATTAGGGTCCACTTTAATTACTTTATCTTAACTAATTACATGAGCAGTGACCCTATTTCCAAATAAGGTAGATCACATGCTGAGTTACTAGGGGTGAGGACTTCAACATATGGATTCTAGGAAGACACAATTCAACCCATAACAGTAGTATTTGATGATTGAAAGGAAGTCGAATGTGCTGCAATAGTGGGAAATGAATATTATTTACGTAATTGTCTTAGCTTGGGCTGCTACAACAAAATACTGAGTGGCTTAAACAACAGATATTTATTTTTTACCGTTCTGGATGCTGGGAAGACTGAGATCATGGTCCAGTGTGGTTGAGTTCTTGGTGAAGGCCCTCTTCTTTTTTTTTTTTCCCCGATACGTGGGCCTCTCACTGTTGTGGCCTCTCCCGTTGCGGAGCACAGGCTCCGGACGCGCAGGCTCAACGGCCATGGCTCACGGGCCCAGCCACTCCGCGGCATGTGGGATCTTCCTGGACCGGGGCACGAACCCGTGTCCCCTGCATCGGCAGGCAGACTCTCAACCACTGCACCACCAGGGAAGCCCAAGGCCCTCTTCTTGACTTGTAGACAGCTGCCTTCTCATTGTGTCCTCATATGGTGGAGAGAGGACACATGTGAAACTTTTTAAAACTATCAATCACTTGATATTTCTGGAGATTTTGATTTAATAATACTGATTTTCAACTGAGTTATCTGTATATTTAAGAAGACTCAAGACTGATGTTAATGCCCAGGTAGAACTGAGAAGCACTGATCGAAAAGCACTTTCACCCTCTCCATCCTCTTTTATGCCTCAGGATATTGGTCCATTGTGTTTCTTTCATCTGTAACTCCTCAAATCAGACACCTGTGCATATTTAACTGGACTTCATTGTAGTACCAGGGTGCTAATATAGTCCTAGCTTCAAGCTTTATCACCTGGTCTCAGCCTCTTAGGTTGAAAATGCTCTCATTTTTAAACCAGAATTTAAAAAACCAAAGTCTCATGCTAGGGCATGTATGGTTTCTAATGATTCAGATTAGGAGCCTTTATTATTTTTATTAAAAAATACAATATATTTTATTGAATTAAAACCTCTAATGTGTTTTGCATTGGTATGCACTTGGTGTCTCTGAATTTTTTACGCCGTTTTATACCTATGCCATTTGTATCTAATTTGTACCAGCTTAGAATTACATAAACATATTCACATTAGTATTTCAAGTTAAAAAATGAATACTTTCCTCTTGAAATCACTCAGTTTAATTTTTTAATCAAAACATTGGGTATGTATCATAACTCTAAAATAAATCTTTAGGACATGTAGCTATTATCACCTTATAACTCAAGATATGTGCCTTGAGAATATTTTTCATGATTCGTTTATAATTAATGCCTTCAAACATTTCCCATATAATGATGATTTAACCTTCTAAGACATTGAAACCAGTCAATATAATTTTACCACATAATACTCAACTAGTTCTATGAAAATGCAAATTAAAGAGCAGAGTATTAGGCAAATCGAATTTGCATGCATATGGTGTATATACATAAAATGATTCAGAATATTGGATATCATTACCCAATCATTATACTCATAGACCATAATAAGGAACAAGAGGAATTTGCCACATAAAAGACATTAACAAAATGGAAAATTTTACAGGCATAAAATTTATATCCTAAGCCCTAACATGGACCTGAATGCCAAAATCTATATAGCTAAGAAAAGAAAGGTAAAAGCAGCATTTCTTTCAGCATTCTGAAGAATAACACTGTAGGGAATAAATTTAATGAGGCTGGATATTTTCTAGATCTCTTAAAAAGACTGGAAAATACACTATTTTTTTCTATTTAAACATTGGGATAAATCACTAAAGTGAACATGAATATGTAGTATAGTAATTTAGAGGTTAAGAACAAATTTTTTAAATTGGATAGCTGAGGTTTGAGTTGTAGATTTACTGTTTACTAATTATATTATCTTGCATACATTTCTTAATCTATGCTTTTCTTGTACAATATAGAATCTATCACAGGAACATTGTTAGTATAGATACTGTAATCACGAAAATATTAATACACTGTCTCCATATAGTGAATGTGAAGTATGTGAAGTACCCATTATTTTCCATTGAAACAAACAGAAACTCATACTTTTATCTCTTTTCAAATGCTTTTTAAAAAGTATAGCTTAAGCTTAAATCTTCTCATCTTAAATGATAAATAAATGCATTCACTAGGAAAAATTCACATATCAAGGCACAACACATTTCATAATTGGGATATTTAGAATGCTTGTTAAATTCCACCTTTAATATTTTGGAAGTAGAAGTGTTAGAACCCCTAATGCTAAAGTACAAAGAAATCACTTAATATTTATTATTCAAAAATCAACTGTGGAAAAACATGCACAGCAAATTTAAAGAGAAAGAAAAATTTGCATTCTATCTTGGGGTCTCAAGATGTGAACCCTTAATTTAAAGTTCTACCTTTTACTTTTTGTGAAATTTTGAACAACTCAGTAAACCTCAAAGAGGTTTACTTTCCTATCTTTTACATAGAAATAATAGCAAATTAATAGGTTGTTATAATTTTTAACTTACTGAGGTTAATTATAGAAAAATATTTTGTAATGTGAAAAGAGTTCTTTAAGTATTGTTCACGTATACTTTAAATGTGCTCATTAGAAAATGAAATAAAATATAGATTCTTCACTTGGTCTGATTTTACTTAAAATAGAAAAAAAAAAAGGAAAAAAATGTAATGTTGGAAGTCCCTTCAGAAATGGAATTATATCTCATTTCTAGCTTAAACTTTTCTAAAGGCTTGTATCATATTTGTTTCAGAAATTCAAAAGAGTAAAAATATTTCTTATGTAATATGGCCCAGCTTCAAAATAGACCCATGGCTATGAAATATTACAGATCCCTAAGAATGAATTGGAAAAGTATCTGAACTATTAGTAGGTAAAAAAACTCTTAAGTTTGCAGGATAATATTCTCAATATGAATTCATCAATTTAAATATGTATGTGTAGGGGCTTCCCTGGTGGCGCAGTGGTTGAGAGTCCGCCTGCCGATGCAGGGGACATGGGTTCATGCCCCGGTCCGGGAAGATCCCACATGCCGCGGAGCAGCTGGGCCCGTGAGCCATGGCCGCTGAGCCTGCGCGTCCGGAGCCTGTGCTCTGCAATGGGAGAGGCCACGACAGTGAGAGGCCCATGTACCACAAAAAAAAAAAAATAATAAAATAAATAAATAAATAAATAAGTATGTATGTGTATACAAATATATATTTATACCAATGTAGAGGGAAAGAACCAGGGTGATATATACCAAAGTATGACAAACTACCTCTGAAATAAGGTAAAAGTAGCCCTCATTAAAAAGAATTTTCACTTTTTATTTTAGAGATTTCTGAACTGATTAGTCTTTTCAATGTATTAATCTTTTACATGTATTATTTGTATAATTGAAACACTAATGAATAGAAAATATATTGAGTCTTCAGGAAGAATAGTCATTCATAGTTAATATCTACATATTGGAATATCAAGCCCACGTTTCTAATATTTGTCAGATAAAATCTCTGATAACCTTGAAAAATCTAACCTCAAACCACAAAGCTGAGTAGTCAAATTCAAAATACATATCCAAGAAATCAAACATTATACTAATATTATTAGCTAAATCAATATCATGTCTTAAAATTATAAATGAAAAACTGATTTACTCTTTTTCCATGTCTACATGAACACTGTAGATGGAGCCAAAATTAGTACTCATTCAGAGTTGGAACTGCCAACATTAAAGCTATATCTACTTGCAAAATCAAACTTTTGACCAAACATCCTGATAATATATGCATTTATTTTACTCTGGCTCAAATACGAGTTTCTGCAAACATGCACACTTCTAACTCCTTAATGTTGATCCATCTTTGAGTCTGCTGGTATATTTCTTTTAAAAAATTGAAGGTAGTTACATATTTACTATAATATGTGTAAAGTATATATCAAATGCTTTCTTAAATTACTACCTTAAGGATAAATCGGTAACTGTTTATTTTGTTTGTGATGATCTATCAGGTGCTTGAAATTAAATGTAGTTGAGATTCTCTGCCTCTATAATATTTCAGGGTTATCACTACATGTATATGTAGTTGCATATATGATTAAAGCACGTATGTGATTTTGAACTTTAATGTGTTTATAGGAGTGGAAGCTGAGGTAGGAGACTGAGAAATCATAGATGTGAGAGGAATGGCTTATTGGATAAGAATTTGAAAATGATACTTTATTAAATTTCTGGGTAGATATATAATTTTATCTACAGACTAAACAACTAAAATAATTGTATATTTATGTAAAACCCTGCTAGAGTTGGTCTCCTGATAATTAGGGAATTGAGTCGACATCATGGCATATGGTGAAGAAATTAAAATTTTTCAAGCTTCCAGGAATCTCTACTTATTCCACTAAAATAGACCTGCAGACCATTTAAGTGGTTAAAAAAACACAAACAAACCAAAAACAACTTTGAAATTATTAAAACAGTGATCAAGTTAAATGTAATTTGACTTCTTATTCTTCCCAAAGCACTTCAGTGCAAGATTTCAGAAATTAAGCCCAGATATTGATAGTCTTCCTATTTATCACATTTATTTATTCATATTTATTTTCTTAACACATATATTTTTGACTGTGTCCATGTGCTAAGTACTGCTTTAGTTGTAGAAATTAAAATACATTTTTAAAAAAATCCCTGCATTCTTATAAGTTTAGATGGCCACTGAATATAATAAATTTTTGAGTTATATAGTAAGTTAAAAGGAGACCAGTGCTAAGGATAACCATAAAATAAAAAACTAAAGTTGTGTGTGTAGGGGGGTGTATGGAGTACTGCATTGCAATGTGGTCAGGATAGACTTCCAAAAGAGAAGGTGTGAAATGCACAGAATTTAAAGAGACATACACGTATTTGAAGGAAGATATTTCCACGCAGAGCGAGAAGCCAGTGCAAAGATCCTCGAGGTTGGGACATGGATATTAAGGGAACTCAAGGAATCCTTGTGTAACAAGCGTCCCGTGAGAAGAAAGGAGAGTAGTAAGTAAGGAAACTGGGAGCTACTTAAGGTTTGCTCTTGCAGGCCATTGTAAGTACATCAGCTCTTATTCTTGGAGCCATTCTTGGGTTCTGCATAAGAGTGGTATGAGGTAGATTATTATTATTTTTTGTTTGTTTGTTTGTTTTTGTTTTTTTTGTTTTTTGCGGTACGCGGGCCTCTCACTGTTGTGGTCTCTCCCGTTGCGGAGCACAGGCTCTGGACGCACAGGCTCAGCGGCCATGGCTCATGGGCCCAGCCGCTCCGCGGCATGTGGGATCTTCCCGGACCGGGGCACGAACCCGTGTCCCCTGCATCGGCAGGCGGACTCTCAACCACTGCGCTACCAGGGAAACCCGAGGTAGATTATTTTTAAATACTGTAATAACTTTGGTAGATAGGCAGAGCATTTGTAACTGACCAGGGTTCTTGGCCTCCTTAATCAATAGAAATTGATAAGAGGCCAGAGGAGAAATTCAGGCAATGCTTTACTGGGACTCGTGCTACAGATGGAGCTGGTCCATCTGAAGGGGCAGATCCTGAGGGGTAGGGAGTGTGCCCACTCCCCCTTTGTGTTGCTGCATGTAGGGATCATGTGCAGTACCCTGCTTTTACTCCTGACACCTCAGAAATAGCAGTTGGGTTTTTTTTTTTTTTTTTTTTTTTTTTTTTTGCGGTACGCGGGCCTCTCACTGCCGTGGTCTCTCCCGTTGCGGAGCACAGGCTCTGGACTCGCAGGCTCAGCAGCCATGGCTCACGGGCCCAGCCGCTCCGTGGCACGTGGGATCCTCCCGGACCGGGGCACGAACCCGTGTCCCCTGCATCGGCAGGCGGACTCTCAACCACTGCGCCACCAGGGAAGCCTGTTTTTGGTCTTTTTATATATTGTTCATAATTTGCCCTAACTGCATATGTACACAGTTGTTTTCAGTCCCTTATAGATTCTTTGTATTCTGTGACTCGAGGAGACATTCCTCCAGCTGCAAGCACTGCAGCAAAGAGTTCCCGACCCCAGGTCCCAGCCTGTCTCACATTGACCACACGTGCGCAAGTGTGGAAAGAGGGAAATTAACTAAATGCCTTTTGGGACGACAGTTTACGACTCCTGCCCTAAAGGCCTCATGTGGCTTGTGCGCACCTCCTTTTCCCTTTGGATTCCCGTTGTAATCAGTGTTGTGGCATGTCCTCTCTGTGCTGCCTGAGCCATCACCATGGTGAAGCTGAGCGAAATTGAGGCCAAGCAGAGGCTGCAGCGCTTCTTCGAGGGTGGTCATTTGCCATCTGGTGGGGCTTTATTCCTCTCGTGGTTTGCCTGGTCTACTTCGGGGATAAACGATTATTTGGTCACCTGGATTTGGAAACAGTCAGTGAACGGGGATGACAGAAGGAGGGTGCTCTGGCTGGGATAAGAGGTGGGACATTGTTCAGACATCCACCCGTGGGATGACAAGGGGCTCTGATTTCACAGATGCATCTGTGGCAGAGTGAAACCTGTACTGACTTATTTATAAAAAGACTGTTAAAAAATGTTTTAAAAAATCATTTAAAAAACCTTTTTTTTGGCAATATTCTGGGAGAGACATTATGCTGGGTTGAAGCAGGTTGTTAGCAATGGAGTTCAGAAATAGTTGGATTCTGTATGTATTTTTAATATATAATCAGTGGGATTTTCTGATGGATTTCATGTGGAAGGCAAGAAAAAGGGGTAAGGCAATGATGACGATACTTTTTGTTTGTTTGTTTGGGTTTTTTTTACATCTTTATTGGAGTATAATTGCTTTACAATGGTGTGTTAGTTTCTGCTGTATAACAAAGTGAATCAGCTCTAGGTATACATATGTCCCCATATCTCCTCCCTCTTGTGTCTCCCTCCCACCCTCCCTATCCCACCCCTCTAGGTGGTCACAAAGCACCGAGCTGATCTCCCTGTGCTATGCGGCTGCTTCCCACTAGCTATCTATTTTACGTTTGGTAGTGTGTGAACACCCAGATGAATGGAGCTGTAGTTAATTGCTGTATGTAAAGCAGTGTTAGCTCAATCATTGGTATTTTGGTTTTAGTCACGTTACTTAGTAACAGTATTTTGGCACTATTTAAATGTAAACTAACTTTATTAAGGAAGCAGCTAGATACCTGACTCTGAAGTTGAAATGACACCTCTGGCTATAAATCAAAATAATCTGGAGTGTTATCAGGTGAATAGTATTTAAAAACCACAAACCCTGGGAATGAGGGCTGATAAGAAGAGAGAACAAGTCAAGGACTGAGCACTGAGCCCTCCCCCAGTGTGAATGTGATCACACATAGAATACCCAACAAAGGAGCTCAGAAAGGAGCAGCATTAGGAGAGAAAAATCAGGAGGGTAAGGTGTCCTGAAAGCCAAATGAAGAAGGAGCATGGGAGGAGGAGGGGTTCAGTCACACCATGTCCTACTGAAAGATCAGAACTGAGAATTGATCTTTGGATTTTGCAATTGGAATAGTATTGGTGAGCCTTAAAACAGCAGTTTTAGAAAAGTGGTGAGAGAAAAAGCCTCATTAGAGTGGATTAAAAGGAAAACAGAGGGGGAATTGGGTTTAGGGAATGTAGAAAACCTGTCAAGGAATATAAAAGGGAGCAGAGAAATGGGGGGTATAGCTGGAAGGGAATGTGGGAGTTAAAAAAAAGGTTTTTGTTGTTGTTTCTGGTTTTTGCAATTGACAGAAATGATCCAGTAGAAAGAGAAAAATTGACGAGTTGGGAGAAAGAAAGAAGATTGCTTGAGCCATGTGTTTTAGTAGATGATAAGATCTAGGATCCATTGCACAGTTGAAAGTGTTGGCCTTAGACTGGAGTATGGAAAGGTAACCTATAGTGAAGAGAGAAAACAGTATGTGTCTAGATGCTGGCAAATGTCTAGATTTGATGGAAGGAGATAATTAATGTTCTTTTATTAAAGATTGCCTCAATTTTCTAATTGGATTAATAATCAAGACCATCATTTAAGAATCAGAACCAGCTAGGAGGTTTTATCGATTTGAGGAAAGAAAAGAAGAATTTACATAATAGCCTAGAGCAGGAGTCAGCAAACTGTGGGCCATGGGCCAAATCCAGACTGTTTCCTGATTTTGTAAGCGAAATTATATTGGCACACAGCCATGCTCATTCTTCACATATTGTCCATGGCTTAGCTGAGTAGTTATGACAGAGACCATATGGTTCACAAAGAATAAAATATTTAATATCTGGCCTTTATTGAAAAAATTTGCTGACCCCTCATCTAGAAACTTAGAGAGTGGACCATGCTAATCAACCTCAAAGCCCTTCTTGAATTCAAGTGAGAATGGTCTAGATGGTTGCAGACTGTTTTCTAGATTCATTTACCTATACAGGTGCCCAGGCAGAGTAGAGGGAGAATTGATTTTAACCAGGACTGTGTTTGTGCCAAACAAGTACAACGAAGAAAGAGAAGGCCGAGGAGGGATCAAATGATTAACTGTATTATATGATTATGTACCTGGTTACATGGTTATGGGTTTTACATGAGAACATTCACTTGATTGGTAATAATTCACCAGGCTGTACATATATTGTATGTATATTCTAGTAAGCATGCTATAATTCAATAAAAAGTTAAAAATAATTAAATATGGAATTTAACTTGGGAAAGGAGGGCAAGGAGGAAATCTGGGAGATGAGGACTGTATCAATAGATCTAGGCCATAGTGGGGTTGAAAAATTGTTGAAGATTATCTAATAAAAGAACTGCACTGGAAAGGTAAGCAGTTGTAGATATTGTACGTATTAGTTTGCTAAGGCTGCCATAACAAAATACTAGACTGGATGTCTTAAACGACAGAAATTTATTTTTTTCACAGTTATGGAGGCTTGAAGTCCAAGGTCAAGTTATTGGCAGGTCTTTTTGTTTTGTTTTGTTTTTTTATTCTGAGACCTCTATCTTTGACTTACAGATAACCGTCTTCTTCTGTCTCTACATGGTGTGTTTTCTGAAATTCAGATATCTGTGTCCTAATCTATTCTTATAAGGATGCCATAATACTGGATTAGGGCCTACCCATATGATTTCATTTTACCTTAATTACCTCCTTAAGGGCCCTATCTCCAAATACAGTCACATTTAAAGGCCCTATCTCCAAATACAGTACTGAGGGTTAGGACTTCAACATATGAACATGGGTGGTGAGAGCATAATTCAGCCCATAATAGTGAGGGGTGCTTAAAATTAAGGTTGAGGGAAAATTATTATACAATAGCAAGGTCGAGGGTGTGATTATGGAAGAGAAGAGCTGAGGTGGTATGCAGGGCAAGATCATTGGAAGAGAAGTGTTCAAGGAATCGTCTTCTTTGTGTATAATGAAGTCGCCTATAATTAATACAAGAACAGTGTCGGAAGAATTGACAGTAAGTGGAAGCTAAAATATAACTGGGAATGATCATGAGCAAAGAAAAAAATATCTTTGGGGTGTAATGGTATGGACCAATGACATGAAATTCACCATTGTTTACTTTTGAAAATATAGAAGGAGAATGGTCTGAGAGCAGCAATGGGAAGCAAAGAGGGCACTTACCCTCAAAATCTGGGACCATTAGTATGTGACTTGTGGGAAAAATGATCCACCAATTGAGAAGGCCACAAGTGGGAAGACTCAGGGAAGTCATGTACCAAAGGACGATGGGAATAATCAGAGAAGCGATTGAGGGTTTAATGCCATTGAGATGTTTTAGAAATGCAGTGGTAACACTGTAAATACTTAGAGACATATATGTATGTGTATGTATATATATATTATATATATATATACACACACACACACACACACATAGATATATGTGCATATATACATATATGTATACAAAACATAGACACAGACATATAAGTATGTCATAATATATGTGTGTGTGTGTGTATATATATATATATATAAATGATTTTGCATGTGTGAGCCAGAATGGACACTTTTCCAAAATATCTTACATATGTCCCTGTTGTAATTAAGCAGTATAGTTAAAGAGCTTCAGGAGGAATATTAACTACTGGGCAGTTTTACAACTCCAGAAAGTGCTGAGGGGAGTTGGCATACAGTGACACTTTTCCACCAAAGTCTATTAGGGCTTTTTGTTTCTTCCCACTCTTCCCGCTTATATCTCGGTGACTTCCCATGCATGCTGCCTCACTGCTAGTATGCTGTTAACTGTAGTTTCCTTCCCCCCTTTTTAGTTTCAAGGAAAAACTAAAATGTAGACAATTAATAGTAGAGAACAGATGACCACATCTCAGAATTGGGGTAAATTCAAGAACAACTCAGAACCGGCCTAGACCTTCTCATAGTAAGCCAAGTGCCAAAAGATTGTGGCAACATTTTTCTTTTTGTCAAATATTTTAACTCTGTGTCCTTCAGTGCATTATGAAGTTTTCAGATCTTGGTTGGTTGAGTTTGCTGATTGACCCCTGGGTACCATTTAAACCAAAACCAATAAAATCATAAATGAGTATACGTGTTCTAAAAATAGCACACGTGAAGCATCTCCTTTAAAAATCAAAGCCAGGGCTTCCCTGGTGGCGCAGTGGTTGAAAGTCCGCCTGCCGATGCAGGGGTTCGTGGCCCGGTCCGGGAAGATCCCACATGCCGCGGAGCGGCTGGGCCCGTGAGCCATGGCCGCTGGGCCTGCGCGTCCGGAGCCTGTGCTCTGCAACAGTAGAGGCCACAGCAGTGAGAGGCCCGCATACCGAAAAAAAAAAAAAATCAAAGCCAAATATTCCTTATAGAATTTATATAAAGCATTAAAAAAGGAAAAATCAAAGAAGATTATTTCAAGTGTTCAAAAATTATAATTTATATTTCAGTTAAACTGTTATCAGGAAACAATATTTTATAGCAGCTCTTTACAAAGGTTTTAAAGGCTATAAATTGTTGCTTAATACATCAGAATATAATTATTTGAGATGACTGAGAGTAGGTATTCCCCTCTTCTTTCTTAAATGTTCTATTATAGAAAAAGTTTGTAATAAGGATATTTATATTTTTATAATTAAAATCAACAATATGTGTTGTTTTAAGAATTTTTAGAATTTATTTAAAACCACAGTTGTCTGATGCGTAATAAGCAGAAATCTCGTTGAGTGCTAAATAAAGTTCTCAGTAAAATTTTAACTTCTTTGACAATTTCTATCCTTCAACTAAGTAATTAGCACTCTAAAATTATTTTTTCCCTTGTTTAACCTCTACACATGAATCACGTGAATCTGCTTGCTCAATATTTTTTTCTGTTTCTATATCTCAGCACAGAAGCAGGCAGCCTTGTTGAAAGTACAGATGTTCTCAAAATAATCATGTTCCAGACATAGGGAGAATGGAGAATCTCAATGGATTTGAAATATTTTCTAAACTTGGATCAGAAACTTTTTTTAGCACATTTTAGCCTCCCAAAGTAGAAACTTAAAGGACTGAGAATAAATCCACTTGTCTCCTCTCCTATTAAAATAGCAGCATTCCTGTTGTGTTAAATAAATAGGTTGCTTCGCTAAGCTGAAAAACTAGTTTTGTTTGTTTTGTTTAAAAGAATACACTTAGAGTCGTCAGGATATAGAGCCCTACTTTTGATGTTCATTTGGAATTTGTATACTAGAAGAGAAAAATGTGAACAATAATGCATTAGTTTTGGTGTAAATCCTAATATACTTCATCTATTTTCTTCTCTGTTTCTTGTACAAGATTTATTTGGCTCAAGTCTACTCTTACCTTTAATCTCTAAATTTTGTTTCTTCCTCTTGAATTTGTTTCTAGTTTTGGATGAATTTTAGCATAAATCATATTGCATATAATTTTTTTCATTTTGCTCAATTATATGTTAAAATTGGAAACTCTATATATGTCTGCATGCATAACTATCCCAAATCTGTTTTTCTACCTTTAGGTCATCAGAAAGATAAATCACTAATTCATATATATTTTTTCTATATTAGCTATCTTTTTAAAATTTGTGGTTTTATAAAAAATCTGCTTATCCTTTTTATTTCCTTAGGAGTTTTGACATGTGAATAATCTTAAATACTGTATGAATGGACCTAGAGAGGATTGTTGGAGGAGGTCATCAAGAAGACATGACCACTGGTTGACATGCGAGATGGACCTGGGCAATCAGAGGCTCCTCACCCCTCCTCTCCCCTTGGAAGGTAGGTTCTGCCTGTGGTTCCCACAGTGGGAGTCATTTTCAAGGATGCAGCCTTGAGAGAGGTACGTGATGTTGAAACCATCTCGACTGAATATGTGACTGAGCCCATTTAAGCCCTCTATATAAAGTTTTAAGATTCTGGCAGGTGAGTGTGGCGATCGACTCATCTTGCGGCCGCCCAAGACAAGCCTGGTAAGTAAGTTTCCTTGCTTATGAAACCTGCCACCTACCAGTCAGGAGTGGTCTGCCTCTTCCTTTAGTTTCTCTTTGCCCTCCATGTACGAGGGCCAGTTTGTGAACCAGCAAGGATAACTACCAATAAGTTATGCATCAATGGGTCTGCCATGAGGAGAGGTTTTCCTCTGCTGATCAAAATACATATGTAGAATAAAACCTGTGTTAACGGGACAGAGTACTTAAATCCTTTGCTCTGTCTGTCCGTGATTCTATCAGTTTACAGGATAAGAAGTTGCTGTAGCAGTTTGCCAGCTTTTTCTAACGTACAACATATATTTTGTCTTTCCAGCTGATGTATGTAACAGAAGACAGAGGCTATGTATTACTTTTTGTACTCTTAGAGTATCCTCAGAAGCATCCAATAAATAGGGCTGACTATATTTACATTTTAAAATTTGCCTATTAAAATATCTTTTAGTTATTGATTTCTGTTGGTAAAAATCTTATTAATATCTCTTAGGAAATTACATGATCTGAACCTATCTGGTAAGTAAAACTATGACTATTAAGGAGAGCATGCTATCAAAGTCATGCCCTGCAGTACTCTCACCTAGTATTAATACTGCTAGTGAATATATCCTATACTGACTGAACGTAATTCTAAACAAAACTGTGTAATCTCAATAAAAGAAAAATCCCCCTTTACTGAGAAAAACCTGACTGTGGAAGTATATCTGGGCTATGCGAACACTAGTAATACCAAGTATTAGACATGCTATTAAACCATGTGTGTTTATATCGTTTACATTTTTGTAACATTTTTCATGGTTCCGAATAGTTTTTAAATTGGTATTTTTGTGTTTTAAGTATGTTAAAATTAGTTTGATTTCTACCTGCAATATCTAGGGACCTTCAGGGATTTATCTCTACCTGCTTATTCTTCAGTATTTCTGGAATCTAAATAATATACAGAAGTCAAAAAACAATCTTGTAATATTTTTATGCTGTTTATTATGTATATGATACATATATAATACATATTAACTTCTCTATAAATAATTTATATTGATAAGCTATAGTTCAAATATTGAAAAGTCTTCCCTAAAAAGAATGACTCCTCTTGGGACATGTACAAAATATTTCATCAATAATTTTCTTTATGTTAAGTGCTTTTTGTGAGCTCTGCAACCTGAGTTGGTTATACAAAGAACAGCAACTTCTTGAATCTAGAAGATTCTGCAACTCCAGGTAACGTAGTCGTGCCAGAAATCAACTATAGGTCATGTTCGCTTATCCCATGCCATCTAAATACCTCATTCAAGCGTGTGAAAGAATATAGCAATCATTCTATATAGTTACAATCAAGGAAAAGAAAGCTACGGCCAGCTGAGAAACAATGCCCTCCCTTCCAACCCACACCAAATGAAAAGGTATGTCCAGGTGTAAACAAACATAAATTGTGGTTGGTTAGAATGGGACTTAAATGTAGAGTAGAAGTTTTGTTTCAATATGAAGCATGGCTCAAAACCATTGGTTTTTAGGGAGGGTGGAAAGGGAAGTTCAATTTGCAATGGGGTCTGGGAATCTGATTAGATTATATTGATGGGGATGGAGGAAAGAGCCAGTGAAAAGGCCCAAGAGGGATATTCTGCAGGTACTGATATGGGAGAGGTGCAGGAGGTCTGGTATGGCTTAAATATTTTGTGAGTTATCTGGTAATCAAAGTGAGGCACTGTGTGTGGGCTGCTTTTCAAAAACAACTTGTTCAAATTGTAGACAAATCAAGGAATACTCAGACTACTAGGGGAAGTGTCTTTTGAAAGGGCACTTTCAGGGCCCCCAAGAAGTAACTGGAATTCAGGGCAGACCAAAGTGAAGAACATGAATAGTAATTAAAAACAAAATAAAACAGAGAAATGAGGCAAGACAGTGTCAGTTATTTCTCAAGTCCCTGGGAGAATTGTTTAAATGGGTATATTTGGCTCCCTTACCTATACGATAAGGGATATTATGGGAGGATGGAATGAAAGAAAAAGCCTGGAGCTTCCCAGGGTTCACTCCAAACTTGGTAAACCCAATGCAATAACATGTGTCTGGGAAAAAAAATAATGCAAATCATCAAAGACTTGAGGGATGCCAATCACATTCCCATTTAGCTCATCGTTTTTTAAAATTCAGAAGACATATAGATCCTAGAGAATGACAACACATTTTTATTAATTAAACAATACCAATTAAGTATTTATGTGAAAGTCATAGTTTTCTGGGATATATACCTAAAAACACAAAGACACCATAATATAAAAATAAGGAATTTGTGTAAAAAGGCAATAAGTGCAATGGAAAAATAAGATGTGGATGAGATAACAAGGATTAGGAGAGTCAACTGTTGGAATTTGGGGGAAAGATTGGTTTGCAATTTTTTTAAGGATGGATATATTACATAATTATGTTTAAAAGGTTTTTTTCACAATATAAAATTGATATAAAATCTTTATAGAACATTTAGAATGCATATAAAAAGGAGAAATAAAAATAAAATTACCACAAGTTCAGATATCCAAAAACAAACTTCCTGTTTTCTTCTTTTTTTCCTTATCTTTTTGCTTGTTTTATATTAGAAGATATGATTTATAGTTCACTTTTTATAAACCTTCTGCAAATATATTTTATTGGACTTTTAAAAAATTAATTAATTTATTTATTTATTTGGCTGCACTGGGTCTTAGTTGTGGCACACAGGCTTTTTAATGTTACAGATATAATGTTTTACCATGAGATATTTCTTTTCTCATAAAACATGTTATAATAATGTAATAACCAAAAATTTCACTTAAAGTCTCCTTCTCCACTTTCTTCAGTGGTCCTAACTTACAGTCCTACTCTCCAGAAGTGACCACTGTCATCGATTTCTTATATATCCTTTCAGAATTTTTCTGTGTATATTCAAGCATTATCTGTATAGTTTATATATATATGTGTGTGTGTGTATATATATTTTTTAAACGTAGATGGTATCAGATTATATGTATCATGAAACTTTTTTAACCACATAATTTTGGAGAATTTTGAACATCCATGAATGTAGATAAGATAGTATCCTGAAGCCTAATATAAACATTATTCCATTGTCACCCATTCACTTTTCCTCTTCCTCTATTATTTTGTAGCATACCCCAGATGTCATGCTAGTTTACTTATAAATATTTCAACATGTATCTCTGTAAGACTTAGATTCTATTTTTTAATGACACAAACTCAGTACTGTTACTGCATCTAGAAATAAACGAACATCAATTCCCTATGATTTTTAAAAATGAGTGTAGATTGATAATTGTATCACAAATGTCATAAATTTTTAAGTTAATTTTAAAATTCAGTAGCAAGGTAAGGTAAATATAGAGCAGTTGGTTGATATTTTCTGTTAAGTCATTAAAAAATCGAATAGGCTGCACTCCATCTTTTGCTGTTCTTTCTACTTTATTGAAGAAAAGAGGCCTTCAGTATTAATTGTTAGAAGTAGTGTTATGTGGTATAGTCTTGTACAGGATTTGTTGGTTGAATCACCATTGTAGTTTATTATTCCATGTCTCCATTTTCATTAAGTTGATATTTGATTCTAAAGGCTTGATAATGGATCGGTTCAGTTCTTTTCGGCAAGAGTACTTCATAGGAGGTGTGCTTTTCTGTCATATGATGTTTTGCTGTCCCTCATTTTGTGATATTAGCAATTGTTCACATTAAATGCCTAGATCCATTATTTTAGTAGGCACAGAAAAAATTTTGTGTGCCTACAAAAATAAAACAGAAGAAATCATTTATTTTCCATTTATTAGCTGAAGTATTTCTATAATGAGAAATTTCCCCCATCTCCTATTTGAGTCTATAGTTGTACAGTTAATAAATGCTTGATTCTTTGCTTTTATTTACTAGTTTTAAAAACAATTAGCTATTTCCCCTGATTCTTCCATCATGCCCAATTACTCGCTGCTGATTTTAGAATTATTATGAACTAAAAACGTTAAACCTCCTGAATGTGTTTCAATCAACTAATTATTATTCTTTTTTTTTATATACTCCTTTCTGTTTTTTTTTTATAGTGTTTATTTTTACTTGTTGACAGTTTGCTTTATTTATTTATTTTTGGCTCTGTTGGGTCTTCGTTTCTGTGCGAGGGCTTTCTCTAGTTGTGGTGAGCGGGGGCCACTCTTCATCGCGGTGCGCGGGCCTCCCACTGTCGCGGCCTCTCTTGTTGCGGAGCACAGGCTCCAGACGCACAGGCTCAGTAATTTTGGCTCACGGGCCCAGTTGCTCCGCGGCATGTGGGATCTTCCCAGACCGGGACACGAGCCCGTGTCCCCTGCATCGGCAGGCAGACTCTCAACCACTGCGCCACCAGGGAAGCCCCTAATTATTATTCTTATTGATGCTCAAGTAGTACCATCTTTGGTCAGTGGGGAACTTCTTCAAGATGACTTTGTACTCTTTTGACATGACTGTAGTAGTTTGTGTGTGTGTGTGTGTGTGTGTTTGTTTCTGCTTCCTTGTATCTGGTATGAAAACATTGTTCCAAGTTTGTTACATATCATGCTCCACATCTGAAATCAGTCATTTCTCCAATAACTCTGATTCTGTTTAGTAGAATACTGTTTCTGGAAGCCACAACCTGGGAATTAGGGGTGATCATTGCTTCTTTGTTGATAATTATTTTTCAAAAGCTTCTCAATGGACAGAGGTAGAAATAATTTTTAAAGACAAAATACATTGTGAATTCATGCTAATACTCCTCATATTTTAAATACACATTGTTGAAATATATATACATAAAAATGCACAAATTATAAAAATCATAGCTTGGTGAACTTAAACAAATTGAGGATAACTAGCATATATATTAAGAAGCAGAACACTGTCAGCACTACAGAAGTCGCACTTGGGTCTTTCCCAATTACTAACTCCCCTCAAAGAGAAGCACTATCCTGACTTGTAACATAGTTTGGTACTTTTTGTATAAAATTAGAAGTTTGTTTCACCCTAAACTGGAGTCCCAAATGGGTATTCATGGCTAATGGTTGACTCTCTTTCTATCTGTAAGTCAGAGACTTAGGATCTTTGCAAGTTGTAGCTCGTCCATTTTCAACATATGTCCCTAAATGCGTCATGGTCCATGGTCCTCTGGAATATGTCTTGGGGAATTTTTATTAGCCAGGCATCTAAGTAGTACACATTATTTCCATGTACATTATATTGGGCAGAACTCAGTCATATGGCCATCCACAACTGCATGGAGGTTGAAAAAGAGAGTTCAGTTGAATACTGAGAAGGAGGGGGACACACGTGAGTTAATCATTGACCAATGTCTTCCATAATCATTCTTATGGTTTCCAAATATATAATTTATTCTTCTCTTACATTTAAACACACTCATATCCACCCAGTCGAGAGAATGTAGAAGTCCTATTCTGTTACTGCATCCAAGTGAAGTCCAGGATTTCTGGGGAATCCTGATAGAGAAGACAACCTTCAGATATAGATGTTTGTTTCTCTTCATATGCAGCAGTGTATCAACTGGAATGACAAGTTGTCTTCCCCCACACACTTAATGGTAGTGCAGAAACAGAATATGGCATTATAAATTCAAGCTGAAAGGGCATTTATTTGGCATTATACATTCAAAATGGAAGACAAATTATAGTGTCTAGGGTATTTTTCTATTAAGATTTCCCCCAATTATGTTCTTAGATATATGCCATTTTTACTTAGAAAATTCACTTTCAAAAAACATGTTTGTAATATAATTGTTTTTAGTCTACTAATATAATCTGAATCAATAAATAAATATTTTTAAAATACATAATTTAATTATTCTAGTACACCTTTAATCCCAAAAGTTCCGTTTGATGATAAATAATTAACAGAAGGTCTTTACCATGAACAACTAGGAGGATGAATTTATCGTCTACTTACAGGGTGAAATCTGTAGTGGGCAGATTTGAAAGGAAAAATCAAGTGATTTTTGATGGACATGCTGATTTTGAAATGTGTATTAAATCCATGAAGTGATATTGAAATGGCAGTTGGATTTATGAGTGTGGAATTTGAGAGAATGGAAGATATGACCAGATACATATATTGGGAGTCATCAGCAAATAGGTGGTATTCAATATCATGAGGAATAATGCATTCACCCAAGAATGAAATGTGAATGGAGAAAAAAATGGCAGTCAAAAACTGAGCCATGATGCATTCTAACATTAAGAGAGGGAGAGGAAAAATTACAAAGGAGAGGGAGAAGGAGCAATTAATGAGGTAGAACTGCATTTATCCCATTTATTAGAAGCAAGTGAAGAAAATTTATCAAAGGGAGGAGACGTTTATATAAAGTGATACTGAACAAGAAGGCAAGAATTTTGAGTCAACCATTTGATACAGCACGTGGAGTTCTAAAGAGTAGTTTTAGTGAATTGCAGATAAAATCTTCACTGTTGTTAAGTTTGGACAAAATGAGGGGAGAGACAAAGAGGAACTGCAACCATAAGTTTCTATGTCTGTGAGTCTGTTTCTATTTATAGATTCATTTGTATTATTTTTTAGATTCTACATATAAGTGATATCATATAACAGTTGTTTTTGTCTGACATATTTCACTTAGTTTGACATTCTCTAGGACCATCCGTGTTTCTGCAAGTGGTAAAATTTCATTATTTTTTATGGCTGAGTAATATTCCATCATATGTGTGTGTGTGTGTGTGTGTGTGTGTGTGTGTGCGCGTGCATGTACACACACACACACACACCCCACATCTTCTTAAACCAGTCATCTGTTGATGGTCATTTGGGTTGTTTCTATGTCTTGGCTATTGTAAATAGTGCTACCATGAACACTGGGGTACAAAGGAGTGGGATTGCTGGATCATATGATAGCTCTCTTTTTTGTTTTTTAAGGAACTTCCATACTATTTTCCATAGTGGCTACACCAATTTACATTCCCGCCAACAGTATAAGAGGGCTCCCTTTTCTCCACACCCTCTGCAGCATTTGTAGACTTTTTGATGATAGCCATTCTGACAGGTGTGAAGTGATACCTCATTGTGGTTTTGATTTGCATTTCTCCAATAATTAGTGATGTTTAGAACCTTTTCATGTGTCTGTTGGCCATCTGTATGTCTTCACTGGAGAAATGTCTGTGTAAGTCTTCTGCCCATTTTTTCATTGGGTTGTTTGTATTTTTGATATTGAGTTGTATGAGCTGTTTGTATATTTTGAATATTAACTCCTTGTCAGTCACATCATTTGCAAATATTTCCTCCCGTTCCGTAGGTTGTCATTTTGTTTCATTGATGGGTTCCTTTGCTGTGCAAAAGCTTTTAAGTTGGATTAGGTCCATTTGTTTATTTTTGCTTTTATTTCTTTTGCCTTGGGAAACTGAGAAAATATTGCTTCAATTTACGTCAGAGAATGTTTCGTCTGTGTCCTCTTCTAGGAGTTTTATGGTGTTATGTCTTATATTTAGGTCTTTAAACCATTTTGAGTTTATTTTTGTATATGGCGTGAGGGAGTGTTCTAATTTCATTGATTTACATGAGGCTGTCCAGCTTTCCCAACACAACTTGCTTAAGAGACGGTCTTTTTTCCATTGTAGATTCTTGCCTCATTTGTTTTAGATTAATTGACTGTAGGTATATGGGTTTCTTTCTGGGCTCTGTATTCTGTTCCATTGATCTATATATTTGTTTTTGTGCCAATACCATGCTGTTTTGATTACTGTAGCTTTGTAGTATTGTCTAAACTCTGGGAGGTTTATGCCTCCATATTTGTTCTTTTTCCTCAGGATTGCTTTGGCAATTCTGGGTCTTTTCTGGCTCAATATACATTCTAGTATTGTTTGCTCTAGTTCTGTAAAAAAATGTCATGGGTATTTTGATAGGAATCACGTTAAATCTGTAGATTACCTTGGGTAGTATGACCATTTTAAGGTGGGTGGGGATAAATTAGGAGTATCAGAATAACAGATACAAACTACTATACATAAAATAGATAAGCAACAAGTATTTATTGTATAGCACAGAGAACTATATTCAATATCTTGTAATAAGCTATAATGGGAAATATGCTGAAAAAAGAATCTATATCTATACCTGAATCACTTTGCCATACACCTGAAACTAGCACAATATTGTAAATCAACCGTACTTAAATAAAAAATATTTTTAAAAAGAGGAACTGCAAAAGGGAACTAAAAATGAGGACAGCTATCAGGATTTGTAGAAGAAGAAAAGTTTTTTAAGCTGGAAAAAATAATACTTTTTTTTTTTTTTGGTGAGGGAGGTAATTATGTAGAAAGGAACAAAAAGGAATTGTAGGAGATGTTGGGGATAATGTTGTTGAGTTGGCAAAACAAATAAGATCTGATTTAAAAGTGAAATGATTAAGGTCTGAAGAGACATCTCACCAAAGAAGATAAATGGATGACAAATAAGCATATGAAAAGATAACAGTATGAGATACCACTACATACCTACTAGAATGGCTAAAATCCAACACACTAACAAAGCAAATTCTTGTGAGGATATTGAGCAATTCATTCTTTGCTGGTGGGACCACCAAATGGTATATCCACTTTGAAAGACAGTTTGGCAATTTCTACAGAGCTAAACATAGGCTTCCATAAGATCCAGCAATCTTACTTCTAGATTTTTACCCAAATGAGGTAAAAATTTCTGTACACACAAAAACCTGCACATTAATGTTTACAGCAGCTTTATTCATAACTGCCAAAACTTGGAAGGAAACAAGATGGCATACATGGTACTGTAATGGTACATATAGGCCTGTGCATTTGTCAAAACCCATAAAACTGTACAGCACAAAGAGTGAACTCTAATGTAAACCATGAACTTTAGTTAATAATAGTACATTGAGGTTGTTTCATCAGTTGTAATAAATGAACCACTGTAGTGCAAGATGTTAATAATAGGAGAAACTGTGGGGAGGTGGTGAGTATATATATAAATTCTTTGGAACTTCTGAGTATTTTTTCTATAAATTTAAAACTGCTCAAAAAATTACTATTCAAGGATGAAAAAATAAACATAGAATTATAAAAGTATTAAATAGAAAAGGAGGGATTATCCTCTGATACAAGCAGAGATCTCTGGTAAGAGTTGGGAAATCACATTCAGGTGTAGATGCTGATAAATGAGATATGAGGATGAGGGACAGTGGAAATTATGTTTTGATTGGTTCAAATTTTTCAGTAAAATCAGTGGAAAGTTTTAATCTCAGAGTGGGAATATTTAAGTATTAGAACTTTGAGATAAGAAAAGAATATATGAAATAATCTCCTAAGAGTAGAAAAATCAATGCATAAGTATAGGATAATTGCAATGCAATTAAGGGCCCAGTTGACATCTGTGGTTTTAATTTTAAAGCAAGAGCAGTCAATGTGTTTTTGTATGAGGTTTTTCTTTCCTCCAAACTTACTGAGATGTATGTTGCATTTGTAGACTAGACAGACTTTGGATTTAACCAAAGTTGTGGTTTTGCAAGCAAATATGATAAACTGTGAGAGGGTAAGGAAGAAGAAAGTATATGAAAGAGTAATTTTTATGAATTACCACGCATACTAGCTTGCTAGAGCTGCTGTAACCAAATAGCACATACTGAGTGGCTTAAACAACAGAAATTTATTTTTTCACTGTCTGGATGCCAGAAGTCCAAGATCAAGGTATAGTCAAGTTCTGTTTCTCTTGAGGCCTCTCTCACAGTTCAGTCAAGCTCTTTGCCACTTTATTACAAGTTGCTCTTCCTCTGGTTTTCAAAAACATGTTCTGCATTTCCATCTGAGATTTAACCAGAATCACCTTTAATTTCCATATTTCTACTAACAGTCTCTTCAAAGCAATCTAGAGTTTTTTCTGACATGCAACTCAAAACTCTTCCAGCCTCTACCTCTTATCCAGCTTCAAAGTGACTTCCACGTTTTTCGGGATTTGTTACTGCAGTGCCCCACTTCTCGATACCAAAATCTGTATTAGTTTGTTGGGTTGCCATAACACAATACCACAGACCAGGTGGCTTAGACAATAGAAATTTATTTTCTCATATTTCTGGAGGCTAGAAATTCAAGATCAAGGTGTTGGTAAATTTGGTTTCTCCTGAGGCCTCTCTCCTTGACTTGCAGATGGCCCACCTTTTTGCTGTGTCCTCATAGAGTCTTTCCTCTGTGCATATACATCCCTGGGGTCATTTGTGTACGTTGAAATTTCCTCATAAGGACAACAGTCAAACTGGATTAAGGCCCACACATATGATCTCATTTAATCTTAATTACCCTGTCTTCCAATACAGTCACATTCTGGGATACTGGAAGTTAGGCCTTCAGCATATGGATTTTAGGGGTCCACAATTCAGCACATCATGCCATATAGTTTAAGCTTGGGAAGAAGGGGGAAAAGGCCATTCAACAGAAGATAGACAGTGAAAAAATAATAGAATCCATGGGTTGGAGGTCATCTTAATGTCAAAGGATTGGTACTCAGAGTTTGGATACTTGGAGATGAGATTATGGAGTATTTGCAGTTCTTGATAATGGCATGGTCTAAATATTTCTGTGGAAATAGGCAGCTGACATACAGAGAAATACCAGGTCAGTGGGGAAAAGAAGCTCAAGGGCCTGAAAGGCCAAAGTCATTGGAAGGACCATGTAGGTGTATTTTTTTTTCCATATAGGTGTATTTTTTTGTTTGTTTGTTTGTTTGTTTTTTGCAGTACGTGGGCCTCTCACTGTTGTGGCCTCTCCCTCTGCAGAGCACAGGATGTGGACGAGCAGGCTCGGCGGCCATGGCTCACGGGCCCAGCCGCTCTGCGGCACGCAGGATCCTCCTTGACCGGGGCACGAACCCACATCCCCTGCATCAGCAGGCGGACTCTCAACCACTGCACCACCAGGGAAGCCCTCATATAGGTGTATTTTGAAATAACAAAGAATTTAAGCATAACTCATGTAGAATATAGTGTTGGTGAGACGGGTATAAAATCATTGAGAAATCAGGACTAACATCTTAGGGATATATGTATGACAACAATCAAGTATATTTGATGATCCAATTTGATGACATGAGATTCAAAACTGGAGGATTTGAGGATAAAGGAGGGAGAATTATATGAACACAGCAATGAACTACAGACCTTTGGAGGCTGAAGAAATACACAGGTACTCCTGCAGAAAAATCAGAGTCCTCAGGGAAGAATTAGGTTTCCTTTAGGGCAAGAAAGTATAGAGAATATCTAGAAAAGAGTTTGATGATGATGTATCATTAATTTTTAATGTTTTAGGAGTTGAGAAAGGGTGAAATAATGGGGCTGAATATGGTTCTACTTGAAGTGTTTCAGAAATTAAAGAGGGTTTGAAGGGTTTCAGGAATCGGGGATGAATGGCTCAATAAAGGGCCATATGGACATTAGTGTGCAAAGGGTGAGAGAGGACCTAGAATTCTGGGCCGTGCTGTGATGACTAACGTAACAGATTAAAGATCCTACGTAAATATTTTTAAGCTTTTTTAAAAAAATTATTTATTTATTTTTGGCTGAGTTGGGTCTTCGTTGCTGCACATGGGCTTTCTCTAGTTGCGGCGAGTGGGGGCCACTCTTCATTGAGGTGTGCGGGCTTCTCATTGCAATGGTTTTTCTTGCTGCGGAGCACGGGCTCTAAGCGCGAGGGCTCAGGAATTGCAGCACGCGGGCTCTAGAGCTCAGGCTCAGTAGTTGTGGTGCACGTGCTTAGTTGCCCCACAGCATGTGGGATCTTCCCAGACAGGGATCAAACCCATGTCCCTTGCATTGGAAGGTGAATTCTTAACCACTGTGCCACCAGGGAAGTCCCAGGTCCTATTTAAATTAATCTTGATAGAGTCAAGGCTGATTGTGGTGGTAAGGCTGTACATAGAAGAGGTGATTTCTATCACTCTCCCTAGGCATGTGTTAATAGTAGCAGAGGTGTCTGGGAAAATGCTATCTTAATCCTTGTGCTCAAACTTGGTACTGGAGATAGAGGTTCTAGGGGAAGCTTATCTTATTCCCAGTATAGGCTTCATGTTTTTTAGTTGGTTCCCACTGCTGTTCTATATGACATCCCTTTATTATAGCTAATCGACAGCACGTGCCACCAGATATACAGCTATTTATCTGGAAAATGTTTGTTTCTTTATTACAAAAATACAGAATAGCAAAAACAGATGTTGGCCTGCCCTGGTCAGGACAGAAGTATACTTTCTCTTGTTTAAGAGGTTTACTAACTTCTCTGATTTAAGGCTGCAATTCAGTCTAGAGATAAGCTGATTATTTTGCCCTACTAAAAGTTAAGTGCCCCAAGACATACTGATAGATATGGCAGATTCAAATCTGAGGGACTTTAGAGATATGCTGACAGGCATATCTGAAGGGCAAATCTTGGGCTCTTTAAATGCTTTGATAAAAAAAATCCTGTAAAGGACAAGTTGTTATTCCTTATATCCACTACCACTCAGAAAGAGGCATGACTTATGGTGGATTTTCTATGAAGTTTGAATGCAAAATATAACATGTTTGGGAACTTTTTACTAAGTGACTTCAAAGTCTGCCTGTTTCCAGTTGGGTCCTTGGTAAAGGAGGTTTTACAAGCTGTTCAGACTGCATTGCAGGAAACCCTGTGTTTTGACATTTTCAGGTCGGGAAGGTCTATGAAACCTATGGCATATTTTGATAGGGGAAATACAGGAGGAACATGAAGGTTTTAGGACAGACAATTATATATTATTTCAGTAAATGACTTTTTTCTTTTGAGAAACAACTCTTAGTTTGCTGGAGGTTCCTATATAAATTGAATGCCTAACTATAAAGCAATAGCTGATGGTAAAATCTAAGGTGCCTATCGTATGTGTTCTATGATTTTCTGAACCCTAAGTGTCATATATGAAAAACACTCAATCTTCAAGTGAAAGTTATATTTACATGTCTCTCTCTAAGAGACTAGGAATGATCAGATTCTAAAATCATCCCTTGATGTTATATTATGTTATACATTGATTTATTCTGTCTTTCACACTATAAAGGACGCTTCATGAGAGCAAGGATGCTATCTTGTTTGCAGCATATTGTATCACCAATAATTAGAAAAATATTGACATATATTTTACATTAAAATATATATATATATTTATATCTTTCTTTCTGTCACTCATCTATCTATCATCACTCTATCAGCTATCATCTACACTGTTGAAAGACTGAGTGAAAGGGGATTACCTAAAGCTAATATTCTGGATCTATGTAGCCTGCATTTACCCAATTACACGTTACTTTCCCTGCAAATCTCTTCTCTAAATCCCTGTTGCTCTTTGTATTTGGTAATAGCTTCAACAGTCATTCTGTCCTATATTCTGCTGAATATGTTAATGAAGGGGGAACTCTGGGAGAGAGTAATTAAAAAAAAAAAAAGTGACTAGCTCTTTCTCCAGAGGGAGCATTTCCAACATCCTCAAGAATCAAATAAGAGAATTCAACTCCTTATAATAGTCTACGTAAATGTTTTCACCTTTCTCTCATCATTATTTAACATGAATGGTTTTATCTGGAACTTCTAATATACTAATATTGTATAGTACAATTAATGTTCAGTTTTAAAAATTTCACCCTTCATGAAATTGCCTTCGTTTGCAATTGCATGGCTTGTGTAATTAATTAAGCAGCCACTTCTGAATCCATATCATATTATTTGACTTTATAACCTCTGATAATGATGATTCTGTTACCTACCATGAAAAATCTTTTGTATAGGCCTAATTTTACCTTTACTGAAATTTACTGTTACCCTTCATTATTGTATTATAATATACTGCAAGAACAAACAGAAGATCAATTTTCATTATATTTTTTAGTAACAAGGATAAAGCCTTTCCATGTTTTCAAATAACATAGTCAAAGAGTCCTAGACAACATTTTTAACAGAGATAAAAAACTGCCATGATAGAATATGATATCATATTCAAAGAGCTCCCAGAATTTTCTTTCACTGTTCTGAAATACTGGCCTTATTAGATTTTCTAAGCCTCGGTGAATTCTTGCAAACATAAAGTGTCTTCCCAGGCGATTCACGTCCATCTAACAAAATCTAAAGTCAAATTGAGTTCACAAGTAGTCTTGTCACATGGGCTGCATTATTCTTGTGGTGTTTCTGTGAGCACACCTAGAGTAAATTAGAATAACAACATTAATAATATCAAATAGCATCTTTGTGAGCCTACTATGTACCAGATGCTGTTAAACATTTTACATTTATCATTTTATTATAATACCTACTATGAAATAAGTATTAGTATTGTCTGTATCGCCTAAGGAAGGAAGTTCAGGAGCCAATGATTATATAACCAAGTCATTTAAATAGCATTAAAATTCAGAAGTGACTCTGTGTCTGTAATTACTCCAACCCTTTACAGTCAGGGTGAGATCCAGATGTCCAAGGATTTATTTATCATATAACTAAATCTGATTCTTAATTGTGACCCTTGAAAATATCAATGAGATAATAAATCTTGTTTAATGAAAGGAAACATTTAATGAAAGGAAACCTGTGCCTAGATAACTCAAGTGTTAAGCACATAATAGTAAGAACACCACTGTTGATTTTTGTTTAACAAATGGCTTGTACTTCATCATTTATACAAATCACAGACTGAAAATTTGAAGGACAAATCGCTAAATTTATCCTCACAATTATAAAGTATAGATTTGGTCATTATTGTCATGATTAATAACAGACTACATGGTGTTTTGAGAGTACACAGAAAAATGTTCTATTGCAAAGATTAGTCCGTTTTGTACCAATGTTTGGCATCTTTGAAATCTATTGTACAAGGGTGATGGTTAGTTCCTCCCAGGAACTGGTGGTCTGACCTCATTGCCAGCATTTTTACAGGCATGAGGGTGATTGGAATAATCAGACATGACCCAATACTCAGAGCCTTCAATGACTCCAATACAAAAGAACATACTACCATTTAAAAAAAAATCGACATTGGACTGGTTAAATTTATATTTCATTCCTGTCATGCTTGGCCACCTCCAAAAAAAAGTCTTTTTTTTTTTTTCCTATCTTCTTTCTCTCTTCTACTAGACAAGAAACCCTTTTGGAGAAAAAGTATATATACATATACAGATCACCATGTCTATACATGGATGAGATTCTCCAATTGTGTATTTTTAGTGAGCTCTATTTCACATTTTTTAATGCCATCCTAACTTTCGTTGGATACTATGAAGACATCACATCCAATTATTAAACAACATTACCTCACATTTCTCATTTTTTGGAAGAATATTTTCACTGCTTCTTTGCCTTGGCCAAATTCTGACTTCTCTGTGTAGGCACTGCTTCCCTGGGGTTGTTCACTGTGCTGGCACCATGTAGTAAAAGCTTGCGTGTAAATAAGGTGTTTTCAGACTACCTCACTGCTGCTCCTATCCCTTTGCTATCTTATTTATTAATTACTGCATTGCTTGGTTACTGTTATCTACCTCCTGACAATTGCCCTGCATTTTGAAGACTTTAATATACGGCTTATCTTATCTCTACACATAAATTTCAAGGAACTTAATGCTCATATAAATGAGCTTTCTTCCACCTATCATAAGTTCTTGACATTCCCACTGTTAACTTCATTATCTTATTAAACCTGAATAAGAATGCTCCACACACATTCCTTAAACAATGAGGACAAATGCAGATAATGTTGTCCTCATAAAATCTGTTATTAAGAGAGCCATTAGAAAATAAAACAAATGGAGAAAAAAACTTATATCTGGTTTGAACTGAGAGATAAGGAAAAAGAGAGATTTAAAAAACCAATCTTCCTAGCAGTTACTGTAAATTGTTTTGTAATTTTAGGACTCAAAGTAGTAATTATTAAGCCTCTAATATAGTAACCCTTTCCATTTTACCACCACAAGCCCTTGGCTGTATGTGTATTTTAATTGAAAACTCTACTTTTGAAATCCTAGACTCTAATATTAAACTTGACAATTAGCATATATCTTTTCATCCTCTTACTCATTGACCCATCATATTTTCAAAGACATTTTGACATTCAGTCTCTTTAGCTTGTTTTAACAACTTGCTATTTGAGTGGTCTTGGGCTACTTTCTTAATCCTTTGAACTTCAGCTATTTCATCTGTAAAATGAGTTAATAATGACAGCAACTTTATATGTTTGTTATAAGGATTCAATAAGAACAGTAAGAACAGTTCCTGACACACAGTGATCACTAAATACTTCTTAGCTATTCACATTAATTGTACTATTCATATCATCATTGCTATTCTATTATTGTTTTATCTATTCTTCAAATGTGTCCTTTCCTCATTTCTCTTCCTTCCTTCCTTCCTTCACTAAGGTTCTTCAATGTTTATATGCACTTTTTCCTGTATGTTCAACTGCTCTGTTCCTGGACACTTGCAGCAGCTTTACCTTTTCCTGGACCCTTGCAGCAAAATTCCAAGAATAAATTAATCCAATAATCATATTCTTTGTTTCTATACCCATGCTACTGAGTGCTTCTGAAGAAAAATCATAAACAAAAACTGCTAGAGTCATTAGAAATTCATGGTTCCCAATATCAGCTACCAGTTCAACACTTTTTGGCAATTCTATTGTAGGTCACTAGTCAGCACCTTATTATTCCCTTTGGTAGCTATTAAAGTCTTCACTGTGCTCCTCAAGTCTCCTTTACCGCCTTTTTTTCTCCCATTATCCAGAGATATTCTTGTTTCTACTTTACAGTATGAAATAAAAACAATTATTGTCAACTTCCTAAATTTCCTAACATCTGCTGTTTACAAATTCACCTACACTTGATCTCATGGATATTTCCTGTTTTCTCAGAGATGGAGGGAAATGTGCCCCTCTACCTATTGAAGTGTAAGTCATCCACGTGATTTTATTTTTCCTGGCCTCTCCTGTCACTTCTGGAAAGCTACTTTATCACCCTTGTTCGATTCTTTTCCTTGAAATAAACAGACCCCAATGTATTCCATTAAGACAAAAAGAAAAGAAAAAACCTTTAGCTATTTCTCCTTCAAGCTCTCACTCCTTCCTGCTACAACCAAACTCTCACCAAATGAAGTCTGTGCTCATTGTCTTCATTTTCTCAGGATCTATCTACACTTCAGTCCTTAACTATTCTGATGTTTACTTACCTATTCGCTGAATCTACTTTGGTAAATGAGTTTACTGAAGCATTATTTATAATGGTGACACACCTGTGATAAGGATCATGGTATTTATAGATCTGTATAATATTGATAATATATATCCATTTATCCTGGGCCTTGACTTCCAGAAGTCATTCAGATTCATCTTGGGAGACAAAATGAACAGTCTGTGGAGCAAAAACATAGGGTGCTGTATTCTTCAGCCTGTCTCTTTTCACTGCACAAAATCTCAGGGATACCCAGGAATGGTATAATGCTCTCAATCTCAATCCAGTGTGGCTCACGGGGATTTTAGATGCTGCTTTGGTAAACTGGGTTTTTTTTTTTCAGATTGTAGCCGCACTTCAAAATTGTATACATTAGGCAAGCTTTCTGTAGTGTGGTCCCCTTTGGCTCATCCATTGCACGTCATTATAGAACTGTATAATGTAGTGGCTGTCAGGCTCTTGGCATTGTGCAGAACCCTGTTAATTGCTATTGCAGCAGGGAAGGGCCATAGGTAGAGAGAGTAGGGCTGTGTGATTATCTTTTCAATGAACTCTAGAAGCACCACCTTCAACCAGAACTATTCCACCTTAAAATATATTCCAAATATATTTAGCCCCTCCATAATTTTTGTTTGTAGAAAGGTTTCTACAGCCAAATCTAATGAATTGCACTGGGGCTTTGGTATGTGACACACCTGGATTTAGTTTTATCTCTTCCACTTTGTAGTGATGAAACCTCAGCCAAATTATTTTTTGAAACTATTTCCTTATCCATAAGAAAGGGCTTATCATTTCAAATTTCAAGGCTGTAATACATAGACCTAAAAATATAAAAATCACTTTTATTTACAAACTTATAAGTTAAGTACCATTATTATCTTCATTTTATAAATAAATTCTGGCTTTGAGATATGATGTAAATGCTGAAGATGACTCAACTGGTCACATATAGAACTGAACCAAGATCAGTCTGATTCCAAAGTCCATACCTTGAATCTAGATGTGGTACTTGGTACTTTACTTAATACAGCGAGTGCTGGGAAATGGTGGGCCTTATAAAATGTTACCTAATTGATTTTTTTAAACATCTTTATTGGAGTATAATTGCTTTACAATGTTGTGTTAGTTTCTGCTCTATTACAAAGTGAATCAGCTATATGTGTACATATATCCCATATCCCCTCCCTCTTGCACCTCCCTCCCACCCTCCCTATCCCACCCCTCCAGGTGGTCACAAAGAACCAAGCTGATCTCCCTGTGCTATGCAGCTGCTTCCCACTAGCTAGCTATTTTACATTTGGTAGTGTATATATGTCAGTGCTACTCTCTCACTTCGTCCCAGCTTACCCTTCCCCCTGCCTGTGTCCTCAAGTCCATTCTCTACATCTGCATCTCTATTACTGTCCTGCCCCTAGGTTCATCAGAACCATTTTTTTTTTTAGATTCCATAGATATGTGTTAGCATAGGTATTTGTTTTTCTCTTTCTGACTTACTTCACTCAGTATGACAGACTCTAGGTCCATCCATCTCACTACAAATAACTCAATTTCGTTTCTTTTTACGGCGAGTAATATTCCATTGTATACATCTGCCACATCTTCTGTATCCATTCATCTGTTGATGGACACTTAGGTTGCTTCCATGTCCTGGCTATTGTAAATAGAGCTGCAATGAACATTGTGGTACATGACTTTCTGAATTATGGTCTTCTTAGGGTATATGTCCAGTAGGGGGATTGCTAGGTCATATGGTAGTTCTATTTTTAGTTTTATTTTATTTACTTTATTTAAAATTTTATTTAAAAACAGTCCCACAAAAGAAACAGTAAAACATATAAGACATAGTGCTCTCTCTGAACAGGAAGATTAGTACTTTAAGAAAAAAAATAGTATAAACACAACACTGATTTTCTGCAAGAAGTTTGAGAATCTAATTGATGAAGCTGCCCTTTAATGTCTGTAGCTATAAATGCTTCAGTTAGCTATAAATGCTTCAGTTACCCATCATATTGTAATCTAGTGTGAACTAATTTTCTGGTCCAGAACGTTTGTTTTGAAAAAAATTCCGAGCAACAGACCACCTGCTAGTAAACAAATGTCAAAACACAAGTAGCTGGCGTTGTTTGCATCCTTACAGACTTCTACTCTGAATGTTATTCTCGTGGGTGAGAGTGGTGTCTCTATAACAGGAAAAAAAAAAAAAAAAAGAAGACACTTTGCCTTATGTTTAGAAGACAAAAATATAATTCCCCATATACAGTACTGAATATTGCAGGACGGTAAAAAGAGAAAATCTTTTTTGCTAATACTATGGACATTAAATTGCATTTCTTTTTGAAAACTATAAGACACAATGATAAAGATGGAGAATATAGAATACCAAATAGCAATGATCAATATAACACTACAAAAATTATGTTGATTGTTAATTGCAGATCAATATACTGTGATTTCTTATACTAGCACCTTTCCTATGAGATTGTATATTTTTATTTAAAGTCTCTTTAATTAGGTGTATATGCCTGTGTGAGTGATTGTTTGCTGCTATAATTTTAGGTTGAAATGCCGCCTCAAAGTGTTACAGGGTGTCACACCAAGAGAGGAAGCCCTGAGTGTCCTGTATATGTTTGAGGGTTTAGAGTGTTAGAAATTGTAATTTGAAGATGTTAAGAATAATCAATCAATTACTAAGAGCTATGTCCCTCCTCCTATAATCAGGGTGGTATGCCAGTGGAAAGAATGATCAATTAGATGAGTTGGTGCCATTTAAGTACAGATGTTTCCATTTTAACTCTGGAATTCTAAAAATTAAAGAATGTATTTAAACATAAGCAAAAACACACACCTGGGGTAAATATAGCATAGTAGTTCCAATTTGAAATAAAAATTTTCATAGCCTAAAGAGTCATATCTCCTTGTTCTGGGAAAGGAATTCAACATCTCTGTACCTTAGTTTTCTTGCCTGTAAAATGGAAGTACAAATATGGTTGTTTTACACATTAATTAATGACAAGCTCTTAGAAGAGATCATGGGACTGTTCACTAACAATATTGCTATAAGATTATTTGATCTTTTGTTCAGTTCTGCTACTATTTTATATCTTTCATATTTTTTTTCCACATCCACTGGGATGACTATAATTTAAAAAAAAATTTTATTTTATATTGGAGCATAGTTGATTAACTATGTTGTGTTAGTTTCATGTGTACAGCAAAGTGATTTAGTTATACATATACATGTATCTATTTTTCAAATTCTTCTCTCATTTAGGTTATTACAGAATATTGAGCAGCATTCCCTGTACTATATAGTAGGTCCTTGTTGGTTATCTTTTTAAAATATAACAGTGTGTACATGTCAATCCCAAACTCTCAATCTACCCCTCCACCCAACCCTTCCCCCCATAAGTTCATTCTCTAAGTCTGTGAGTCTGTTTCTATTTTGTAAATAAGTTCATTTGTATCATTTTTTTTAGATTCCGCATATAAGTGATATCATATTTCTCTATGTCTGACTTACTGCACTTAGTATGATAATCTCTAGGTTCACCCATGTTGCTGCAAATGGCATTATTTCATTCTTTTTAATGGCTAATATTCCATTGTATATATGTATATATCTTCTTTATCCATTCATCTTTTGATGGACACTTAGATTGCTTCCATGTGCTGGCTATTGTAAATAGTGCTGCAGTGAACATTGGGGTGCATGTATCCTTTCAATCCATGTTTTTCTCTGCATATATGCCCAGGAGTGGGATTGCTGGATCATATGGTTTAATTTCTATTCATATTTTACCCTTTCACGTGTAGTGCTACATACTAATGCAAGAGAAAAATGGCATTTCTAGTAAACAATATTAGATTTCTATTTTTTACTTTTATCAGCATTTAATATGTTGCATTACAATGTTCTAGGCTTCCTTTCTCTGAAATTCACTATCCACGGGAATACATATATTGTTCTTCCTTCTTTCCAGATTATTTTCAAGGCTGTTTTAGTATTGGTTGCATATTCCCTAAAATACATGTAATGTTACTGGAACAGTAAGTTTTGATCATGCTTAATCTATAAAGAAAGCTTTATGTATTTACTGGTCTATTTACAGATGATTATTTGAGTGAAAAATGTATCACATAACTGGGATTATATTTTTAAAAATTTCCCACAAAACTTAAAGTAAAATAACAATGAGGATTTCATGTAATTAAAACATTATTTAATTTGTATTTACTATTTAGATCCCACAGTAGGCTAAGAAACAACTAATTTTGGTTTCTCTTTAGAGGTTTCTGTGCTTTTGGTGACTTATAAAAATAGAAATATTAACCTGTCCTTAAGCATGTGTTGTTACTAAAATGTCCATAGGTGAAATTTTGAAATGTGGTGATAGAAATCAAAAGGATAGACTGTGTACTCATGTAATAGCAAACAGTGTAACAGACATATTTATTAAAATAAGGGAAATTGTCTAACATTAAATATTATATAAAGGATCAATTCCCTAATCTACAGATTTGCAATAGGAAATAATGAGTTTTGCTGTAATGTGTTTTACTTATTTTATTCACTGACAAAATAATATACTGATTCAAAACAGTACAACTTTGGAATAGACTACATTAAATTGTTGATTCCTTTATTGTATGAATATTTAGACTAGTGGGAATAATGTCCATCATATTGATATATATTACAAACGGATGGCTTGGTGGTTAGCAAACATCTCTGCTTTGTTTTGGCATTCCATCACCTTCAAGAGCTATTTATTGACTCATATATTCAACTACTATAAACATAATGCCTTATTTAGAAAATGTATTGTGACAGAACAAAAATAAGAGAGGACTAGTCAAAAAGGGGTTTACTGCTTGCAAGAGCTTTATAGTATAATTCAGTGTATAAACACATTGACATATCTATATTAAATAAAGAAATGTTGGGGACTTGCTTTTTATTTATTGTACTATAAATTATATAATAGATTTAAGCATGTGTCCTTATGTTTTCAATCAATATATAAATTATGTCACCTACCATAAGATTTTATTCTCATACATATCTATATGACATCTCTTTATCCTATGGTGAAAATATCCAAGAGAAGCTACTTAGAGATCATTTTAACATCATGAGGGATATTTGTTATTTGTTTGAAAAGTTAAGGATGTTGTTATTTTAGTGCTTTTTAAAAATATTTCATTATTAAAAGTTTTAGCCATTCTCATATATATAAGGGTATACAATGAGAAAGAGAGTTTTAATTGAGACATTTCTAGGCCTTATATTTGGTAGGAATCCTCTGAATGCATCCGTTCGTTCCCTTGAATGTTCCATGACAGCCAGATGGTGTAGGTGAAGCTGAGCCTTGGCATCCTCTGATCAACAGAGAATCAGACTTAGTGACAACAGCAGACCAGCTTCAACCAAAGGAGGCTCTTCCAGGCTAACAGGGTCTACACAAATAAGATTTTGTAATTTGCTCTAAACAACAGATTCATTTCTACTTGTGAACAAGTAGTACTATGAGGATATTATTCCTTCTGACTGATATATGACACTTCTGTCATTTAATTATCACATCTGCTTTTTAGTCATCAGGGAAGAAAGTAATTAATAACAGCTGTTGTAAACAGTCCATATCTGATCTTTGGTTCAACAAGATTTTGTTTTGTTTTGTTTTAAGTTCTGGAAAAGTGGCAAATACAGAGCATCTAATTTCTTGTCCTACAGTTTCACCTTAAAGATGCCCCGTAGCCTAACTTGCATACTATATTTTTTGGGTAGTGTTTTTCACAATAAAACCTATGAAAAACTGGTGTATCCTGAAAGTCTAGCAGGTGTCAAACACTTTTAAGGTGAAAAGGGAGTTAAGCAATGATGCATTTATGTGACAGATATGAAACATATGGTTAATTATTATTAAATATTTAGTATTCACTTTATATTTTTCAAGCTTTTATCATCCCACTTGTCTCAAAACCAGGTTCTTCTTGAAATTAGAAGAAAAAATTAACTATTTAAATGTAAACTTCCAGAAAAATTTTTAACTCTTTTACCTACTTAAATTTAAACTTCCAGAAAAGTTGCAAAAGTAATACAGAACTCTCATATACCTTTCACCTAGCAGCACAAGAATTTTGATGCTTTGTAAACATATTAAATATGTTATACAGATATATTAATTTATTCAGGTAATGTTTAGTTAATAGAATACAGTGTGTTTTGTTAATGCATTCTCATACAATTTCCATGGACTTTTCTTGTGTGCCAATATTGCTTTGCATAATTTATCTCTAAAATACAGAGATTGACCATTGCCTCCAAACTGAATAATTGAAATATAAAATTAATGAAAAAATAGTAACAAAAAATCTGTGGGTAAGAACTTAGTCAGTGCTCATAATAAACATGTCATGTTGATGTGGAATGTGAATTCTACTGGTAAAGAGAAATGTAGCAGACACTTTCAGTGCTCAGCCAATTATCCTCAGATCCACATACCATTTCATTGTCCCTCAGCCTGATTTCTGGTGGTCAACACGTACATCATGGTCATTGTCACCCTTGGGTTGCTAGCATATGCTTTGCCTGTGAGCATACCTGATTAGAATTGGCTAAGATTTAATGTCTCTTTGGAGGCAGCCTTTACCCAATGAATTACTGATGGATATAAAACTATAATTATTGCAGCTCCCTTGCCCCAGGATAATTTTGAAGCAGGTATTTTATACTATTTCCAAGATTTTCTCTAAGAGTTTAAATTTCAGTCACTCACTGTAAAGTTGGCTCAGTAACTCTCCCCATACTGGCTGCCCAAACTTTTTCTTTTTTTAATCATTTCTCCTGTCTCCTTCAGCGTTCCCTCCACCTCATGTACATAAACCTTCTCTCAGGGTCTGTTTCTTGCGTGAGGAGAAGGGGATCAATTAAGATAATAAAGATAATAAAAGATAATTATTATTTTAAATCTGTGATTCAGACCTATGGCATTATCTGCTAAGTTAAAACAGTTGACTCTAGATTTTGTTGTGATATGCACATCTCTTTTCTAAACAATGGATATTTCAGTGAGAATCCTCTTTAATTTGTATGAGTTTACTGTTTCTGAAATACCAAATTTTTTCAAATAAGATTACAAAATATTGAATCCTAATGACTTATGGCTGTTGATATTTTCCAGTTTAGTAGAAATAAACAGAAAAGATTTTGATGGGTATGAAATTGAAATAGAGTTCAAGCTATTTGTCACCTAACCAGACATCCATCGATGAGTTTACAGTAAATATAGGGCCTACCAATGATATGAAATAACTTTTACTAACTTTTAACATATCATATTTTTGTGATTTAAAAACTGTGATGAATCTTTCTCTTTATAAATTTACTTAAAATGTTTTTCCACTTGTGAACTTATGCTCATTAAATGGATGTCAAGTGCCAAAACTATTGAGCAAAATAGGGTTAGGGTGCCAGTGCAATGTTTTTGACTGTAATTGTCAAATAATGAAAAAAACAGCTACGGCTGTTTGGTAATTTATAAACCTTCAAGTTGGTGGGAGTAATAGTAATGAGTTATAATAAGGATTATGAAAAAAGCATTTGCATGTGTCTTTATTAAGCCCATTTATCAATCCTCTAATTTCTTTCTCTTTTGGGGGGCATCAATTTGGAGAAGAAATGCAGTTCTTGGGGAAGTTCTTCACCAACATAACCTCAACATTCAGGGTAGAGGGATTTTTCTATCCACTGTAACTAAGGAATATGAGATCTTTAAATGTAGTTGTCACTCCCTTCATAATCTCAATACACATACTTTTTAGAGTTAAAATGTAATATTTGGTATAAAAGAAAGTATGAACTGGTTATGCATCTCTGTAACTACCTTATCTATAGTCTATATCCCTTTTTTATCATTCAATATATGAGAATTAGACTCTTAGTTTCCATATTAGCACACAAAAACTTTCCCTTCCTTGACTTCTCACAATAGCCTAGGCCCTTCAGAATTACTTATAAATAGATTTAACTTACATAAAATAAATAAATAGATTCCATATTTCCTGGCCACTGTATAATCAAACTGTCAATAGGCGTAATGGACTTGACACCTATCTGATTAGAATATGTTCTTATGTATTGTCAAAGATGGAAAGAAGGATTTTATAAAGTTTATTTTTCACATTCTTTAAACATTCTGTCTTTGTAAACAGCATATACTCTTAGTAGTTGATAAATGACCTACTAAGGTTTTTAAAATTCTACTGTCATCCTCTCCTGAATGGCTAATGCTTAATTTATGGTAACCTGCCATCCTTATCTAACAGCTTTGCATTCAGTGTTTCACTTACTGGACTCCATTCAGCTCAGGAAATTTATGTTTCACATTATCATGGTCTTTGTTTCCCTGGTAAAATCTGCATCAAAATATCGTAAAAGAGAGGCGGAAGAAACAAAATTCAAAGGGAAAATGTACTTGCAGTCCTAAAAGAGATTACTGGTTTTGTTTTCCATCCCATAATAAATAAAATGGCCAATATTTTCTTAACTTTGGAGGTGACCTTAGTATACTTTAAGTAATGAAAGGGAAATGATGTACGATGATGCATTTTTTGCTATTACATTTAGACATGTATAGATGATGTGCAGAATTTCTATAATGCATCAATTTACCCATGTTATCTAAAAGTACAGTACCTTTCTCTTTTTGGCAAACTGTGTACTTCTACCATATAAAAATTATCTTAAGCCATACTCAGGACAATTCCTTAACTCACATTGAAATATTAGTACAACATGAAAAATATGTATTTAATTGTATCTAATTAAGTAAAACTTCAGATATATAGCTATGCTTCATATAAATATTTAATAAACATGTAGGAAAAAACCAAGCTTCTATCCATATGAGATGTTTTCCATAAATTGATTGCTATCCACATGCTAATTGCATTTTCATATCATTCATATTACTCATTCTTAGCAGTTCCCTTCAAAAATTTACTTCAAGGATGGCTCGTTAGTGAAGTTTAAGCCAAAGATCTTAAAAGTCCAGTTTATTTCTTATATTAGTAGAACAATAATATATGCCAGTGTGTATTACTGCAGTGCATATTACAGTGGGGTCTCATGATTTAAATTAGTCTTCAGTTAACATGACATACAGGCAGCTAGAAATAGTCATACCTACAACAATCAGGCAGCTTTCCTCTGTTAGTGTATAGGATAAAAAGGCTATCACATAGGAACATTATAGGGATAGTGAGGCTCACCAAGCCAGAAGATGGAAAAGGGCTTAAGTGTTCTCACCACAAAGAAAGTAATGGTAATTATGTGATGTGATGGAGGTGTTAGCTAACAATATGGTGGAAATTATTTTGCAACATGTAAGTGTAACAACTCAACGTGTTGTAATCAAACTTACATGACATGATATATCAATTATATCTTAATAAAGCTGAGAAAAAAGAATATAAAAAAGAGAAACCAAAGAATGCTATAAGAATCAAGACTCAATATCATTATTGCTTATAGTCAGTAATGAGGGGCTAACTAAAATCTAATTCCAGAACAGCAAAATTGATTCAGCTGGCAGGATGAGAAATATGATAGTATTGAATATGTAGATCTCCTGCACATTGATTTAGGTTTGTTACTCACTTACCTTAAGAATATGAGTTTGAGTTCTGAAGATGTGTTATTTCACTTTTGGAATGCTAGATCAATTTTTCCTGAAAAATCACTGTTTTATTTAATTCTTTGCTTTCTGTGCGTTGTGTTGCATATGTGACATTTTGGTTGAAAGAAAATACCCAGAGTGAAAAAATTAGCAAATTTGATATACTTTTAAACATTGTCACCTAGTTTTAAGTTTGAATATAATTAATTGTAGTTTAAATAATTCTTAAGGTCTTTTGGTTAAGGTACCCCAGAGAAATGATTACTTGGTTTTCCAGTTAAATGAGTTTTATCATTCTTTTTTTTTTTTTTTTTTTTTTTTTGCGGTACGCGGGCCTCTCACTGCTGCGGCCTCTCCCGTCGCGGAGCACAGGCTCCGGACGCGCAGGCCCAGCGGCCATGGCTCATGGGCCCAGCCGCTCCGCGGCATGTGGGATCTTCCCGGCCCGGGGCACGAACCCGTGTCCCCTGCATTGGCAGGCGGACTCTCAACCACTGCGCCACCAGGGAAGCCCGAGTTTTATCATTCTTATCCATAATATTGGTTAGCTGATTCTTGCTATGTGAGAAAAACAAAGATCTTTGTACATATTATTCCTATTATTCAAATAAGAATGACAAAGTTATTAATTTCTGCTTTTAGTTTTCCCCTGAGTAAACAGGTGTGGCATTTTAGATAACCCTGAAACAACTCTAAAAAATCTGAATTAAAGTTCTATCCATGTTTCATATTGGAATAATTTATAACATTTTTATGAGTTTTAGGTTTTTGTATTTTTAATAAAACATTTCAAAATATGTACAGTGAATGTAAATCATAACAATATTGAGTCATATTATAAATTGAAGAGTTGGCTTTAAAAATGGAATCACAAATATATGAATGCCCAACTTTTAATTTCACTTTTTTAGTGTGTATGTTTCGTTTCACCTTTGTGTATTGTTTTTCTTATGAAATGAATTTTGGGAATACTAATAACTTCCTGGGTATAAAATTTTGTTCCATTCTCTAAAGGTTCAAGAGATCAATTTTAGTCAGAATTCCACTCCTATAATGTATAGTCTCCTTAACCCAGCTTTAAAGTTTCCATTATAACCAACTATATTGAATGAATTTGACAATACTCTGAAGCTACCATCCTGTTTGGGAATTTTTTCTCATTAGAGATTATTCAAAGATTAAATATGAGATAAAAATTACTCAAACTGAAGAATGAAAGGGTGGGTAATTTGGTCTACGTGAGAATATCACTGAATCCAGATGCAGTATTATAGCCTGCACTACAGGGTGTTAGAAAATTCAAATGTCTGCTGGATTCATTTATTTCCTTTCTTTGCCTTTCTGTCCTCTGTTCTGTTCTCCTTTCTGAAACAGGATTATAAAGATTTTAAATTTATCTCTTCAGATGTCTACTCACCACTAATTTGACATACACATGACTTTGGTTTCATGTGCTATACTCAGGGTTGGTCTTTTAGATTTAGCTTCTAGAATTAACTGACTAGAGCCTCTGTGTCTTTTTTTATAATTCACATTCGTTCAAAATAATCTATTCAGATTCTGTCACTCTGTAGGTTGGTTTCTATTAGATTGGTTGAATACCTGCAATCCATTCAGCTGTGTTCTGGTCAGCTCAAGTCATGTGGTTGTAGATAAACCTGGATTTGAGGAATATGTTTTATATTTTAGGTGGACATATGGCTAAAGCTATTGGCATGTTTTCTATTTGTTTGTGTTTTCACTTTTTTTTTTTTTAACAGAGTAGATTATCCATTGACTCACAGCAGGTCCATAACATTGTAAAGAAATTGTATCAGTTTGAAGTGAAAGGGTTAATGAGTATTCAATGAAAAGAAGCCTTTGACAAATAAGCAGCAAGCTTAGAAAGATACTCATTTGTAGACCATGCCACTTTATATAGAAAAGAGAGCTTATACAGAGAGTGGAAGAGCCCAGAGGACAGAGTCAGGAGATGTGGAGAACCCAGAAAACACAGATAAACCCTAATCAAGGAAGTGGGAACATGGTCCTAGTTGGATTTTAGAATTGCAGTTGTCCAGTGACTACTATGTTCTTCCAATTTTCCACATTTTTGAATAGAAATGTGTTATGAACTGAATAATATCCCCTCAAAATTCATATGTTTAAGCCCTAACTCCCAATCTGACTGTATTTAGAGATAGAGCTTCCAGGAAGTTAGGTTAAATGAGGTCATAAGGTTGGGGCCCTATTCCAATAGAACTATTGTAATTTTAAGAAGAGATCAGAGGTGTGTACTCACAGAGAAAAGGCCATGTGAGGACACAGCGAGGAACCAGGAAGAGAGGTCTCACCAGGAACCAACCCTGCTGGCACCTTGATCTTGGACTTCCAAGCTAACTGAACTGTGAAAAAGTAATTTTTTTGTTTTTGTTTAAGTCACCCAGTCTGTGGTATTCTGTAATGGTAGCCCAAGCAGACTAATAAGAGTGTCTATGGTTGTTATTCTATGCCTTTCACACAATTGCATGTTGGCTGTAATAGTGGGAGATATATTGTCTTTTTAGTTTACCAGAGGAACAGTACTTGAGGAGTCTTTTCCACATGTAGACCTGATACAGTTCATGAGTATCTGAACTTTGGGCACATAGTTTTTGAACTACTGTTATAATAAGCTGAGACTGGTGGTCTTAGAGGAAAGAATGAGAATATTTTGCATATAGAAATGATATGAATTGTGGCCAAACAGCAGACTATGGCAGAATTTTTTTTTTTTGATGGTGAAAAATTCTGTCTAGCCACATGCTTTTCTACAATGTGACCTTCATAGTTATCCTCTCAAGAGGTGGATCTATGTTATATCCTCTTGTATCCAGAACAGACTTGTTACTTATTTGTAACCAAGAGAATGGGTAATAAATGCTGCTGTTTTTTGAGGCTAGGTTGTAAAAGGTGATGTAGTTTTCACCTTGTTTGCAGGCATACTTACTTTTGGAGCCCTGAGCTGCCTTATAAAAAATTTATGCAAAATGAGATACTGCTATTACATAATCTTACTTATTGACATTTTAGATTATGCTTCATAAGGACAAGGAGGTTTTCCTTAGTGTGTTAAGAGTATTTATCATCAATGGTTTTAATAAAACATTATCCAGAGTATACTGAAATGATCTTTTAATCTGTTAATATATTTGATAATGAAAACAATTCTCACATTCCTAAGTAAGCCAAGGCTTTCCCCTTTGATACATCAGAGGCATGTTATATTACTTTTAATGGTGACATTTTAGCATTTTAGGAAGTGACATTTTAGCATTTTAGGAACTTCAAATAATTCTGCTGAAAAGGGATGGGCTATGCTTTACTTACTCTGAGGAAAGCTGAATTAAAAATACAGTCATTCCTCAGCAACCACGGGAGGATTGATGCTGGGACACACTGTGAATATCAAAATCTGTAGATACTCAAGTCCCTTACAGTCAACCCCCCCTTTCCTCGGGTTCTGCATCCACAGATGCAACCAACCATGGACAATGTAGTATATTCAATCTGCAGTTGGTTGAATCTGGGGATGCAGAATCTGCAGATATGAAGAGTCAACTGTATACTTTTCAAGTTGATTGAAAAATAAATAGTTGGTGCTAATTAAAGAAATGCTTTAATTTGGATCTTTTAAACTCCATGCAACAGCTTAGAGAAATAATCCCTGAATTTGCATATTAATTACTGTAAACAACAAAACAAACTCACACACACACACACACACACTTGCATTTATGACGAAAATAACTCCTGTTTATGTTGTTCAGAAAAAATTATATGGGCTCCATTTTCAAATAAAATGTTTATTGATCATATTATATGATAATATTAAAAGTCCTTCAAGAGAGCATTCATATCCTAGTGTGAAGTAGAACACTATAAAATTATCAGCTGGTAAATATTTTGCTATTTAATGTTTCAGTAACACATAGTATGACAAAAGTTTTATCATTTTTTATAGTGCAAGTCATTGTCAATCCACTAACTGTTCTTCTCCTTCAGTATTGTGTTGACTATTCTGGGTCTTTTGCCTCTCTGTATAAACTAAAAATCAGTTTGCTAATCTACACAAAATAATACATTGAGGTTTTGATTGAGATTGCATTGAATCTATAGATAAAGTTGGGAAGATCTGACATCTTGACAATATTGAGTCTTCCTATCCATTAACATGGAATATCTCTCCATTTATTTAGTTTGTCTTTGTTTCTTAAGGGTTTTGTAATTTTCCTCACTTATACCTAAGTAATTTGGGGGTGTAAATGTAAATGGTATTGTGTTTTAACTTCAAATTTTACTTTTTTATTGCTGGTATATGGGAGGGCAATTGATTGGTATAAGAAACTTATATCCTGCAACCTTGATGTAATTGCTTATTAGTTTCAGGTGTGTGTGTGTGTGTTTCAGTTCTTAAATGTTTTCTATGTAGACAGTCATGGCATCTGTGAACAAAGCCACTTTTATATTTTCCTTCTCAATATGTATATCTTGTATTTCCTTTCCTATTCTTATTGCATTAACTACGGCTTCCAGTACAATATTGAAAAGGAGTAATAGGGAGGAACTTCCTTACCTTGTTCCTGATCTTAGTGGAAATGCTTCTAGCTTTCTCATCATTAAGTAGGGTGTTAATATATAATCTTGTAAAGATGTAAAAATCAGAATTACATACTCTACAACGTAGAAAGGTGGTGTAGAAGGGGACAATGATACATAGGAAGAGATGCAGAGAAGTTTGATTATCACATCTATAAAGCTAGCATTACTCTGTTTATAAAACCCATGATAGTATAACAGTATAAAGGTAAACACAGAAAGTACATAATTGTATATACTTATCTTAGAGAAATAAAGGAATGTAAAGGAGAAAAAGAGGAGCTTGCTTTTTTCTCTTCTTTTTTTCTGCTTTTTCTCATAGAGAATTAATAGTTATGATCCTTAAAGAAATAGAAAGCTAGGAAATACCCTTATATAGTAACAATTATAAAGGTAACTACCAGACTTAGAACAAAACCTTGCTAAATATCAGAAAATATACAAATGCAGACAAGACAATAAAACACAGTATGAGAACAGAAATATATCACAGAATAATATGGAATAGGTTAGAAACATATGCCATAAAGTAAATGTAAAATGACTTTACCCCATTTAAAGAGAAAAAGGATCACATTAGAAAAATCATAGCACAACTCTACATTGTATACAAGAGACACATGTAAAAACAAATTCAGAAAATATGTGAAAGAGCAAAGTTAAATTATACTTCCATTATTTACGTATAAAATTATTTTCTCATTTACTTTCAAATGTTAAGTATTATCGTTTTTACAAATTATATTCCAATTTAAGAAGCTAAAAGGGATGCCCTATTGTTTCAGTTTGCATGTACATATGTATTCATTTGATCAGATTTAAATTTGCATTTCTTCTGTGAAGGATTCATGTTCTTCATCCATTTTTTATGACTATTTTATTAGAGGAGTTTTAGGTTTTGTAACAGAGTTGAAAGGGAGATAGATTTCCCATGTACCCCTTACTCACATATGTGCAGAGTCTCAATTATCAACATCACTCTCCAGAAGGGTACTTTTTCTTTTTTTTTTTTACCAGTAATGAATGTAAATTGACACATCATAATCCAGGTCCATAGTTTAACTTAGGGTTCACTCATAGTGAGTTTGGACAAATGTATGAATACATATATCTGGGCTTGGACAAATGTATGATTACATATATCTGTTATAATACTGTATAGAGTATTTTTGCTGCTCTAGAAGTCCTCTGTGCTCTGCCTATTCATCTTTGCCCCACCCCTGGCAACCACTGGTCTTTTTATTGTCTCCATAGTATTTTCTTTGTCCATTTTTAACTAGGTATTTTAACTTGTCCTTATTGATCTCTAAGAGCTATTTATGGATACTTCTATAAATCAAGAAATGTTAAGGTCAATAATTGAGCCAGTTATTTCTATAAATGTATGATCTGGCTTTCCCGTTTTATATAATGATTTAAAATTGGAATTCTTCCCTGATTCTTTTAGTTAATTAGGCCATGAAAAGAAATAAACAAAAAACTACATGATAAGCTGGCATGCTCCACTAAGTATACAAGAAATTATCTAGAAAAACATTTTCTAGAAACCTAGAAAAACTACTTTCTGAAATACACTCTTGGCCATCTTCAGTGGTTCTCTACTCTCCAAGTTACTTTTTTCTGTGTCACAAATTTTTTCTTGAAACTTACACTTTCATTCCAGAGGTAATAGTCGGATTTTCAGAATGAGTGTATTGCATTGTCAAAAAACAAAAAATGTCAAGTTATTGTATTTTGGTTGAATTTTAATATTTGAAAAATAATTTTTAAATCCTAAGTTATATCCTCAATTATGTATGTTAAAATTAGTTTTAATTAATCATTTCATATATTTTGGTGGTTCAGAGAATCTATTATTTAGAAAACCCATTGGATCTAAAATATGACATTCTGTCTGCTCATAAAATCTTCATAAGAATTTGATTTCTATTTAAAATTTCCTTTTTTCTCCTCTCTCTTTCTGATGTATGACTGTGTACATTAGACATGAGTATGATTTTTATATGTTTATATGCTAGTTATGATATATTTCAGATGAAATATAAATTATTGTGATAAAAATTATTGTAAAATCTAATTTTGTCAAGTGAACCTTATTTGAAAAAGACTCTCAGTGGGAAATGTTTAATTTTGTTAACCAATTTTTAGAAGAGTGTAAAGAAAACTTAGAAAAAAAAAAGGAAACAATCTGTTTTTCTGTTTTTAGAAGTTACTTAGATACAATGAATTGGAATTTGCTAGTTTCTTTATCCAAATATATCATAAGCTGAGAGCAAATAATCCAGTTTTAGGATGATGGGTTTAGGGTTTAGATCTTTATTTGTAAAAGATCTTTATTTTGCCTGGATGAATTCTTCTTATTAATGTATGCATTATATTTATATTCATATATGTATATGTAGTTAACAATTTCTTCTCTTCCCTGTTTTAATCAAGTATTTTCATTATGCTGTATGTCCATTAGTAGATTGTTATTTAGTCTTTTTGAAATTACGTTAGAGATTATACTATGCACCCATAACTTACTAGTTACCTTAAATTATTACTTTTGTTACTACCTCACATTATGAATTTTATTGCACTTTAATTCCTTTGCCACTATCTCACCATTTTCTTCACTTGTCATCTATTTTAATTTCACATATACTTGCACATTACAACATAGTATTGTTTTAAATAATATTAATTTCAGTTTACCTGGATATTCACCCTTCCCTGTGTTCTTTCTTATTTTAATGTGCTTCTATTTGGAATCATTTTCTTCCTTCTGCCTAAAAACACTTCCTTTAATATTTTCAATGCACTGTTTTTTACTTATCTGAATATATTTGGTTCTTTATTTTGAAAGATATTTTCTCCAGGGAATAGTAGGGGAGAAGATAATGAAAGCTAGAGATCTTGAAATTTATAAGTGGAGAAATAAGCCAACAAATATTATGGGATAATGTGATAGCTTTGCTTAATTTTAAACCCAGTGTTGGTGTTGCCAGGAAACACAAGCTACAATAATAATTAGTATCTCCTTCTCCTCTTGCTAAACTTGCTTTGTGGCAATTGTTCATATTTATTCTCTCTCCCTCTCCCTCCCTCTCTCTCTGTCTTCATCTCCCCCTCCTCCCTCCTTTCTTATTTCCTTCCCTCCCTCCCTCCCTCAGTGAGGAGAACATAAATAAAATAGTCTGAGTTTGAATATTTTATTCTCCCACATAAGTAGCTAAAATCAGAGGTAAATCAGTCTGCACTAGCTAATAATTGATATTTTCTCTTTGCTATAGCAAACTATGTACTCCTGATGTTGCAGAATTTTTAAAGCATTCAAATATAAGAAAAATACTGAACAGTTTTAGAGTACATTTTCTCTTATCTTGAAATAAGGACATTCAGCTTTTGTTTGTTGTCTGTAATGCTATATTGATGGATTACTCTTTGTTGCCGAACACATTTTCAGGGTAGATTTTATCATAAACAACTTCAGCTATGAAAATAAAATAGTTCAAATTTTACAATGTCAAAGTTTTGTTTAGGGAAACAATTTTACAATCAATATTCTTGACTTTTAACAAGCTTGATTTAAGTAGCGCTGAAGCCTATCCCAGGCTGCATTCTAAACAAAGTAGAGTTTGTAGTTTTTACTTTGCTTACATCTTGCATTGTTAATATTAACAGTGTTGTATTATGTTGCTTTGGCTTTTAGCTATATGCTATTATTTCATTATTACTTACAACATTGCTTTTGGATTAACTTGATGCCTACATTTATTCAAATAATTTGATCTTGTACAAATAAAACCATGGGAATCCAAGGAATTGGGTAGCAATAAAAGGGAAGTAAATTATAAGGGGAATTTTGGAGGATAATAAAATCTGTAATTTTCCAGGTAACACTAACATACATTCATATCTCAAGAACAAATTTTTCAGTCCAATGTTTATAGTCTCTTCTTTTTCTTTCAGCTTAATTTAAAATGGTTTAAGTCTAGTTTCATAGTAAACTATCACCTCTGACTTTAGAGCATGAAATCAGTACCTATGAAAGAGCTAGAAAAGTACGAAATATCCTAATACAAGATGAACTGCTTTCCATATTCTTTTATTTCAGTGGAATATGTATTACCTGACTTTTACAAGCCACATGCAGTAACAGGGCAGGTGACATACCACTGAGATTCCTTTCCTACTTCTCAAGATTCTTATTTAGTTCAGAGATTGCTTGGGTGATACCTCAGAGTTTTAGCTGTATGTTCTTCACCATTTAAGTTCAAAGAAATGCCTGCTGAAAAGCCAGTCAACTTAGCCCAGGAGGGTTTTCAAACCAGGATTTATAGATTCTACTTAACATATATTTTGACTCAAGAGTTAATATTAAAGTAGACAATGAAGGAGGAATAGCTGGATGAGTTTGGCTCAGAAATAATGAGTTTTATATTTTTGTCATACTTAGTGATTTCCTTCTACTATAACGTTTTGAGTTTCCTTTATTGATTCTGACTGAAACTGTTGGGTTTCTCAGGGACTGGCCCTTGGAATTATTCTTGCCCACTATATACTCTCTCTAAAGGGTGTCATCCTTTCACAAAGATTTAAATACTATCTTTATGTATATGACTTCCAAATTCATATCCTCAGCCAAAACCTTTAATCTGAGCCCAAAACTTGAATATCCAATTGACTGCTGTTCCAATCAAGTGTCTTCCAGAGATCACAATTCAGATACCACAAGTCTAACATGTATAAAACAGAAATCTTGATTTTTTTTCAGCAACCTGTTTCATACTTCATGTCTCCCTCATCAAGTTAAATATTATCACTATTCATTCAAGCAGGAAACCTAAGAATTGAATTATCTATGAGTCCTCAATCTAACCACATATTCTCCAGAATAAACAGTAATTTTTTCTGTATCAAGGAGTTTAAGTAAGTGTATCACAGAGTTTTATGACAGATGGTGAGGTGGAGTGAGTTTGTGTATCTCCAAAGAAGATATACAAACTCACTAAGTTTGTACATCTCCAAAGAAAAGAATCAGTGGTTGGAAGCTATAGTGAGGCAGGTTTTGGTTCATTAGGATGAAAATCCGTATTAAGTCAGCAATGTCCAAAATAGTATTTTTGTCCTAATCCTATTTTAAAAGCATTTTGACAAGGCAGATATATGAACAATTAGTTAATTACACAGAGGTAATGAAGCCTGACAAATTCCTTATGCACTTATGGTAAATGTTTTTTCTTCTTACTGGCTCCTCTGTCTCTCCTTACAACATGGCTTCCATAAAGAACTTTTCTCCTGGAAGGTGACCAAAGTTGTGAGTGGTTTGAGAGGTATCAATAGTAGGATGATTGAAACAGTGAGACAGTAAAAGAGAAGTTAAACTCTAGCAGAGATATTCTGATATGTGTGTGTGTGTACAGATGATAGATGATAGACAGATAGATAGACATATATGTACCTCTGCATCTATGTATGTACTTATATGTCTATGTGTGTATATGAATGTGTGTGTAATGTTTTTATTTCACATGCATATCAAAAAATTAAACCATTAATTAAATTAGTAATTAAAACACAAGTAAGATAGTAAATGATAAAATGCAAAAATATCTTCGAGAAAAAGGAAGAAAGAAGGGGAAAACTACCTCAGGAAACATTGGATGATAAATTATACAACTATGCACACAAAAAATTCCCGTGGAAAGGAAAATAAGTTGAACTTGGCCAAAAACGTTCATCAAAATAAAACATATTTTCCCTGTACCATAATGCTTTAAGGGAGAGGTTACACTTAATTTGTGTATCTCCAAAGAACAGGATCAACATTTGGAAGTTATAGGCAAGCAGGTTTTGGGTCACTTGGATGAAGTCCTGCTAAGTCAGCACTATATTAAAAAAGGATGAGTGGATACACAGAGTAGAGAGTTTACCATTGATGGAGGATTTGGGCCTGTAAAGGACACTGTCTTCTTGGCATATAGGAGGAATTTCTCTGTTGGGAGAAATATTAGAATAGATGATGTGTAAGCTGTTTGTCTCTTAGTTCACTATTCAGCTTTTCTTACTAAACACCTTTCCTTCCCATCACAATGTATCTATTCTGTATCAACAAATCACAACACTTAGGCTAGTTGTCTTTCTTTAAAACTTTTATACAGAAAAATAAAGTGCAAAGTACTGCATACCATTAACCTAGGAACATTAGAGATATCTTTGGTGAATAATAAAACACACTTGATTACCGATTTCAGCACAGATTGTATGATTTCACAGTTAAGTGATCAAATAGTGAATTAGAACAAAGCCATAAGCAAAAGAAAACTTCAAGCAAAGATTTAAAGTGTTTATAAGAGAAGCTAATTTAGCTATAAGACATAGTCTTCTAACTCAGTTAAAATAGGGAATATCTTATCTTGAAAATGTATCCTTTATTTTTTTACTTCATTCTTTAAAGTTTATTGAAGTATAGTTGATGTACAATATTGTATAAGTTACAGGTGTATAATATAGTGATTCACAAATTTTAATGGTTGTACTCCATTTATAGTTATTGTAAAACATTAGCTACATTCTCTGTGTTGTACAATATATCCTTGTAGTTTATTTTATACATAACAGTTTGTATCCCTTAATCCCCTACCCCTATATTGCCCCTCCCTCCTTCTCTCTCCTGACTGACTGTATCTCTGTATCTGTGAATCTGTTTTTTTGTTATATTCACTAGTTCATAGTATTTTTTAGATTCCACATATATGAGATATCATACAGTATCTGTCTTTATCTGACTTATTTCACTTAGCATAATAACCTCCAAATCCATCCATGTTGTTGCAAATGGCAAAACTTCATTCTTTTTAATGGCTGAATAGTATTCCATTGTGTATATGTGTGTGTGTGTGTGTGTTTGTATACACATACACACATATACACCATATCTTCTTTTGATGGACACTTAGGTTGCTTCCATATCTTGGAAACTGTAACTAATGCTGCTATGAACACTGTGGTGCATGTATCTTTTCGAATTAGTGTTTTCATTTTCTTTCAGATATACACCTGGAGTGGAATTGCTGGGTCACATGGTAGCTCTATTTTTAGTTTCTTGAGAAACCTCCATGCTGTTTTACATGGTGGCTGCACCAATTTACATTCCCACCAACAGTGTACAAGGATTCCCTTTTCTCCACATCCTCACCAATGTTTGTTATTCATGTTCTTATTGATGATAGCCATTCTGACAGGTGTGAGGTGATACCTCATTTGGTTTTGATTTGCAGTTCACTGATGATTAGCAATGTTTAGCATCTTTTCATGTGCCTGTTGACCCATCTGTACTTCCTCTTTGGAAAAATATCTTTTCAGATTTTCTGCCCAGTTTTTTAATCATTTTCTTAATGTTAAGTTGTATGAGATGTTTATATATTTTGGATATTAACCTCTTATTGGTCATATCAGTAAGCAAATATTTTCTCCCTTTCAGTAGGTTGTCTGTTATTTTGTTGATGGTTTCCTTTGCCATGCAAATGCTTTTAGGTTTAATTATGTACAATTTGTTTATTTTTGCTTTTATTTCCTTTGCTTTAGGAGACAGACCCCCCCCCCCCAAAATGTTGCAATGATTAATGTCAGAGAGTGTTCTGCCTATGTTTTCCTGTGGAGTTTTATAGTTTCTGGTCTTACATTTAGGTCTTCAAGCCATTTTGAGTTTGTTTTTGTATATGGAGTTAGAGAATGTTTTATTTATTTATTTATTTTATTTATTTTTTTTGCGGTACGTGGGCCTCTCACTATTGTGGCCTCTCCCATTGCGGAGCACAGGCTCCGGACGCGCAGGCTCAGTGGCCATGGCTCACGGGCCTAGCCACTCCGTGGCATGTGGGATCTTCCCGGACCGGGGCACGAACCTGTGTCCCCTGCATCTGCAGGCGGACTCTCAACCACTGCGCCACCAGGGAAGCCCGAGAATGTTTTAATTTCATTCTTTTACATGTAGCTGTCCAGTTTTCCCAGCACCACTTACTAAAGAGACTATCTTTTCTCCATTGTGTATTCTTGCCTCCTTTGTCACAGATTAATTGACCCTAATACATGGGTTTATTTCTGGGCTCTCTTTTCAGTTCCACTGATCTGTGTCTGTCTTTGTGCCAGTACCAGACTGTTTTGATGACTGTAGCTTTGTAGTATAGTCTGAAGTCAGGGACTGTGATTCCAGCTCTGTTGTTCTTTCTCAAAATTGTTTTGGCTATTTTGGGTCTTTTTTGTTTCCATACAAATATTAATAGTATTTTTTCTAGTTCTGTGAAAAATGCTATTGGTATTTTGATAGGGGTTGCACTGAATCTGTAGATTGCCTTGGGTAATTTGGTCATTTTAACAATATTAATACTTAAAATCCAATAACACAGTATATCTTTCCACCTGTTTGTGTTGTCTTCAATTTCTTTCATCAGTGTGAAATAGTTTTCTAAGTACCTGTCTTTTACCTCCTTAGGTATATTTATTCCTTGGTATTTTACTCTTTTTGATGTGATGGTAAATGGAATTGTTCCCTTAATTTCTTTCTTATAGTTTGTTGTTAGTGTATAGAAAGGCAACGAATTTCTGTATATTAATTTTGTATCTTGCAACTTTATGGAATTAATTGATGAGTTCTAATAGTTTTCTGATGGCGTTTTTAGGATTTTCTATGCATAGTATCATATCATCTGCAAACTGTGACACTTTTACTTCTCTTTCTTCTCTGATTGCTATGGTTATGATTTCCAATACTATGTTGAATAAAAGTGGGGAGAGTGGGCATCTGTGTCTTGTTCCTGATCTTAGAGGAAATTCTTTCAGCTTTTCACCATTTGAGTCTGATGTTGGCTGTGGGTTTGTCATATATGGCCTTCATCGTGTTGAGGTATGTTCCCTCTGTGCCCACTCTCTGGAGAGTTTTTATCATAAATGGATGTTGACTTTTGTCAAAAGCTTTTTGTGCACCTGTTGAGGTGATCATCTGATTTTTATTCTTCAATTTGTTAATGTGGTATATCAGATTGATTGATTTGTGGATATTGAAAAATTGCATCACTAGGATAAATCCCACTTGATCATGGGGTATGCTCTTTTTAATGTACTGTTGGAGGCGATTTGCTAATGCATTGTTGAGGAGTTTTGCATCTATGTTCATCAGTGTTACTGGCCTGTAATTTTATTTTTCTGTGATATCTTTGGTTTTGGTATCTGGGTGATTGTGGCCTCATAGAATGAGTTTGGGGGTGTTCCTTCCTCTGAAAATTTTTGGAATAGTTTGAGAAGGACAGGTGTTAACTCTTCTCCAAATGTTTGGTAGAATTCACCTGTGAAGCCATCTGGTCCTGGACTTTTGTTTATTGGAAGTTTTTAAATTACTGATTCAACTTCAGTACTGCTAATTGGTCTGTTCATATTTTATATTTCTTCCTGGCCCAATCCTGAGAGATTGTACATTTCAAAGAATTTGTCCAGTTCTTCTAAGTTGTGCACTTCATTGGTGTATAGTTGTTAGTAGTAGTCTCTTATGATCCTTTGTATTTCTGTGATGTTGGTTGTAACTTCTCCATATTTATTTCTGATTTCATGGATTTGGGCCTGCTCCCTTTTTTTCTTGATGAGTCTGGCTAAAGGTTTATCAATTTTGTTTATCTTTTCAAAGAACCAGCTTTTAGTTTCATTGATCTTTCCTATTGTTTTTTAAATCTCTATTTCATTTATTTCTGTGCTGATCTTTATGATTTTCTTACACTAATATTGGGTTAGTTTTTCCTTGTTTCTCTAGTTGCTTTAGGTGTAAGGTTAGGTTGTTTTAGACTTTCCTTGTTTCCTGAGGCAAGCGTATATCACCATAAACTTCCCTTTTGGAACTGCTTTAGCTGTGTCCATTAGGTTTTTGGATCATTGTGTTTTTGTTTTCATTTGTCTCTAGCCATTTCTTGATTTCCTCTTTGACTTCATCAGTGGTCCATTGCTTATTTAGAAAGTGTATTGTTTAGCCACCCTGTGGGTTTTTTTTTTTGTAGTTTTTTTTCTTGTAGTTGTTAATGTCTATTCTCATAGCATTGTGGTTGGAAAAGATGCTTGATATAATTTCAATTTTCTTAACTTTACTAAGGCTTATTTTGTGGCCTTGCATGTGATCTATCCTGGAGAATGTTCCATGTACACTTGAAAAGAATGTGTATTCTACCGCTTTCAGATGGAATGCTCTATGAATATAAATTAAGTCCATCTGGTTTAATGTGTCATTTAAGGCCAGTGTTTCCTTATTGATTTTCTGTCTGGATAATCTGTCTATTGATGTAAGTAGGGTGTTAAAGTCCCCTTCTATTACTATGTTACTGTAAATTTCTCCCTTTATGTCTATTAATATTTATGTATTAAGGTTCTCCTATGTTGGGTATATGTATATTTACAGTTGTTGTAACTTCTTGGATTGATTTTTTAATCATTATATATTGTCCTCATTTGTCTCTTATAACAGTCTTTATTTTGAAGTAGATTTTGTTTGATGTAACTTTTGCTACCCCAACTGTCTTTTGATTTCCATTTGCATGGAATACCTTTTTCCATCCTCTCACTTTTAGTCTCTATGTGTCTAGATCTGCTGTGAGTTGCATGTAGGCAGCTTATATACTGGTCTTGTTTTTATATTCATTCAGCCACTCTGTCTTTTGGTTGCAACTTTTAGTTCATTTCCATTTAAGGTAACTATTGATATGTATGTTCTTATTGCCATTTGTTAATTGAGGTTTTTTTTAATGAATTTATTTATTTTTGGCTGTGTTGGTTCTTCGTTGCTGCATGCGGGCCTTCCTCTAGTTGCAGTGAGCAGGGGCTACTCTTTGTGGCAGTGCACAGGATTCTCACTGTGGTGGCTTCTCTTGTGGCAGAGCATGGACTCTAGAGTGCAGGCTCAGTAGCTGTGGTGCACAGGCTTAGTTGCGCTGCAGCATGTGGGATCTTCTTGGACCAGGGCTCTAACCCATATCCCCTGCACTGGCAGGCGGATTCTTAACCACTGCACCACCAGAAGTCCCTGGGGTTTGTTTTTATAGATCTTTATTTTTTCCTCTTGTTTGTTTGTGGGTTGCCCACCTGGAGTTATGAGACTTGACTATATTCTTAGTCTACCCCTCCTGCCTGTCTTGATGTGGTTCCTTTTATGTCTTTAGTTGTATAAGATCTTTTTGGGTAGGATCTCCCTCAGTAGTTGTTCTGCAAAAGTTTGGTGTGCTTGTGGGAGGAGGAGAGCTCAGGGTCTTTCTACTCCACCATTTGGCCCTTCTCCTGTCATTATGTTTTTAAATATGTTGGGTTTTCCCTGTAATACATTTTAGGTGTTCACCCCAATGGTTTTCACCAAGCATTTATTTACCATTAGGAATACTATAATGTTTTTAGAAAAAAATTAAACCCACACCTAATCATGTATAAGAATCAAAATCCAAAATTGCTTTAAAAGTGAAAAATATTGTTTTTAGTTAGTTACGAAAACATTAATCTTATAATTAGATGCACTTAAAGAAAACAGTCTGCAAGGTAGATTGAATTAATGAAAACGTTTAGTCTGGCTCTGTGTCCCTAAAAGGAACTAAAGCAATTTTATTAATTATAATTTTCTATCCTGAAACAAATCTAGGGAAAATATTTAAATCATCATATTTGGTTAGCCTGAAGCTTCAGTACCTATAACAACATTCTTCTAATGTTTGCATGGTCAAGTTACAGGTGGGTATTTGACTGTAGGGACTGCTAAGGCATTTCTAGTGGAATTCAGGATCCCTACATACATTGCAAAAGTCTCCTGAGTCAGCAAAAGTCTCCTGAGTCAAATTCCATTTACGTAAAGAAGTTTGATATGGCCTTACTGCCCCTTTTGCCTATGTGCTAGTTATACATGACATTTTTCAGACTATAGAAATGTCAAGTTATAGATATCTCTGATTTTTAACAAACTTCACACTGTTACCAGAAATATTTACCATCTCCTCCACTCACAGGGCAAATAGCTATTTCAGGTCAAGTTACCTTTTTAATAAAACTTGACTTCTGGCTCAATACGAATTCCCTTCTCTAACTCCCTTCTCTATTAGCTAAAAGCTTTTTAAGAGGTTAAATTTGAGAGATTGATGCAAAAACACCAAAAAACAGACAAACAAAAAACAATAGACACGTGCAATACCAAGGTTTTCTTTCTTTAAAGGTTTTTACTCATTTACCCACAGGCACCCACACAAAATGGAAAGCATGATTGCACATCTGATAAGGATGCAAACTTCCACACATACAAATCTTTACAGAGGGGCCAAAGTAGAAACTGTCTCGCTTGGAGTAGGATTGGGATGGGGCCTTGACAAATCTCCCTATGCCACTCTGATTCATTTTTTTTGATACATTGGGAATGTTTGGAAAACTTTGGCTAAATGCCTGCATTCTTTAGTGGCTGCATACTGTTCAAACCCTGAATGTTAAGTGAGACTTTTGAATTGATGGGCTATTTCCCAGGAGTAACATCCCTTTAACAGACTCATGTTTCATTCGTTTCTGAAGTATCTTACTGTATGACTCAAATAGATGCACTCTCTCTCTTATTAAATCTCCATCCCTCAAAGGCAAGATAGGCTTGTTGTTGTTTTGTATCACCAGTACCTATCAAAGTGACTGGCATGTAAATATTACAGATTTTGGTTGCAATAAGACACAAGAATACTTAATTTACTTCTATTGCATTATTATAGGACTTCTATGTGTTTGAACATATGTGGTAATTTTCCACTATATATTTCTATCTTGAAACATCCAGTAAAACAAGTAAAAAGTGCCCTTTCCATATTATTTTTGATTCCTTATCACTCATCCTCTCTTTACTCTTATTTTCAAGGAATTTATAAATTCCCTGGTTTTCTCATTTTCTACAGCTTGCCCTTCTCTTATAGTTCTATGAATATTTCTTCCTCTCCTATTTTCATGTATTTACTTTTCTCAGGAAAGATTCAAGAAGCCACTCTATGGCTTCTAAAATTACTCTGATAGATTAATTTTCAGATTCAGATTTCTTTTTCATACTGTCACCCTAAACTTAAGAACTACTAGACATTAACCTCTTCATCTCCTTCCATTATCTAATTTTAAAGTAACACTTTCCTATTCCAATTTCTGTTTTGATTAATATTGTCTCAGCCATCCACACTTATAAGCAGTTGTTTTTCCTCATAATGTATAAAGTCTTTTTCCTATCACTTATATTTTAAGCTACTAACTTTTATGGTAAATTATGTAGTAGCTTAAGATAATTTTTTATTATTCTCTCAGAATCCATGGTAGGAGAGTTTGGAAAAGAAATGCATTGTCTCTGTGGTCTGGGCCCAAGATAATTGGTCTAATGGGGTTTTGGAGTTTGTAAATCCAAACCCAACAATATTATAAAAATTCAAATGGAAGCCATAAAAAAATATGTTCAATTTACTTAATATTATAAAATTAAGAAAGGTGATAGTGTCTTTCAGTTTTTCATATTCTAATTTTTGTGTTCAATTGTAGTTTTTAAAATTTTTTCATTAATAAAACACCAATTGGTATATATTTGAGCAATTCAAGTTTTATTTTATGGATAATCATGAGAAATGAAAACCCTATTTATATTGATATAAAAGCTATTTCAGATTAACCAGTGTGCATTAGAGGACATGTAATCTTGTAGAGTTTGTTGTAAACAATGACATTTGCATTTATCTACAACTATCATTTATAAAATTGAATAAAAGGTAACTAATCACTTAGAGCTGTATAACTATTGTAGGGTCAATATCCTGACATTTCTTTTCCTTTATAAAATATTTTCCTAGCAAAATTTGAAGAGAAAACAGGGAAACATGAATCCACTAGAGATATCCATGTGTAGTGCTTAGAGCTAACAAATATTTTGTATCTTTTTTGATAATAACTAACTCAACAATAAAAATAATTTAAGTACAATTAAAATTAAGAAGCAAACACCTCTCTCTGTGGGACCAGGAATATTCCCTTTTTATTTCATGGGTCTTGTTCAAATTTTAATTTCTAAAATATTTTCAGAACGCAATTTCCTCAAGAAATTTATTTAAAATATTGTTTAATAAAAATATTCAATTTTTATATGTATTTTATATGTATGCTAAAATTCCTCAATAGTTGGTAGAATCTTTTAGGACTAGAGATCAGCCTTGATTATTTATGCTTTACTTATCCCCAGTCCTCTGAACCTAGTGAATTGTGTTTTTCCACCTCTTAGGAAGGATAAGAAACACTGGACAAATTATAAATTCAAGAGGTTTCTCAAATCAGAAACAGAAAGGCAAGGCAGCCAACTGGGGCAAAACCTAAAGAGAAATTTATGTCAAAATAGAAGAGAAGCAAACATAGCCTTACCTGAGATCCCTGGGATAGATGCAATTAGTTGCCAGATAGAGGAAGTCAGAAAGCACAGTTGATGAATTGGTGGAGGTCAATTGTGCCCTGCAAGAGATTGTAAACCCAGGATGCTGCAGGAATTGGAGGCTGTGCTCCCATCACATTGAACACTGGAGAAACTTTTGAGTGTGTGGTATGAGTTTATGGGTGTGGGAAAGCAGCCACAGTGGGATGGTCATGAAACTCCACAGGGATACTTCTCCCCTGTCTTACTTGTGGAATAAGTGTTTATCTATAGGGGAATGACAGAAAACACTGCCACTCTTCCTAGTGAAAAACGTATTAGAACATGTGGAAGGAAACAGAAAATAACTATTCCTGAGGTAGAGGCCAGAAAATGTGCTAGACCCAGAACTATAGCAGGGAGAAGGGCAGGAACATTGAGGAAGCCACATTTCTTAGACAAGGGATACTACACCTTCCAAAAATTGAGCCTTAATAAATAATGACAGAGAAGGTCTTCCTAATGTTCAACCCCTCCCTCTCAGGTTAACAAATTTGAGTAATAACAGCAAAATATTATTGAGAGAGATACAGGGGAGGGATATGAGGATGGGAAGAAACCCTCTCTGAGGTGTAGTGCAGAGGAAATACCTAAAGCCACGGGTGGAACAAAGAGACAAAAAACAAATAAAACCCCTTTAAAACACTAGCCCTTATCTTGACACAATGTACTGCTTGAGGAATAACAGAACTGTGGTGCACTGAGCATGACCATATTAACAAACCTTGAACCCAGCTGAATTCCTAACTAGATTAATGCAAATCCTCATATTAAAAATATGGCAGAAGGAGACATGTTACTATTCCCAGGCTTAAAAACTGGATACCAAAATAGTGGCATTCTACTCAATTTATCTGTCTTTCTTCAAAAAAAAAATTTGACACACAAAAGGCAAGAGACATACTCCCAAGAGACAAAGCAATTATCAGAATCAGACTCAGATATGACACATTTGTTGGAACTAGCTGACACAGAACTTAAAATAAATATGTTTAAAATATTAAAAACTCTAAAGAAAATGATGAGCAATATGAAAGATCAGATGAATAATTTCAGCAGAGATGGAACCTATAGAGAAGAATGAAGTGAAAATGCCACAAATGAAAAATTGGTGACAGAAAAAGAATACTTCTGGGGGGCTCACTTATCAATAGATTCACTATAACTGGTGAACAAATTAGCCAAATTGAAGTCAGTAGGAACTATCCAAACTGAAACACAAAGAGAAAAAAAAACACTAAAGACAAAAAACAGTGCACCCAAGACTATCAATAGTTGACATGTTGAATTAGAATTCATAAAAAGAAACAGGACGGATGAAGTATTTGCAGAACTGATGGCCAAGAATTTTCAAATATGTTAACTCTCAAGCCACAGATCAAATTTATCAGAACACCAATAAATAATGAAATAAAAACCTAAGTATATCACAGAAATTGCTGAAAACAAAAGGCAACAAGAAACTCCTGAGGACAGAGAAAGACATTGTACAGAGGAAAAAAATATGAATTATAGCAGACTTCTTATCATAAACTACGTAAGCCAGAAGATGGAGGAACATTTCTAAAGTGCTGACAGGCCAAGATAAACCAAAATTCTGTGATAGATTTGCAATTCATCTATTTCAAAATTGTCTCAAAATAAAAAGTTAAAAATTAAATGAGTCATTCAAAATCAAATGGCCTCCCAATGGTCAGTTTTAGAGGAAACTTTATTTCAAATACTAAGTTACTGCCTATTTTAATTCTGTGTTAAATTTGAAGGAATACTTTACTATATGCTGTTAGCTTTGGAGGATATTATTATTTTCAGTTTGAAGTCATAGTGGATTTTGGTGTGAGATTCTTTTCTGAATATTATATGTAGTTTCAACAGGGAACTAAACATTTAACAAAGATAAATTTGTATGGCTCACAAGATATATTACCTAACTATAAAAATAGTTTTAAAATATATACTGATGAAAATAAGTGGAAATAAAAAAAAATACTATCAAGTACTTTTTTGGGTTTTGGAACAAAGACATTTATATCTGACCAAAGTTAAATATTTGCTTTACTTAGCCTTGAGTCCTTTATCTTAGAATTGAAGTTTCTTTCTTTTACTATATTTTCTGTATCTTCCTCAAAATACATATTCTCTCAGGTGCCCTTACTTTCTTTTCCTCCCTGTTCTGTAAATCCAATCAGCTGTTTAATTACTATGACACTTGCTAGATTACATGTATACACATAGGTGTGTGTATGTTTCTCCCCTACTTTACTAAGCTTATACTTCATTCTAACACATTTATCCATGTATTCAATATTACATGATGCCCTCCCCTTATTTTCATCTTCTCCAGTGAACGTTTACTTTTCCCATGTGTATATATATACTACAGCACATGAAATGCCACTAATCCATCTGTACCAGCAAAGACCTGGATCCTTTGCTAACTTTGTTTTTAACATCCTGGTCACCTCTGCTTAGAAATTCTTAGTTTTTATTTACAACTGAAGCCAAGTCCTCTTAAAACAATTCCTCTGCTGAGTTTATCATTAACCACTCTATCCCCAATTTTATTCCCTTTCTTGTCCCAAACCTGTTCCTCTCAAGATTGAGGAATATCAAAGAAAAGGGAGGATTGAAACTGTATACAAGAGAAGACCTTCAAGATGGCAGAGGAGTAAGACGTGGAGATCACCTTCCTCCCCACAGATACATCTGAAACACATCTACATGTGGAACGACTCCTACAGAACACCCACTGAACGCTGGCAGAAGACCTCAGACTTCCCAAAAGGCAAGAAACTCCCCACGTACCTGGGTAGGGCAAAAGAAAAAAGAAAAAACACAGACAAAAGAATAGGGACAGGACCTGCACCACTGGCAGGGAGCTGTAAAGGAGGAAAAGTTTCCACACACTAGGAAGCCCCTTCACTGGTGGAGATGGCGGGTGGCAGAGGGGAAGCTTCAGAGCCATGGAGGACAGCGCAGCAACGGGTGCGGAGGGCAAACCGAAGAGATCCCCACACAGAGGATTGGTGCTGACCAGCACTCACCAGCCCGAGAGGCTTGTCTGATCACCTGCCGGGGTGGGTGGGGGCTGGGAGCTGAGGCTCGGGCTTCAGAGATCGGATCCTAGGGAGAGGACTGGGGTTGGCTGCGTGAACACAACCTGAAGGGGGCTAGTGCACCACAGCTAGCTGGGAGGGAGTCCAGGAAAGAGTCTGGACCTGCCTAAGAGACAAGAGACCATTGTTTCTGGGTGCATGAGGAGAGGGGATTCAGAGCACCATCTAAACGAGCTCCAGAGACAGCTGCGAGCCACAGCTATCAGCAGGAACCTCAGAGACTGGGCATGAGACAATAAGGCTGCTGCTGCAGCCACCAAGCCTGTGTGCAAGCACAGGTCACTATCCACACCTCCCCTTCCGGGAGCCTGTGCAGCCCGCCACTGCCAGGGTCCCATGATCCAGGGACAACTTCCTCGGGAGAACACACGACACACCTCAGGCTGGTGCAACGTCACACCAGCCTCTGCTGCCAGAGGCTCGCCCCGCATCCATACCCCTCCCTCCCCCTGGCCCGAGGAAGCCAGAGCCCCCTAATCAGCTGCTCCTTTAACCCCATCCTGTCTCGGCAGGAACAGATGCCCTCAGGCGACCTACACGAAGAGGCAGGGCCATATCCAAAGCTGAACTCCAGGAGCTGTGCGAACAAAGAAGAGAAAGGGAAATCTTTCCCAGCAGCCTCAGGAACAGTGGATTAAATCTCCACAATCAACTTGATGTACCCTGCATCTGTGGAAAACCTGAATAGACAATGAATAATCCCAAAATTGAGGCAGTGGACTTTGGGAGTAACGATATATATATATTTTCCTTTTTCTTTTTTTGAGTGTGTATGTGTATGCTTCCTTGTGTGATTTTGTCCGTATATCTTTACCATTTGTCCTAGGGTTCTGCCTGTCCGTTTCTTTTTTTTTTTAGTATAGTTTTTAGTGCTTGTTATCATTGGTGGATTTGTTTTTTGGTTTGGTTGCTCTCTTTTTCTTTCTTTTTTTATTACTTTTTTTAAATTTTTAGTTATTTTTATTTTAATTATTTTATTTTATTTTTTTCTTTCTTTCCTTTTTTCCCCTTTTCTTCTGAGCCGTGTGGCTGACAGGGTCCTGGTGCTCCAAACAGGTGTCAGGCCTGTGCCACTGAGGTGGGAAGACTGAGTTCAGGACATTGGTCCACGAGAGACCTCCTGGCTCCAAGTAATAACAGATGGTGAAAGCTCTCCCACAGATCTCCATTTCAATGCTAAGACCCAGCTCCACTCAACGACCAGCAAGCTACAGTGCTGGACACCCTGTGCGCAACAACTAGTAAGACAGGAACACAACCACACCCATTAGCAGAGAGGCTGCCCATAAAATCATAATAAGGTCACAGACACCCCGAAACAGACCACTGGGCATGGACCTGCCCACCGGAAAGACAAGATCCAGCCTCATCCACCAGAACACAGGCACTACTCCCCTCCAGGGGGAAGCCTACAAAACCCACTGAACCAAAATTAGCTATTGGGGGCAGACACCAAAAACAACAGGAACTATGAACCTGCAGCCTGCAAAGAGGAGACCCCAAACACAGTAAGATAAGCAAAATGAGAAGACAGAGAAACACACAGCAGATGAAGGAGCAAGGTAAAAACCCACCAGACCAAACAAATGAAGAGGAAAAGGGCAGTCTACCTGTAAAACAATTCAGAGTGATGATAGTAAAGATGACCCAAAATCTTAGAAATAGAATGGAGAAAATACAAGAAACGTTTAAAAAGTACCTAGAAGAACTAAAGAGTAAACAAACAATGACAAATGACACAATAAATGAAATTAAAAATTCTCTAGAAGGAATCAATAGCAGAATAACTGAGGCAGAGGAACGGATAAGTGACCTGGAAGATGAAATAGTGGAAATAACTACTGCAGAGCACAATGAAGAAAAAAGAATGAAAAGAATCGTGGACAGTATCAGAGACCTCTGTGACAACATTAAACATACCAACATTTGAATTATAGGGGTCCCAGAAGAAGAAGAGAAAAAGAAAGGGACTGAGAAAATATTTGAAGAGATTATAGTTGAAAATTTCCCTAACATGGGAAAGGAAATAGTTAATCAACTCCAGGAAGCACAGAGAGTCCTATACAGGATAAATCCAAGGAAAAACACACCAAGACACATATTAATTAAACTATCAAAAATTAAATTCAAAGAAAAAATATTAAAAGCAGCAAGGGAAAAACAACAAATACAAGGGAATCCCCATAAGGTTAACAGCTGATCTTTCAGCAGAAGCTCTGCAAGCCAGAAGAGACTGGCAGAACATATTCAAAGTGATGAAAGGGAAAACCCTACAACCAAGATTACTCTACCCAGCAAGGATCTCATTCAGATTCAATGGAGAAATTAAAACCTTTACAGACAAGCAAAAGTTAAGAGAATTCAGCACCATCAAAGCAGCTCTACAATAAATGCTAAGGGACCTTTTCTAGGCAGGAAGCACAAGAGAGGGAAAACACGTACAATAACAATGCCAAAATAATTAAGAAAATGGTAATAGGAACATACATATCGATAACTACTTTAAATGTAAATGGATTAAGTGTTCCAACCAAAGACATAGACTGGCTGAATGAATACAAAAACAAGACCCATACATGTGTTGTCTACAAGAGACCCACTTCAGACCTAGGGACACATACAGACTGAAAGTGAGGGGGTGGAAAAAGATATTCCATGCAAATGGAAATCAAAAGAAAGCTGGAGTAGCAATACTCATATCAGAAAAAATAGACTTTAAAATAAAGACTATTACAAGACACAAAGAATGACACTACATAATGATCAAGGGATCAATCCAAGAAGAAGATAGAACAATTGTAAATATTTATGCACCCAACATAGGAGCACCTCAATACATAAGGCAAATGCTAACGGCCATAAAAGGGGAAATCGACAGTAACACAATCATAGTAGGGGACTTTAACACCCCACTTTCACCAATGGACAGATCATCCAAAATGAAAATAAATAAGGAAACACAGCCCTGAATGACACATTAAACAACACAGACTTAATTGATATTTATAGGACATTCCATCCAAAAACAACAGAATACACTTTCTTCTCAAGTGCTCGTGGAACATTCTCCAGAATAGATCATATCTTGGGTCACAAATCAAGCCTTGGTAAATTAAGAAAATTGAAATCATATCAAGTATCTTTTCTGACCACAACGCTATGAGACTAGATATCAATTACAGGAAAAAATCTGTAAAAAATACAAACTCATGGAGGCTACACAATCCACTTCTAAATAAACAAGAGATCACTGAAGAAATCAAAGAGGAAATCAGAAATACCTAGAAACAAATGACAATGAAAATACAACAGCCCAAAACCTATAGAATGTGGCAAAAGCAGTTCTAAGAAGGAAGTTTATAGCAATACAATCCTACCTCAGGAAACAAGAAACATCTCAAATAAACAACCTAACCTTACACCTAAAGCAATTAGAGAAAGAAGAACAAAAAAACCCCTAAGTTAGCAGAAGGAAAGAAATTATAAAGGTCAGAAATAAAGGAAAAAGAAATGAAGGAAACAAGAGCAAAGATCAATAAAACTAAAAGCTGGTTCTTTGAGGAGATAAACAAAATTGATAAACCATTAGACTCATCAAGAAAATAAGGGAGAAGGCTCAAATCAACAGAATTAGAAATAAAAAAGGAGAAGTAACAACTGACACTACAAAAATACAAAAGATCATGAGAGATTACGACAAGCAACTATACGCCAATAAAATGGACAACCTGGAAGAAATGGACAAATTCTTAAAAAAGCACAACCTTCTGAGATTGAACCAAGAAGAAATAGAAAATATAAACAGACTTATCCAAGCACTGAAATTGAGACTGTGATTAAAAATCTTCCACAAACAAAAGCCTAGGACCAGATGGCTTCACAGGCATATTCTGTCAAAAATTTAGAGAAGAGCTAACAGCTGTCCTTCTCAAACTCTTCCAAAATAAAGCAGAGGGAGGAACGTTCCCAAACTCATTCTACAAGACCACCATCACCCTGATATGAAAACCAGAAGAAATTGTCACAAAGAAAGAAAACTACAGGTCAATATCACTGATGAACATAGATGCAAAAATCCTCAACAAAATACTAGCAAACAGAATCCCACAGGACATTAAAAGGATCATACACCATGATCAAGTGGGGTTTATCCCAGGAATGCAAGTATTCTTCAATATATGCAAATCAGCCAACATGATACACCATATTAACAAATTGAAGGAGAAAAACCATATGATAACCTCAATAGATGCAGAAAAAGCTTTCAACAAAATTCAACACCAATTTATGATAAAAACCCTCCAGAATGTAGGCACAGAGGGAACTTACCTCAAAATAATAAAGGCCATATATGACAATCTCACAGCCAGCACCATCCTAAGTGGTGAAAAACTGAAACCATTTCCAGTAAGATCAGGAACAAGACAAGGTTACCCACTCTCACCACTATTATTCAACATAGTTTTGGAACTTTGACCACAGCAATCAGAGAAGAAAAAGAAATAAGATGAATCCACATCAGTAAAGAAGAAGTAAAGTTGTCACTGTTTGCAGATGACATGATACTATACAGAGAATCCCAAAGATGCTACCAGAAAACTACTAGAGCTAATCAATGAATTTGGTAAAGTAGCAGGATACAAAATTAATGCACAGAAATTTCTTGCATTCCTATATACTAATGATGAAAAATCTGAAAGAGAAATTAAGGAAACACTCCCATTTACCATTGCAACAAAAAGAATAAAATACCTAGGAGTAAACCTACCTAAGGAGACAAAAGACCTGTATGCAGAAAATTATAAGACACTGATGAAAGAAATTAAAGATGATACAAATAGATGGAGAGATGTACCATGTTCTTGGATTGGAAGAATCAACACTGTGAAAATGACTCTACTACCCAAAGAAATCTACAGATGCAATGCAATCCCTATCAAACTACCAATGGAATTTTTCACAGAGCTAGAACAAAAAATTTCACATTTTTTATGAAAAAAAAAAAAGACCCCCAATAGCCAAAGCAACCTTGAGAAAGCAAAACAGAGCGGGAGGAATCAGACTCCCTGACTTCAGACTCTCTTCAGTAAGTGGTGCTGGGAAAACTGGACAGCTATATGTAAAAGAATGAAATTAGAACACTCCCTAACACCATACACAAAAATAAACTCAAAATGGATTAAAGACCTAAATGTAAGGCTATAAAACTCTTAGAGGAAAACATAGGAACAACACTATGACATAAATCACAGCAAGATCCTTTTGACCCACCTCCCAGAGAAATGGAAATAAAAACAAAAATAAACAAATGGGACCTAATGAAACTTAAAAGCTTTTGCACAGCAAAGGAAACCATAAAAAAGATGAAAAGACAACCCTCAGAATGGGAGAAAATATTTGCAAATGAAGCAACTGACAAAGGATTAATCTCCAAAATATACAAGTAGCTCAATATCAAAAAAACAACCCAATCCAAAAATGGGCAGAAGACCTAAATAGACATTTATCCAAAGAAGATATACAGATTGCCAACAATCACATGAAAGAATGCTCAACATCACTAATTATTAGAGAAATGCAAATCAAAACTACAATGAGGTATCACCTCACACCAGTCAGAATGGCCATCATCAAAATATCTACAAACAATAAATGCTGGAGAGGGTGTGGAGAAAAGGGAACCCTCTTGCACTGTTGGTGGGAATGTAACTTGATACAGCCACTATGGAGAACATATCAAGGTTCGTTAAAAATTAAAAATAGAACTACCATAGGACCCAGCAATCTCACTACTGGGCATATACCCTGAGAAAACCATAATTTAAAAAGAGTGATGTACCACAATGTTCATTGCAGCTCTATTTACAATAGCCTGGACATGGAAGTAACCTAAGTGTCAACCAACAGATGAATGGATAAAGAAGATGTGGCACATATATACAATGGAATATTACTCAGCCATAAAAAGAAACGAAATTGAATTATTTTTAGTGAGGTAGATGGACCTAGAGTCTGTCATACAGAGTGAAGTTAGTCAGAAAGAGAAATACAAATACCATATGCTAACACATACATATGGAATCTAAAAAAAAAAAGTTTCTGAAGAAACTAGGGGTAGCACAGGAATAAAGATGCAGATGTAGAGAATGGACTTGAGGACATGGGGAGGGGGAAGGGTAAACTGGGATGAAGTGAGAGAGTGGCATGGGCTTATATATACTACCAAATGTAAAATAGCTAGTGGGAAGCAGCCGCATAGCACAGGGAGGTCAGCTTGGTGCTTTATGACCACCTAGAGGGGTGGGATAGGGAGGGTGGGAGGGAGATGCAAGAGGGAGGAGATATGGGGATATATGTATATGTATAGCTGATTCACTTTGTTATAAAGCAGAAACTGACACACCATGGTAAAGCAATTATACTCCAATAAAGATGTTTAAAAAAAAAAAGAGAGACTGTATACAAGCCCTTTTGTCCCCGTCCTTTGAAGGGAAAGGCTTTTGCTTTAGTCTCCCAGGCATCCCCTAAGTCTCAAAAGGCTGGCTCAGGAATTAATGATTAGGTAGTGTGAAGATGTAGAAACAGTACTTGTTGGACTGGGAAACTGGTAACAATTTAGACTACAAACAAGAGACATAGCAGAATCACCCAAATCTCAGTTCCCTGAAGGATATAAAGGTCTGGCACACATTCCTAAGTTGTGTTTTGTTTTGTTTTTGTTTCTTTTTTTTACAGGATGCAGACACCCACCAGATGAAAACTACTAACTGCAAGAGCCTAGACCCCAGTCTAGTTGAAACCAGAAGATTGGTGATGCTCAAAACCTCACCTTGATGTCAACCAATCCGAGAATTGTGCATGAGCAGATCATGCACCCTGAAGCCCCCTCCCTCACACTGCCTTTAAAAACTCTCCCCTGAAAGTCTTGGGGGAGTTCAGGTCTTTTTGAGCACAAGCTGCTAATTCTCCTTGCTTGGTGCCCTGCAATAAATGCTGTGCTTTCCTTCACCACAACCTGGTGTCAGTAGATTGGCTTTACTGTTCGTGGGCAAGAGGATCCAAGTTTGGTTCAGTAACATAACTGCAGGTCTTAGTATTACATGATTCTTTGCTATCCACTGTTTTAACATTATTTGATAAAATATTCCACCTACTTCAGATATCCCATGGTAGACTAAGACAACTTCGTCTCTTGGTTGCAGAATATTTTGGGAACAAATAAGAAACTTACAGACACAGCCTAAATTCAATTACTTCTAGTCTGTCCTCAGTTTTTGCTGAGGACAGCAAATACTGTCATTAAACATTCATTAAAAAGCAAGAATAAAAAATGATACAAAATTATGTTTGCTGCATGTTACTGACCAAATAAAAGATTTTGATATGCAACTCCTTTCTTCCTGTAACTTCTACATTAGTATTTGTTTTAGGTGCTCTACTGTTTCACATCCTGTCTCTTCAAGTTTGGTAGCCACTCAAAGTAATCTTTTATTTCTCTAAGTTCTGCTTGTGTAACAGTAAAATGGACACATGCCCTGTTCACCTTAAATGCTGCTATGAAGATTAAAATAGTAATTGTATATGCAAAACTGCTTGGGAAATTATCTGTGCTCTACTAATTTAGAGTAATAAATTAGAAAACTTATTTTTAAATTGTTTGAAAGCCCTACCTATCAAGAGTCCTAAGATACTTCTAGATACATTACAATTCTTTTATAATGTTATATGACTCTAATCATTTAATAAGTGATAGGAAACCAGGGGCTTTGGAGCTGGATATATCTTTCCTTGTATTAACAAGGCTTAGAGATAAGAGACTGAGCTACAATGAAAAGATGCAGTGGCATTATTCTTAGTTATTCTTTTTTTTTTTTTTTTTTTTTTTTGCGGTACGCGGGCCTCTCACCGCTGTGGCCTCTCCCGTTGCGGAGCACAGGCTCCGGACGCGCAGGCTCAGCGGCCATGGCTCATGGGCCCAGCCGCTCCGCGGCATGTGGGATCTTCCCAGACCGGGGCACGAACCCGTGTCCCCTGCATCAGCAGGCGGACTCTCAACCACTGCGCCACCAGGGAAGCCCTATTCTTAGTTATTCTGTTTGAATAAATGATTCACTAAATCAGAAGGGTAGTCCATTTGTTTCTTACTAATTTTAGTAGTTTTTAATCTGTTTTTGGAACTTCAAAATTCTTCCACTAAAGACTGTACAAGTTCAGTAAGGTAAAGGTTAATTATTGACTTTCTTATTCACATAAAATTCTGGCATAAAAGTAAATATATCCTTTTTGTGAATGATATTGACTCCTCATTGAAATACACATAAGTTTCTTTTAAAAATGGATATTGCTATAAAACTTTTTTCACCAGGAAGAATAATTATGTTAATATTGTTTGCGGTGATCAAGAACGCCTTAAAGTTCCCCTCAGCTTGACTAAACTTTAGACAGGATACTTTCTGACTAAGGGGTTTATGCCCTAACCTCCATTTTCTTATAGCACTTACTTTAGGATACTTGTAATTACGTATTGTTTCTCTGCCCTTTGATATGTAAGGGGGCTGGCCTCTTGCCAGTTTTATAACCCAAGAAAATCTTTCCCAAAAAGCTGGGAGCCATCCCTTTGAAATGTCAAATTTTGAAGACATCAAGAATATACTGCCCCTATCTGTCAGTCTCTGTAGGAGTGTAGGAACCTAACTTCATAAAATGCCAATTAGCAAATGCAGATGTTTTAATCACATTGACCAGCCTTCCCACTACCTCAACCCAACACTTAAAAGTCATCTTGCTTTCTGTTTCAACTGAGTTGAGCTCAATCTCTCTCCCTAGTACAGTGGTTCTGAATGAAGTCTTCCTTACCTGTTTAACTGCATCTGGTGCAACTTTTCTTTAATATACCATTCATGTAACTGAATCATTACACTGTTAGGAAGTTCAAAGCCAGATTTGGAACTTAAAATAATCATGTAAGATATTGTCTTAGGCAGCTCTGGGTTCTATGTGGCTTAACAATAGAAATTTGTTTCTCACAGTTCTGAAGATTGGAAAGTTAAAGAATAAGGTGCCACCCAAATAGACAAAAATACAAATTTAAAAAATGGAGGGACTTGCCTGGTGGTGCAGTGGTTAAAAATCCACCTGCCAATGCAGGGTACATGCGTTTGATCCCTGGTCTGGGAAGATCCCACACGCCATGGAGCAACTAAGCCTGTGCACCACAACTACTGAGCCTGCGCTTTAGAGCCCATGAGCCACAACTACTGAGCCCACATGCCACAACTACTGAAGCCCATGAGCCTAGAGCCCATGCTCTGCAACAACAGAAGCTACCACAATGAGAAGCCCGTGCACCACAAGGAAGAGTAGCCCCCACTCGCCACAACTAAAGAAAGCCCACACAAAGCAATGAAGATCCAATGCAGCCAAAAGAATTTTTTTAATTAAAAAAATAAAATAAAAAAATGAAATCAGCACATGAGATCTATTGTATAAAGCATGCCAACCTATGCATTATAGGGGTTCCAGAAGGAGAGAAAAGAGAAGGGGATCAAAAGTGTATTTCAAGAAATTATGGCTGCAAATTTTCCAAACCTAAAAAAGGAAATGGATATCCAGGTACAAGAAGCACAGAGGGTCCCAAAGAAGATGAACCCAAACAGACACACACCAAAACATATCATAATTAAAATGGCAAAATTTAAGGATACAGAGAGGATTCTAAAGGCAGTAAGAAGGGTCAGTTACAAGGGAACCCCCATAAGGCTATCAGCTGATTTCTCTACAGAAACTTTGCAGGCCAGAGTGAGTGGCAAAATATGTAAGTCCTGAAAGGGAAAAACCTGCAAACTAGGATACTCTACCCAGCAAGATCATTTAGAATAGAAGGAGAGAGAATTTCTCAAACAAGCAAAAACTAAAAGAAAACAGCAATACTAAACCTAACCTAAAAGAAATATTGACAGTTCTTCTCTAAATAGAGAAGAATCAATCTATAGGGAAGGGAAAATCACAATAAGAAAGGCAAATATATAAAAGGAATGAAGATCACTTAAAAACACCAGTATATAGATTAGAAAAACATTCCCCCCAAGTTTGTAAAAGTGATTATAAATACAGCTAACAGCAAAAGGATAAACATGAAGATGTAAAACAGGACATAAAAAAAAAATCACAAAATGTGGAGGAGGCGAGTAGAAAATGTCGTTCTCTTAGAATGTGTTTGAACTGATATTACTATACGTCTAAAACAAGTAGATACAGTTATGGGTTAGCATACGTGAAAACTAGGGTAACCACAAATAAAAAGCATATAACAGATTCACCAAAAAAAAAAAAAGAATTCAAGCACACTACAAAACTAAACCATCAAACCACAAAAGGAAAAACAAAAAGTAGGAACAAAGAAGAACTACAAAATCAACTGGAAAACAAGGTTTACTATGGCAATAAATACATACTTATCAATAATTATTTTAAATGTTAACAGACTAAGTGCTCCAGTCAAAAGATTGTAGCAGATTGGATTTTTTAAAAAATGCTGCCTATAAGAGACCCAGTTTAAAAACCAACAGGTCAGCAATGAAATCAGAAAATACCTAGAGGCAAATGATGATGAAAACACAAGCTTAAAAAATTTATGGGATGCAGCAAAAGCAGTCATAAGAGGGAAATTTCATAGAGGTACAGGTCTTCCTCAAGAAATAAGAAAAATTTCAAACAACCTAACATATCACCTAAGCAAACTAGAAAAAGAAGAAACAAAAACTAAAGTCAGAAGAAGGAAGGAAAGATCAGTATAAAAAAAAAAAGAGATTTTTTTAAAAATCAAAAAGATCAATAAAACCAAGAGGTGGTTTTTTGAAAAGATAAAGAAAATTGACAAATTCTAGCCACACTCACTAAGAAGAAAAGAGAGAAGACCCAAATAAAATAAAAAATGAAAGAAATAACCAATACCACAGAAATACAAAAAAATTCATAATATTATAAACAGTTGTATGCCAACAAATTGGACAACAACCAAAAATAAGTTTCTAGAAATTTACAGCCTGCCAAAACTCAGTCAAGAAACAAATAACTTGAACAGACCTATCATTAAAAGTGAAAAAAATATTAAATTTTAAAACTCTCTGCAAACAAAAGTCCAGAACCAGACAGCTTCACTGAGGAATACTACCAAACATACAAAGAAGAACTTATACCAGTCCTTCTCAAACTATTCCAAAAGACTGAAAACAAGAGAACACTCCCAAATTTATTCTGAGGCCACCATCATGCTTATACCAAAACCAGACAAATACACTATAAAAAAAAGAGAATTATAGGCCAGTATCTTTATGAATATAGATGCAAATATCCTCAACAAACTATTAGCAAACTGAATCCAACAATACATAAAAAGGAGCATACACCATGATTAAGTTGGATTCATTCCAGGGTTGCAAGGATGCATCAACATATGCAAAATCATTGCATTAGACCACATTATCAAAAGAAAAGACAAAAACCATATGATCTTCTCAACAGATGCAGGAAAAGCATTTGATAAAATTCAACATCGATTCACAATGAAAAACTCTCACCAAAGTGGGTATAGAGGCAACACATCTCAATATGATAAAAGCCATTTACGACAAACCCATAGACTACATAATAGTCAACAGTGAAAAGCTGAAAGCCTTCCCACTAAATTCTGGAACAAGACAAGGATGCCCAGTCTCACTACTTCTATTCAACATGGAATTAGAAGTCCTAGCAACAGCAATGAGACAAGAAATAAGTATCCAAATTGAAAGGGAAGAGGTAAAATTGTCATTATTTGCAGGTTACATGATACTCTATACAGAGAACTCTAAAGACTCCATGCAAGAACTATTAGAACAAATAAATGAACTCAGAAAGGTAGCAGGACACAAATCTGTTCCATTTCTTTACACTAACAATGAAATATCAGGAAGAGAAAGTTAAAAAAAAAAATTTTTTTTCATTTAAAATTGCATCCAAACAATAAAATACCTAGGAATAAACTAAGGAGGTAAAATACCTATATGCCGAAAACTATAAAATATTGATAAAGGAAGTTGAAGATGATTCCAAGAAATGAAAAGATCCCATACTCTTTGACAGGAAAAATTAATATTGTTAAAATGGCCATATTACCCCAAGCTATTTACAGATTTAATGCAATCCCTACCAAATTACCCATGACATTTTTCACAGAACTACAACAAATAATCCTCAATTTTATATGGAATCACACACACACACACAAAAAACTGAATTGCAAACTGAGGAAAAAGAACAAAGCTAGAGGCATATCCCTCCCAGAGTTCAGATGATACTTCAAAATTACAGTAATCCAAACAGCATGGTTTTGGCACAAAAATAGACATAATAGATTAGTGGAATAGAATAGAGAGCCCAGAAATAAACCAACACACCTACAGTCAATCTATGTCAATGGAGGCAAGAATATACAATGGAGAAAAGACAGTCTCTTGAGCAAACTGTGCTGGGAAAGATGGACAGATACATGTAAATCAGTGAAATTAGACCACTTCCTCACATCACATAAAAAATGAACTCAAAATGTTTAAAAGCCTTAAATATAAGACGTGACACCATAAAACTCCTAGAAGAGAACACAGACAAAACATTCTCTGACATAAATTTTAGCAGTGCTTTCTTCGATCAGTCTCCCATGGCAAAAGAAATAAAAACAAAAATAAACAAATGGACCTAGTCAAACTTGAAAGCTTTTGCACAGCAAAGAAAACTGTCAACAAAATGAAAAGACAACCTATGGAACTGGAAAAATATTTTCAAGCAATGCAAATGACAAGGGGTTAATATCCAAAATATACAAACAGCTTATACAATTCAACATCAAAAAACAACCCAGTCAGAAAATGGGCAGAAGACTTAAATAGATATTTCTCTAAAGAAGATAGAGATGGCCAATAGGCATATGGAAAAATGCTCAAAATCACTAATTATTAGAGAGGTTTCATAAAGAGGTATCACCTCACACCTGTCAGAAAGACCATCATCAAAAAGTCAACAAATAATAAATGCTGAGGAGGGAGTGGAGAAAAGGGAACCATCCTACACTCTTGGTGGGAATGTAAACTGGTGCAGTCACTGGTAAAAAGTATGGAGGTTCCTTTAAAAAATAATAAAAATAGAGCTACCATATGATCCAGCAATCCTACTCCTGGGCATATATCCAAAAAAAACAAAATTCTAATTCAAAAAGTTACATTCACAGCAATGTTCATAGAAGCACCAGTTACAATAGCTAAGACATGGAAACAAGTAAAGTGCCCATCAACAGACAATTGGTTTAAGAAGACTTGGTGTACATAGGTATATAAACAATGGGATGTTACACAGGCATAAAAAAGAATATTGTCATTTGCAGCAACATGGATAGACCTTGAGAGTATCATACTATGTGAAGTAAGTCAGATAAAGACAAATATTACAAGATACTGCTTAGATGTGGAATCTAAAAACTAATACAAATGAATCTGTGTACAAAACAGAAAAAACCTCACTGGCATAGAAAACAAACTTATGGTTAACAAAGAGGAAAGGGAAGTGGAGGGAAGGAGAAATTAGGAGCATTGTATTAACAGATACAAACTACTAATACATAAAAAAATACTTAAGCAAGAAGGATTTACTGTATAACACAAGGAATTAAATTCCATATGTTGTAATAACTTATAATGGAAAATAAATTAAATATATATATATATATATATATATATAATTGAATTACTTTGCTCTGTATCTGAAATTAATGACTAATTGTAAATCAAATATACTTCAATAAAAAAAAATAAGGTACCAGCAGATTTGGTGTTGGTCCCAGCCCCTTTCCTATCTTGTAGATGGCCACCTTCATGCTGTGTGCTCATTAGGCCTTTCTTTTCCTTGGAGCATGCTCATGAAGAGGCAAACAAAGTCAGGGAGAGAAGAGAAAACAGAGAAACTGAGGGAGGAAGGGAAGAGAGAGAGTAAGGTGGGGAGTAGAAAGGTAAATAGAGGAAGAGGGGATACAAGGAGAGCAGAGTGGGGAGGGGAGGGAGAGACAGGGGTGTGTGTAGTTGTAGAGAGAAAAGGGTGTGTGTGGAGGGAGACACGGGGGTGTCGTGTGGAGGGAGAGAGTGGCGAGAGTGTAGCGGGAGAGACGGATGTGTGTGTGTCTGTGTGTGTGGAGGGAGAGATGGGGGAGTTTGTAGGGAGAGACTTTGGTTTGTGTGTGTGTGTGTATATGAGTGTGTATTTGTGGGTGTGTATGTCTGTAGGGAGGCTGGGGTGTGTGTGTGTGGAGACTGAGGAGTGTGTGTGGGTGTGGAGGGAGAGATGGGTGTATGTGGTAGAGAAGGGGTGTGTGTGTGGACGGAGAGATGGAGTGCGGATAGAGAGACTGGGGAGGGTATGTGTGTGGAGAGAGAGATTGGGTGAGAGTGTGGAGAGAGAGAGGAGTGTCTGTGTGTAGAGACTGGGGTGTGGGTGTGGAGGGAGAGATGAGGAGGCAGAGAGGGAGAGACTGGGAAGGTCGGTGTGTGTGTGGAGAGACTGGGGTGTGGGTATGGAGTTAAAGATGTGTGTGTGTGTGTGTATGTGTGTAGTTGGGTATGTGTGGGTTTTGAGGGTAAGACAGGGATTGTGGAGGGAGATAGGCATGTGGGTGTTTGTGTGTGTAGAGAAATGGGCTTGTGTGTGTCTGTTTGTGTGTGTGGAAGGACTGGGGTGTGAGTGTGTATGGAGAGACTGAGGTGTAAATGTGGAGGGAGAAATAGGTGGGTGCATGTGTGTGGAGAGAAGGGAGATGTGTAGAGGGAGAGATGGCTGCGTGTGGGGGTATGTATATGGGGCGAGAGTCACAGTTTGGGTCTTTGTGGATGTATATGTGTGTGTTATGTGGAGAGACTAGGTTGTGTGTTTGTGTGTGGAGACAGGGTTTTGTGTGTGTGGTGGGAGAAATGGGTCTGTGTGTGTGTGAAGGGAGAGACGGGAGTGTGTGGAGGGAAAGACATGGTGTGGGTCTTTGTGTGTGAAGAGAATGGGCTCTGTGTGTGTTTGCATTTGTGGAGAGACTGGGCTGTACGTATGCATGTGTGGAGAGACGGGTGTGCATGGGGTGGTGTGTGGAGAGATTGGGGTGTGTTTGGGGAGAGACACGTGTGTATGTGTGTGTGGAGGGAGACATGTAGGTGTTGGGGGATAGATGTTGTTGTGTGGGGTGTGTGTGTGTGTACAGAAGGTGTTGTTTTGTGTTTAGGGAGAGGTGGGGTCTTGTGTGAGGAGAGAGAGATGGGGGTGTGGAGTGAGAGATGGTGTCGTGTATGTCAGTATGTGTGTGTGTGCAGTGGGATCTGTGTGCATTTTGGGGTGAAATGGGGGTTTCTGTGTGAAGGGAGAGACTCCGTGTGTGTGTGTGTGTGAAGGAACTGGGGTATGGGTGTGGAGGGAGAGAAAGGTGTGTGCGTGTGCATGTGCATGCACCTGTGTGTATAGGGAGATATGGGTGTATATGTGGAGCAGAGAAACACAGTGAGTATGGGGGGGAGACAGGTGTGTGGGGGAAGAGATGGCTTTATATGTGTAGAGATGGAAGTGTGTGTGTGTCTTTCCCTCCACACACACACACACACACACACACACACACACACACACACCCGAAACACCTGAGGGACTGGGGGATGAAGGGAGAGACAGGGGTGTGGGTGTTTGTGGGGAGATGGGTGTATGTCTGTGTGTGTGTATGGGTGTGTAGAGACTGGGTTGTGGGTGTGGAGGGAGAGATGAGGGTGAGGGAGAGATGGGTGTGTTGTGTGTGTGTAGTGAGAATGTGTGTGTATGTGTACAGAGGGAGAGATGAAAGGGTTTGGAGGAGAGACAGGGGTGACTGGGGGTATGTGTGTAGAGATGGGGCTGTTGTCTGGAGGGAGTGATGGGGGTGTGGAGGGAGAGACAGGGGAGGTTTGGAGAAAGACAAGTGTGTGTGTGTGTGAGTGTGTGTGTGTGTGAGTGTGTGTGTGGAGATACGGGGTTGTGGAGAGAGAGAGATGGGTGTGTGCTTGTGGAGAAAGAGGCAGGTTTGTGTATATGTGTGTGTAGAGTTGGGGTTTGTGTGTGTGGAGAGACTGGGGTATGTGAGTTTCTGTGTGTGTGTGGAAGGACTGGGGTGGGGTGTGGAGTTACAGACGTGGGTGTGGGTGTCTGTATGGAAGACAGGAGTGTGTGTCTATGTGTTAGTTTGTGCAGGGAGACTGGGGTGTGTATGCAGAGGGAGAGATGGATTTGTGTGTGTGTGTGTGTGTGGAGAGAGAGATTGGGGTTGTGAAGGGAGAATTGGGGGAGTTGTAGAAGGAGAGACACGAAGATTTGCAGGGAGATTTGGGGGGGTGAGGAGGTAGAGTCACGTGTGTGTGTGTTTGTGTGTGGAGTGATAGACTAGATGTGTATGTGTGTGTGTGTGTGTAGAGGGACTAAGGAGTGTGTGGATGCAGAGACAGGTATGTGTGTGTGTGTAGGGATGGGGGTGTCTGTGGTGGGAAAGAAGTGTTTATGTGTGAGAAGACTGGGGTGTGAGTGTGGAGTGAGAGACCGGGGGGGTGGGTGTATGTATGGAGATATGGGTTTGTATGTATGTGTGTATGTGTGTGTGTGTGTGTGTGTGGAGAGAGAGATGGAGGGTGTGGAGGGAGAGACAGTGTAATGTTTCAGTGTGTATGTGTGGAGAGTCGGATGTATGTGGATATTGAGGGTGAGACAGGGTGTTTGTGTGGTGGAGAGAATGATTTTTGTGTGTGTAGGGAGAAATGGGTGTGTGGGGAGGAGAGAGATGGGTTTGCATGTGTGAGTGTGTGTGTAGAGATGGGAGTGTGTGTGGAGGGAGCAACAGGGGGTGTGTGGAGGGAGAAAAGGGAGAGCATGTAGACAGAGAGACTGGGCAGGAGAAATGGGGGTTGTGGAAGGAGAGATGTGCATGTGCATATGTGTGTAGAGACTGGGCTGTGTGTGTTTGTGTGTGGAGACTAGGGTGTGTGTGTGTGTTTGTGTGCATGTGGAGAGATAGGGTGTGTGGAGGGAGAGGTGTGTGTGTTTTGAGACTGTGGGGTGTGCACATGCATGGGGAGATGGGGTTGTGTGTGTTTCTGGAGTGACAGTGTGTGTGTGGAAGGAGAGCCAGGGGTGTGTTTCTGGAGGGAGACTTGGGGGTGTTTCTGTGGAGGCAGAGATGTGTGTGTGTGTGTGTGTGTGTGTATAGAGACTGGGGTGAGCGTGTGGGTAAGTGTGGCCACAGTGGTGTGTGGGTGCAGGTAGAAACAGGTGTATGTGTGTAGGCATGGGTATGTGCATGTATATGTTTATGGTGGAGAGACTGGGAGGACTGGTGTGGACAGAAGGACTGGGGTATGTGTGTCGACGCACAGACTGGGGTTGTGTGTATGGAGAGACTAGCGTGTGTGTGTAGAGACAGGTGGTGTGTGGAGAGATAGAGGGTGTGTGTGTGTGTGTGTGTGTAGACGGGGGCATTTGTGTGTGGAGAGATTGGGGTGTGGTTGAGAAGGGAGAGGAGGGGGGATGTGGGAGGAAAAATGGGTGTGTGTTAGGGGGTGTTCGGAAGAGATGGGAGTAGAAAAAGAGACTGGGGCATTTAGGTGTGTCTGTGTGGAGGAAGAGACACGTTGTGGGTCTTTGTGTGTGTATATGTGTGTTGGAGAGACTGGGGTGCTTGTGTGGGTGTGCAGGTAGAGACGGGTGTATGTGCACAGAGAAGGGGTGTGACTGTAGGGAGAGACTGTGGAAGGTGTGTGTGTGTGGAAGACCAGAGGGTTGTGGAGGGATAGACAGGGGTGTGTGTGTATGTGGAGACATTGATGTGTGTGTATGTGTGTGTGTTGAGAGACTGGGGTGTCTGTATGTTTCGGGCAATGGGTGTGCGTGTGTGTATCTGTGTGTGTAGAGATGCGTATATGTGGGAGTTGAGGGAGAGAAAAGCGTTTGGAGGGAGAGTAGGGGATGTGTGTGTGTGTGGAAGTAGAGAAGGTTTAGTGTGTGTGTGTGTGTGTGTGTGTGGAGAGACTAGGTTGTGCATGTTTATGGAGAGACAGGAGGTATGTAGCGGGAAAGATGTTTGTGTGTCTGTGGAAGGTGAAACAGATGTGTGTGCCTCTAGGGAGAGATTCAGGTTGTGGAGGGAGACATGGGTGTGGGTGTTTGTGGGGAAATTGTGTGTGTGTGTGTGTGTGTGTGTGTGTGTGTGTAGAGACTGGGTTGTGGGTGTGGGGAGAGAGAAGGGGGTCGGGAGAGATGGGTGTGTGTGTGTGTGTGTGTGTGTGTGTGTGTAGTGACTGACATATGGGTGGGGAGGGAGAGATTGGTTGAGTGTGTGGAGCAATATATGGGAAGAGTGTGTGTGTGTGTGTGTGTGAAGGCACAGATGCAGTGTGGATCTGAGTGTGTGTGTGTGTAGAGAATGGGTTGTGTGTTTCTGTGTGGAAACTAGGCTGTGTCTGTGTTTTTGTGCACATGTGCAGAGATGGGGTGTATATGTAGGGAGCGATGTGTGTGTGTGTGTGGATGGGAGACAGGTTTGTGTATGTCTGGAGTGACAGTGTGTGTGTGTTGGGAGAATCAGGGATGTGTTTCTGGAGGCAGACCTGGGGATGTTTGCATGGAGGGAGAGATAGGGGTGTGTGTGTGTGTGTGTGTGTGTGTGTGTGTGTGTGTGTGTGTAGAGCAATGGGAGGTGTGTGGAGAGATGGAGGGGTTTCTGTGTGTGCATGTGTAGAGACAGGGTGGTGTTTGTGTTTGGAGAGATTGGGGTGTGTTTGTGCAGGAAGTGGCAGGGGGATGTGGAGTGAGAGATGGGTGTGTTTTTGGGGCATGTGTGGGAGAGACGGTGGGGAGAAAGAGACTGTGGGGTGTGTGTGTGTGTGTGGCGGGAGAGACTGGCATTTGGGTTTGTGGAGACTGGGGTGCTTGTGTGGGTGTGGAGGTGGAGACGTGTATGTTTGTAAAGAAGGGGTGTTAGTGGAGGGAGAGACTGTGGAAGGTATGTGTGTGTATAGAGCCCAGAGGGGTGTGGAGGGATAGACAGGGGTGTGTGTGCATGTGTGTTCATGTGGAGACATTGATGTGTATGTGTGTATGTTGAGAGACTGGGGGGTCTGTATGTTTTGGGAAATGGGGTATGGGTATGGATGGAGAGAAATGTGTGTGTGTGTGTGTGTGTGTGTGTGTAGAGATGGGAGTATGTGGGAGCTGAGGGAGAGAAGGGGGTTTGGAGGGACAGTAGGGGATATGTGTGTGTATGTGTGTGTGTGTGTGTGTCTGTGAATGTTGAGGAGAGAATGAGATGTGCATGCCGAGGGTTAGACTGGTGTGTTGTGTGTGTGTGTGTGCATGGATGGGGTTGTGTGTGGAGGGAAAGAGTGTGTGTGTGAGCAGACTGGGGTTTGAGTGTGGAGTTAGAGATGGAGGTATGGGTGTATGTGTGGAGAGACAGCTCTGTGTATGTGTGTGTGTTTGTGGAGAGACTGGGCTCTGTTTGTTGGCACTTGTGGAGAGACTGGGGTGTGTGTGAGGGTGTCTGTATGAAGAGACTGGGGCGTGTTTGGAGGGAGAGATGTGTGTGTGTGGAGGGAGTGACATGGTTGTGTGTGGGGTGTGTGTAAGGATGGGGTCATTTTGTGTTTAGGGAGAGACAGGAGTATAGGTGTGGAGTGAGAGATGGTGTTGTGCGTGTGTGTGTGTGTGTAGCATTGGATGTGTGTGGGTTTTAAGGGTGGGATGGGGGTGTTTGTGTGAAGGGAGAGACTGCATTCTGTGTGTGTGTGTGTATAGGGAGACACGAGTGTGTGGGGGGGTGAGAGACAGGTGTGTGTGTGGAGGGAGATATGGGTTTGTGTGTCTGAGTGTGTGTGTATAGATGGAAGTGTGTGTGGTAGGAGAAAAGGGGAAGCATGTACAGAGAGTGATGGAGGGACAAATGGGGGCTGTGGAAGGAGAGACTTGTGTGAGAGTGTGCGTGTGTGGATGTAGAGACTGGGGGGTGTGGAGGGAGAGACAGGTGTATGTGTGTAGAGACAGGAGTGTGTGTGTGGAGGGAGAGATAGGCGTGTGTGTGTAGTGGAGAGATGGGGTTGTGTGTGTGGAGGGAGAGATAGGCGTGTGTGTGTAGTGGAGAGATGGGGTTGTGGAAAGAGAGGGTTGTGTGGGGGGGTCTGTGTAGAGATGGGCTTGTTGTGTGTGAATGGACATACAGGGAGAGTATGAGGGAGACACACGTGTTTGTGTGCATAGAGGGAGAGATGGGTCTGTGTGTGTGTGTGTGTGTGTGTGTGTAGAGACTGGCGTGTGGGTGTGGAGTGAGAAATGGGAGGAGTCTGGGGGGTGTTGGAACAAGAGATGCAGTGTGGGTCTGTGTATCTGTGTATGTGTTGGAGACACTGGGGTGTTTGTGTGCACACATGGAGAGACAGGGGTGTGTGTATAGAGATGGGGGTATGAGTGTGGATGGAGCAACAGTGGGGTGGAGGGAGAGATGGGTGTGAGTTTATGTGTTTGTGTGTCAAGAGACTGGGGGGTGGGTGTGCAGGGGAGAGGGGAGGAATGTGGAGGGAGAGAAGGAGGAGGGTGTGGAGGGAGAAACGGATTTGTGTGTGCGTGCAAAGAGTGTTGTGTGGGTGTGGAGGGAGAGACTGGGAAATATAAAGGGAGAGACGTGTGTATTTATGTGGAGGGAGAGACGGGGTTGTGTGTGGGGCTGTGTGTAGAGATGGGGCCATTGTGTGTAGAGAGCGAGATGGGTGTGTGTTTGTGTGTGTGTGGAGGGAGGGATGGGGATGCAGAGGGAGAGATGGGATTGTGTGAGAGGTCTGTGTAGAGATGGTGTTGTGTGTCGAGGGAGAGACAGGGTGTGTGTGTGTGGATGGAGACACTGTTTTGTGTGTGTGAGAGTGTGGAGTGATGGGGGTGAGGGTATGGAGAGTCAGTGTGTGTGTGTGTGTGTGTGTGTGTGTGTAGAAGAGGGTATGTGTGGAGAGATGTTTGTGGAGAGACAGGGGTGTGTGTGTGTGTCTGCATGGGCATGTGTAAGGAGAGACTGGGGGTGTGGAGGGAAAGACAGGGTTGTGTGGGGTATGTGTGGAGAAGGGCTTGTGTATGGAGAGACTGGGGTGAGTCAGTGAAGGGAGAGATGTGTGTGTGTGTGTGTGTGTGTGTGAAGAGACTAGGGTGGGGGTGTGAAGGCAGGGACAGGGGTGTGGGTGTGCTAGTGTGTGTGGAGAGGTGGGGTTTTGGTATGTTTTTGGAGGGACGGCTATGTTATTGTGTGGAGAGTTTGGTGTGTGTGGGTGTTAAGGGTGAGATGGGGGTTGTGGAGGGACACAAAGGGGTGTGTGTGTGTGGAGAGAGAGATTGGGGGTTTGTTTAGGGAAAAACGGGGGTATGTATAAGGAGATTCAGGGGGTGTAGAGGGAGAGACAGGTGTGTGGCTGATTGTGTGTGTGGAATGACGGGTTTGTGTGTGTAGATACTGGGGTGTAAATGTGGAGGGAGAGATGGGTGTGCGTGTGTGGAGAGATGACCAGCGTGTAGAAGGGAAAACAGGTGTGGTGGGGGGGTGTGTCTGGAGGGAGAGATGCAGTTTGGCTCTTTGTGGGTGGGTGTGTTTTTGTACAAATTGAGCGAGAAAGGTGTGTGTGTGTGTGTGGAAGGGGAGACAAGGGAGTGTGTGGAAAAGGAGCCAGGGGTGTGGGGGTGTGGGGTTGTGGAGGGAGAGATGGGGCTCTGGAGGGAGAGACAGGTGTATCTGTGGGTGTGTATTTGTGTAGAGAAGGGGTTGCTGGGTATGGAAAGCGAGACGGGGGTGAGTGAGTGGAGGGAGAGGTGTGTGTATGTGTGTGTGTGTGAGTGTGTTTGTGAAGAGACTGGTGTATGGGTGTGGACTGATAGACAGGTGTGTGTGTGTGCACATGTGTGTGTATAGGGAGAAATAGGTGTGTATGTGGGTGGGAGAGACAGAGTGAGTATGGGGGGGAGACAGGTCTGTGTGTAGTGGGGAGAGATGGGTTTGGGTGTGTGACTGTGTGTATAGATGAAAGTGTGTGTGGAGGGAGAAAAGGAGAATGGTGTAGAGGGACAGACTGGGCAGGATGAAGGGAGAAACGGGGGTTGTGGAATGAGACATGTGAGTGTGTGTGTGCATGTGTGTGTGGAGAAACTGACATATGGGTTTGAAGGGAGAGACAGGTTGAGCATGTGGAGGGAAAGATGAGAAGAGTGTGTGGAAGGAGAGATGGGAAGAGTGGGGGTGTGTGTGTGAAGGGAGAGATGCAGTGTGTGTGTGTGTGTGTAGAGACTGGGCTGTGTGTTTGTGTAGACTACGGTGTGTGTGTGTTTTCATGTGCATGTGGTGAGATGGGGTGTGTGTGTTTGTGGAGTGATGGTGGTGTGTGTGTGGAGGGAGAGCCAGGGGTGTGTTTCTGGAAGGAGTGCTGGAGGTGTCTGTGTGGACTGACAGATATGTATGTGTGTGTGTGTGTGTGTGTGTGTGTGTGTGACTCTTTGTGTGGAGAATGGGTTGTTAATGTCTCTTTGTGTGTCCACCCATGGAGAGACTGGGGTGCATGTGGGTGTGTGTGGAGAAAGGGGTGTGTGGGTGTAGGTAGAAACAGGTGTATTTGTGTAGAGATGGGAGTGCATGTGTGGATGCAGTGACAGGTGATTGTGCATATATGTGTGTTGGTGGAGAGATTGGGGGATTGGTTATGGAGGAAAGCTTGGGGTGTGTGTGTGAGTTCAGAGATTAGAGTGTGCATGTGGAGGGAGAGATGAGTGTTTGTGTGCATGTGGAGAGAAGAGAGATGTGTGGAGAGAGGGGTGTTGTATGTGTGTTTGTTTGTGGAGAAACAGGAAGTGAGTGGAGGGACAGAGAGGGGTGTCTGTGTGTATGTGGAGAGACTGGGTTGTGGTTGTGGAGAGCTGAGGGATGTGGAGCAAGAGATGGGTGTGTGTTGGGGGAGCAGGGCTGGAGAGATGGGGAGGTGGAGAAAGAGACTGGGGTGTTCAGTTGTGTGTGTGTGTGTGTGTCTGTCTGTGTATGTGAGCACACAGGAGTGTGAGTTTGGTATTACAGAGCGTGAGTATGTGTGAGTGTGGAAGGAGAGACGCAGGGTTGTGAAAGGAGTGTTAGCAGGTGTATATGGAGAGACGGGGGTGCGAGTGTGGACGGAAAACAGGGGTGTTAGTCTGTGGAGAGACTGGAGTTTAAATGAGGAGGAAGGAATGGGTGTGTGTGTTTGTAGGGAAAGACAGGGTGTTTGTAGGGAGAGACGGGGGTGTGTGTGTCTATGTGTGGAGCGACTAGGGTGTGTATTGAGAGATGGGGGACTGGAAGAAGACACGTGTGTGTGTGTAGCAAGAGACGGGGGGATGTGTGGTGATGTGTGTGCAGGGAGAGCTACAGTGTGGGTTGCTGTGAGTGGAGACCAGAGGGGTGTGTGTGTGTGTGTGTGTGTGTGTGTGTGTGTGTGTGTGGAGAGACTGGGTTTTGAGTGAGAAAGCAGAGATGTGAGGATGAGGAGGGAGATTCGGGATGGGGTGTGAAGGGAGAGAGAGATATAGTGTTTTTATGAGTGGAGTAATGGGTGTGTAAGCGCATATGTGTGTGTGTAGAGACTGGGGTATGTGTGTGGAGGGAGACAGGTGTGTGAGTGTGTGGGGCAAGATGGGCATGTAACTTTGGAGGGAGAGATGTGTGTGTGTGTGTGTGCGGAGATACATCAGGTGGGCAAAGGGAATGATGGGTGTGTGTGGGTTTCTATATGTGTGGAGGGAGAGATGCTGTTTGTGTCTGTGGGGGTTTGTGTGCATGTATATGGAGGGATTGGTTGTGTGTTTGTTGAGACTGTGGTGTGTGCGCGTGTGCAGAGACTAGTGTGTGCATGTGTGTGGAGAGAAGGGAGGTGTGTGGAGGGAGAGATATTTGTGTCTGTGTGTGTAGGGAGAGGATGGGGGTGTGGAGGGAGAGACAGGGGTGTGGGTGTTTGTGATTGTGGGGAGATGGGTACGTGTCTGTGTGTGTAAGGGCGTGTAGAGACTGGGTTGTGCATGTGGAGGTAGACATGAGGGTGAGGGAGAGATGGGTATGTTGTGTGTGTGTAGCGAGAATGTGTGTGTATGTGTACAGAGGGAGAGATGAAAGGGTTCGGAGCAGAGAAGGGGTGAGTGTGGGGGTATGTGTGTAGAGATGGGGTTGTTGTGTGGAGGGAATGATGGGAGTGTGGAGGGAGAGACAGGGGAGGTGTGGAGGAAGTGTGTGTGTGTGTCTGTGTGTGTGTTGAGAGAAAGAGGTGTGAATGTGCATGAGTAGATAGGGTTGTGTGTGTTTCTGGAGTGACAGTGTGTGTGTAGAGGGAGAGCCAGGGGTGTGTTTCTGGAGGGAGACTTGGGGGTGTTTGTGTGGAGGCAGAGATGGGTGTGTGTGTGTGTGTGTGTGTGTGTGGAGAGATGGCAGTGAGCATGTGGGTGTGTGTGGCCACAGTGGTGTGTGGGTGCAGGTTGAAACAGGTGTATGTGTGTAGGCACGGGTGTGTGCCCGTATGTGTGTATGGTGTAGAGTCTGGGAGGATTGGTGTGGACAGAAGGACTGGGGTATGTGTGTGAAGGGAGAGACTGCGGTTGTGTGTGCACAGAGACTGGGGTGTGGTTGTGGAGGGAGAGGAGGCAGAATGTGAAGCGAAAAATGGGGGTGTGTTGGGGGCAGCTGGAAACAGATGAGTGTAGGAGAAAGAGACTGGGGTGTTTAGGTGTGTGTGTGTGGAGGGAGAGACAGGTTGGGGGTCTTAGTGTGTGTGTATGTGTGTTGGAGAGACTGGGGATTGTGTTTGTGGAGACTGGGGTGTTTGTGTGGGTGTGCATGTAGAGACGGTTATATGTGTGTAGAGAAGGTGTGTGAGTAGAGGGAGAGACTGTTGAAAGTGAGTGTGTGTGGAGAGACCAGAGGGGTGTGGAGGGATATACAGGGGTGTGTGTGCATGTGTGTGCATGTGTATGCATGTGCAGACATTGATATGTATGTGTTGAGAGATGGGGGTGTCTGTATGTTTCAGGCAATGGGTGTGTGTGTGTGTGTGTAGGTGTCTGTAGAGATAAGTGTATGTGGGAATTGAGGAAGAGAAGAGGGTTTGGAGGGAGAGTAGGGGATGTGTGTGTGGAAGTAGGGAAGGGTTTGTGTGTGTGTGTGCAGAGACCAGGTTGTGCATGTTTGTGGAGAGACAGGAGGTGTGTGGAGGGAGAGACATTTGTGTGTCTGTGGAAGGTGAAACAGGTGTGTGTGTACGGAGAGATTGGGTTTGAGGGAGACATGGATGTGGGTGTGTGTAATTGTGGGGAAATGTGTGTGTGTGTGTATGGGTGTGTAGAGACTGGGTTGTGCATGTGGACGGAGAGAAAGGTGTAGGGAGAGATGGGTGAGTGTGTTTGTGTGTGTGTGTATGTTTATGGAGGGAGAGATGAAAGGGTTAGGGGGCAGATGAGGGTGTGTAGAGGAATCTGTAGAGCTGGGGTTGATTTGTGGAGGGAGAGAGGGGTGTGTGTGTGTCTGTGTGTCTCTGTGTGTGTCTGTGGGGAGATATGGGTTTGTGTGTGAGTGTATGTAGAGATGGGAGTGTGTGGAAGGAGCAAAAGGGGGAGCATATAGAGAGAGAGACTGGGCAGGATGGAGGGAGAAACAGGGATTGTGGAAGGACAGGTAGGTGTGTGTGTGTGTGTGTGTGTGTGTGTGTGTACAGCCTGACGTGTGGGGGGGAGGGAGAGATCGGTTGAGTATGTGGAGCGAGATATGGGAAGTGTGTGTGTTTGTGTGTGTGTGTGTGTGTGAAGGGAGAGATGCAGTGTGGGTCTGAGAGTGTGTGTGTGTGGAGAGAATGGTTTGTGTGTTTGTGTGTGGAAACTAGGCTGTGTCTGCGTTTTTGTGTACCTGTTCATATATGGGGTGTGTGTGCAGGGAGAGATGTGTGTGCGTTTGTGTGTGTACAGATGGGGAGACAGGTTTGTGTGTGTCTGGAGTGACAGTGTGTGTGTGGAGGGAGAGCTAGGGGTGTGTTTCTGCAGGGAGACCTGGGGATGTTTGTGTGGAAGGAGAGATAGCTGTGTGTGTGTGGTGTGTGTGTAGAGAGAGAGAGACAGGAGGTGTGTGGAGAGAGGGAGGGGTGTCTGTGCATGTTAGGAGACAGGGTGATGTTTGTGTTTGAAGAGATTGGGGTGTGGTTGTGAAGGGAGTGGCAGGGAGATGTCAAGCGAGACATGGGTGTGTTTTTGAGGGGTGTGGGGGAGATGGTGGGGAGAAAGAGACCGCAGTGTTTGGGGGGCTGTGTGTGCTGAGGGAGGGACTGGGGTTTATGCTTGTGTAGACTGGGGTGCTTGTGTGGGTGTGGAGGTAGAGACGGGAGTATGTGTGTAGAGAAGGGGTGTAAGTGGAGGGAGAGACTGTCAAAGGTGTGTGTGTGTGTGTGTGTGTGTAGAGCACAGAGTGGTGTGGAGGGATAGACAGGGGTGTTTGTGGGGGGGGGTGTGCACGTGGAGACATTGATTTGTGTGTGTGTGTGTGTGCGTGTGTTGAGAGACTGATTTGTGTGTGGGTTGTCTGTATCTTTCGGGCAATGGGAATGTGGGTGTGGACGGAGAGAAATCAGTGTGTGTGTGTATTTGTGTGTGTGTAGAGATGAGTGTATGTGGGAGCTGAGGGAGAGAAGAGGGTTTGGAGGGACAGTAGGGTGTGTGTGTGTGTGTGTGGAGAGACTAGGTTGTGCCTGCTTGTGGAATGATGGGAGGTGTGTGGAGGGAGAGACATTTCCCTGTGTGTGTATGGAAGGTGAAACGGATGTGTGTGTGTGTGTGTAAGAATGGCGTGTGGGTGTGGAGCAAGAGATGGAAGGAGTCTGGGGGTGTGTGTTGGAAGAAGAGATATGGTGTGGGTCAGTGCAAACATATGTGTGCTGGAGACATTGGCGTGTTGGTGTACACACATGGAGAGACATGGGTGTGTGTAGAGAGACTGGAGTATAACTGTGGTTGGAGCATCAGCGGGGTGGCCAGCGAGATGGGTGTGAGTGTATGCGTTTGTGTGAGGAGACACTGGGGGGTCAGTGTGCCAGGGGAGAGGGGAGGACTGTGTAGCGAGAGAATGAGGAGGGTGTGGAGGGAGAAACCGATTGGTGTGTCTGTGAAAAGTGTTGTGTTGGGTGTGGAGGGAGAGACAGGGAAGTGTGAAGGGAGAGACACGTGTGTGTGTGTGTTTGTGTGCAGGGGGAGACTGGGTTGTGTGTGTGCGTGTTTGCATAGATACTACGCTGTGTGTTTGTGGAGACTACAGTGTGTGTGTGTTTTCGTGTGCATGTGGAGAGATGGAGTGTGTGTGTTTGTGGAGTGATGGTGGTGTGTGTGTGGAAGGAGAGCCAGGGTTGTGTTTCTGGAAGGAGTGCTGGGGGTGTCTGTGTGGACTGACAAATAGGTGTGTGTGTGTATGTGTGTGTGTGTGCACCTCTTTGTGTGGAGAACGGGTTGTTAGTGTCTCTTTGTGTGTGCACCCATGGAGAGACTGGGGTGCATGTGGGTGTGTGTGGAGAAAGGGGTGTGTGGGTGTAGGTAGAAACAGGTGTATTGGTGTAGAAATGGGAGTGCATGTGTGGATGGAGCGACACGTGACCGTGCATGTATGTGTGTTGGTGGAGAGATTGGGGGATTGGTTGTAGAGGGAAGGATGGGGTGTGTGTGTGTGTTCAGAAAGACTAGGGTGTGCATGTGGAGGGAGAGATGGGTGTTTGTGTGTATGTGGAGAGACGGAAGATGTGTGGAGAGAGGGGTGTTGTATGTGTGTTTGTGGAGAAACAGGAAGTGAGTGGAGGGACAGACAGGGGTGTCTGTGTGTATGTGTAGAGACTGGGTTGTGGTTTTGGAGAGCTGAGGGATGTGGAGCAAGAGATGGGTGTGTGTTGGGGAGCAGGGCAGGAGAGATGGGGAGGTGGAGAAAGAGACTGGGGTATTCAGTTGTGTGTGTGTGTGGAGGGAGAGACATGGTGTGGATGTATATGGAGGGACTGGGGTGTGAGTGTGGACGGAGAACAGGGGTGTTAGTCTGTGGAGAGACTGGAGTTTAAATGCGGAGGAAGAAATGGGTGTGTGTGTTTGTAGGGAGAGATAGGGTGTTTGTAGGGAGAGACGTGTGTGTGTGTGTGTGTATGTGTGGAGAGATTAGGGTGTGTATTTAGAGATGGGGGACTGGAGGGAGACACGGGTGTGTGTAGCAAGAGATGAAGGGCTGTGTAGTGATGTGTGTGGAGGGAGAGCTACAGTGTGGGTTGCTGTGAGTAGAGACCAGAGGGGTGTGTGTGTGTGTGTGTGTATGTGTGGAGAGACTGGGGTTTGAGTGAGAAAGCAGAGATGGGAGGATGAGGAGGGAGATTCGGGGGGGTGTGAAGAGAAAAGAGATATAGTGTTTTTATGTGTGGAGTAATGGGTGTGTGAGTGTGTATGTGTGTGTGTAGAGACTGGGGTATGTACGTGGAGGGAGACAGGTGTGTGTGGGGGGCAAGACGGGCATGTAACTGTGGAGAGGGGTATGTGTGTGTGTGTGTGTGTAGATATAGGGTTGTGGAGAGAGAGACAGGTATGTGGCTGTGGAGAAAGGATAGGTATGTGTGTATGTGTGTGTGTATAAATTTGAGGTTGGTGTGTGTGGAGAGATTGAGGTGTGTTGAGTTTGTGCGGGTGTGCAACGACTGGGGTTGGGTGTGGACTTACAGACATGGGTGTGGTTTTCTGTGTGGAATACAGGTGTGCGTGTCTATCTGTTAGTATGTGTAGGGAGACTGGAGTGTGTGTGCGTAGGGAGAGATGGATTTGTGTGTGCGTGTGTGGAAAGACTATGGTGTGTGTGTGGAAAGAGAGACTGGAGATGTGGAGGGAGAATCGGGGGAGTTCTAGAAGGAGAGGCAGGAAGATTTGGAGGCAGATTCAGAAGGGGTGTGTGTGTTCTTGGGTGTGGAGTGATACGTTAGACGTGTGTGTGTCTGTGTGTGTGCAGAGGGACTGGGGAGTGTGCAGATGCAAAGACAGGTGTGTGGGCAGGTGTGTGTAGGGATGGGGGTGTCTGTGGTGGAGAGAAGTGTTTATGTGTGAGAAGACTGGGGTGTGAATGTGGACTTAGAGACGGGGGGATTGAGTGTATGTATGGAGAGACTGGTTTGTGTGTTTGTTTCCACTTGTGGTGACACTGGGGTGTATGTGTGGGGGGTGTGGGTAGAGACTGGGGTGTGTTTGGAGGGTGAGAGTGTCGTGTTGGTGTGTGTGTGTGTGGAGAGTTGGATGTGTGTGGGTTATAAGGGTGAGACAGGATTTTTGTGTGGGTGGAAAGACTGCTTTCTGTGTATGTATGTAGAAATGGGTGTGTGGAGGGAGAGAGATAGGTTTGTGTGTGTCATGTGTGTATAGAGATGGGAGTGTGTGTGGAGGGTGCAACAGGGGATGTGTGGAGGGAGAAAAGGGGGAGCGTGTAGACTGGGCAGGAATGGGGGAGAATTGTGGGTTCTCAAAGGAGACACGTGCATGAGCATGTGTGTGTAGAGACTGGACTGTGTGTGTGTGCGTGTGTGTGTGTATGTTGAGAGAAAGAGGTGTGATTGTGCATGGGGAGATAGGGTTGTGTGTGTTTCGGAGTGACAGTGTGTGTGTGGAGGGAGAGCCAGGGGTGTGTTTCTGGAAGGAGACATGGAGGTGTTTGTGTGGAAGCAGAGATGTGTGTATGTATGGAGAGACTGCAGTGAGCGTGTGGGTGTGTGTGGCAACAGTGGTGTGTGGGTGAAGGTGGAAACAGGTGTATGTGTGAAGGTATGAGTGTGTGCCTGTATGTGTGTATGGTGAAGAGACTGGGAGGATTGGTGTGGGCAGAAGGACACGGGTATGTGTGTGGAGGGAGAGACTGCGGTTGTGTGTATGGAGAGACTAGCATGTGTGTGTGGACGGAGAGATGATTGTGTGTGTGTGTGTGTGTGTGGAGATAGGAGGTGTGTGGAGAGATAGAGGGGTGTGTGTGTGTATTTGTTTGTGTGTGGAAACAGGGGTGTTTGCCTAGAGACTGGGGGGTGGTTGTAGAGGGAGAGGAGGGAGAATGTGAAGCGAAAAATGGGTGTGTGTTGGGGGCAGCTGGAAACAGATGAGGGTAGGAGAAAGAGACTGGTGTGTTTAGGGGTGTGTGTGTGAAAGGACAGACACGTTGTGGGTTTTAGTGTGTGTGTATGTGTGTTGGAGAGACTGGGGATTGTGTTTGTGGAGACTGGGGTGCTCGTGTGGGTGTGGAGGTAGAGATGCATGTATGTGTGTAGAGAAGGTGTGTGAGTAGACGGAGAGACTGTGGAAGGTGAATGTGTGTGGAGAGACCAGAAGGGTGTGGACGGATAGACAGGGGTGTGTGTGCATGTGTGTGCATATGTGTGTATGTGGAGACATTGATGTGTATGTGTGTGTTGAGAGATGGGGGTGTCTGTATGTTTCAGGCAATGTGTGTGTGTATATGTGCATGTGTAGACATGGGTGTATGTGGGAGTTGAGGGAGAGAAGGCGGTTTGGAGCGAGAGTAGGGGATGTGTGTGTGGAAGTAGAGAAGGGTTGTGTGTGTGTGTGTGTGTGTGTGTGTGTGTGGAGAGATATAGGGTTCTGGAGAGAGACAGGTGTGTGGCTGTGGGGAAAGGACAGGTTTGTGTGTATGTGTGTGTGTAAAGTTGGGGTTGGTGTGTGTGGAGAGAGTAGGGTGTGTGAGTTTGTGTGGGGGTGGAACGACTGGTGTTGGGTGTGGACTTACAAACGTGGGTGTGGTTGTCTGTGTGGAAGACAGGTGTGCGTGTCTATGTGTTAGTATGTGCGGGGAAACTGGGGTGTGTGTGTGTAGGCAGAGATGGATTTGTGTGCTTGTGTGGAGAGACCATGGTGTGTGTGTGCAAACAGAGACTGGAGATGTAGAGGGAGAATTGGGGGAGTTGTAGAAGGAGGGACAGGAAGATTTGGAGGGAGATTCCAAAGGGGTGTGTGTGTTCTTGTGTGTGGAGTGATAGGTTAGATGTGTGTGTGTGTCTGTGTGTGTGCAGAGGGACTGGGGAGTGTGTGAATGCAGAGACAGGTGTGTGGGCATGTGTGTGTAGGGATGGGGGTGTCTGTGGTGGGAGAGAAATATTTATGTGTGAGAAGACTGGGGTGAGAGTGTGGAGTTAGAGACGGGGAAAGTGAGTGTATGTATGGACTGGTTTGTGTGTGTGTTTGTTTCCACTTGTGGTGACACTGGGGTGTGTGTGGGGTTGTGTATGTGGAGAGACTGGGGTGTGTTTGGAGGGAGAGATGTGTGTATGTGTGTGTGGAGGGAGAGATGGAGGGTGTGGAGGGACAGACAGTGTCATGTGTTGGTGTGTGCATGTGGAGAGTTGGATGTGTGTGGGTTTTAAGAGTGAGACAGGGTGTTTGTGTGGGTACAAAGACTGCTTTCTGTGTTCACATGGAGAAATGGTGTGGGGGGACAGAGACAGGTTTGCATATGTGAGTGTGTGTATAGAGATGGGAGTGTGTGTGGAGGGTGCAACAGGGGATGTGTGGAGAGAGAAAGGGGGAGCGTGTAGACTGGGCAGGAATGGGGGAGAAATGTGGGTTCTGAAAGGAGAGACATGCATGTGCATGTGTGTGTACAGACTGGGCTGAGTGTGTGTGTGTCTGGAGACTAGAGTGTGTGTGTATATTTGTGCACATGTGGAGAGATGTGGTGTGTGTGGAGGGAGACGTGTGTGTGTGAGTGTGTGTGTGTGTCTTGAGAGACAGAGGTGTGAAGATGCATGGGGAGATAGGGTTGTGTGTGTTTCAGGAGTGACAGTGTGTATGTGGAGGGAGAGCCAGAGATGTGTTTCTGGAGGAAGTCTTGGGGGTGTTTGTGTGGAGGCACAGATGGTTGTGTGTGTGTGTGGAGAGACTGCAGTGAGCGTGTGGGTGTGTGTGGCCACAGTTGTGTGTGGGTGCAGGTGGAAACAGGTGTATATGTGTAGGCACGGGTGTGTGCATTTACATGTGTGTGCTGGAGAGTCTGGGAGGACTGGTGTGGACAGAAGGGCTGCAGCATGTGTGTGGAGGGAGAGACTGCCGTCGTGTGTATGGAGAGACTAGCGTGTGTGTGGACAGAGAGATGATTGTGTGTGTGTAGAGACAGGAGGTGTGTGGAGAGATAGAGGGGTGTGTGCGTGTGTGTGTGTGTGTGTGGAGACAGGGGTGTTTTTGTGTGGAGAGACTGGGGTGTGGTTGGGGAGGGAGAGTAGGGAGAGGAGGGAGAATGTGGAGCGAAAAACAGGTGTGTGTTGGGGGCAGTTGGAAACAGATGAGGGTAGGAGAAAGAGACTGTGGTGTTTAGGTGTGTGTGTGTTGTGGGAGAGACACATTGTGGGTCTTAGTGTGTGTGTATGTGTGTGGGAGAGACTGGGGTGCTTGTGTGGGTGTGGAGGTAGAGACGGGTGTATGTGTGTAGAGAAGGTGTGTGAATAGAGGGAGAGACTGTGGAAGGTGAGTGTGTGTGGAGAGACCAGAAGGGTGTGGAGGGATAGACAGGGTGTGGGTGTGCATGTGGAGACACTGATGTGTATGTGTGTGTGTTGAGAGATGGGGATGTCTGTATGTTTCAGGCAATGGGTGTGTGTGTATGTGTGTGTGTAGACATGGGTGTATGTGGGAGTTTAGGGAGAGAACAGGGTTTGGAGGGAGAGTAGGGGATGTGTGTGTAGAATAGAGAAGGGTTTGTGTGTGTGTGTGTGGAGAGACTAGGTTGTGCATGTCTGTGGAGAGACAGGAGGTGTGTGGAGGGAGAGACGTTTGTGTTTCTGTGGAAGGTGAAACAGGTGTGTGTGTGTATAGGGAGAGATGGGGTTGTGAGGGAGACAAAGGTATGGGTGTTTTTCATTGTGGAGAAATGGGTGTGTGTATGGGTGTGTAAAAACTGGGGTGTGGGTGTGCAGGGAGAGAAAGGAGTAGGGAGAGATCAGTGTGGGTGTGTGTGTATGGAGGGAGAGATGAAAAGGTTAGGGGGACAGATGAGGGTGTGTGGAGGCATGTGTAGAGAGGGGGTTGATTTGTGGAGGGAGAGTTGGCAGTGTAGAGGAAGAGACAGGTGTGTGTGTGTGTGTTCGTGTGTGTAGGGAGATATGGGTTGTGTGTGTGTGTATGTACAGATGGGAAGGACAAACGTGTGTGTGTGTGTACAGCCTGACATATGGGTGCGGAGGGAGAGATTGGTTAAGTGTGTGGAGTGAGATATGGGAAGTTTGTGTGTGTGTGTGAGTGTGTGTGAAGGGAGAGATAGATTCTGTGTGGGTCTCACTGTGTGTGTGCAGAGAGAATGGTTTGTGTGTTTGTGTGTGGAAACTAGGCTGTCTGTGTTTTTATATACGTGTGCATATATGGAGTGTGTTTGCAGGGAGAGATGTGTGTGTATGGATGCAGAGACAGGTTTGTGTGTGTATGGATGCAGAGACAGGTTTGTGTGTGTCTGGAGTGACAGTGTGTGTGTGGAGGGAGAGCTAGGGGTGTGTTTCTGGAGGGAGACCTGGGGAAGTTTGTGTGGAGGGAGAAATAGGGGTGTGTGTGTGTGTGTGTGTGTGTGTGTGTGGAGAGAGTGACAGGAGGTGTGTGGAGAGAGGGAGGGGTATCTGTGTGTGCATGTGTAGGGACAGGTTGATGTTTGGTTTGGAGAGATTGGGGTGTGGTTGTGAAGGGAGCGCCAGAGAGATGTGGAGTGAGACATGGGTGTGTTTTCGGGAGATGTGGGAGAGACGGTGGGGAGAGACTGCAGCGTTTGGGTGTGTGTGTGTGCTGAGGCAGGGAGTGTGGTTTACGTTTGTGTAGACTGGGGTGCTTGTGGGGGTGTGGAGGTAGAGACGGGAGTATGTGTGTAGAGAAGGGGTGTAAGTGGAGGCAGAGACTGTCAAAGGTGTGTGTGTGTAGAGCCCAGAGTGGTGTGCAGGGGTAGACAGGGGTGTGTCTGTGGGTGTGTGCATGTGGAGGCATTGATATGTGTGTATGTTGAGAGATGGGGTTGTCTGTATATTTCAGGAACTGGGAATGTGGGTGTAGACGGAGAGAAATCGGTGTGTGTATCTATGTGTGTGTGTAGAGATGGGAGTATGTGGGAGCTGAGGGAGGGAAGAGGGTTTGGAGTGACAGTAGGGGATGTGTGTGTGTTTGTGTGGAGAGACTAGGTTGTGCCTGCTTGTGGAGAGATCAGAGGTGTGTGGAGGGAGAGACATTTCTCTGTGCATGTATGGAAGGTGAAACGGATGTGGGTGTATGAGTGTGTGTTGTGTGTGTGAGTGTTGAGGGAGAGAAGGAGTTGTGCATGCCGAGGGTTAGACTGGTGTGTATGTGTGTGTGTGTGTGTGTGTTTGTGGAGAGACTGGGCCCTGTTTGTGTTTCTTTGCACTTGTGGAGTGACAGGGATGTGTGTGTGGGTGTGGAGAGATTGGGGTTTGTTCGCAGGCATAGATGTGTGTCTGTGTGTGTGGAGGTAGAGACATGGTTGCGTGGCGTGTGTGTGTACAGATGGGGTCGATGTGTGTTTATGGAGCGGTGGAAGTATAGGTGTGGAGGGAGAGACAGTGTTGTGTGCGTTGGTGTGTGTGTAGAGAGTAGGATGTGTGTGGGTTTTAAGGTTGGATTGGGGGTGTTTGTGTGGAAGGAGAGACTGCTTTCAGTGTGTGTGTGTATAGGGAGACATGGGTGTGTGTGTGGGAGGGAGAGACATGTGTGGGTGTGTGGAGGGAGACATGGGTTTGTGTGTGGGAGTGTGTGTGGTAGGAGAAAAGGGGGAACATGTACAGAGAATGATGGAGGGACAAATGGGGGTTGTGCAAGGAGAGATGTGTGTGTATGTGTGTGTGTCTGTGTATGTAGATACTAGGGGTGTGGAGGAAGAGATTCAGTGTGAGTCTGACTGTGTGTTTGTGGAGAGAATGGTTTGTGCGTTTGTCTGTGGAAACTAGGCTGTGTCTGTGTTTTTGTGTACATGTGCATATATAGGGTGTGTTTGCAGGGAGAGATTTGTGTGCGTTTGTGTGTTTGGATGGGGAGACAGGTTTGTGTGTATCTGGAGTGACAGCGTGTGTGTGGAGGGAGAGATAGGTGTGTGTCTCTGTGTGTGTGTGTGTATGTGTGTGTGTGTGTAGAGAGAGACAGGAGGTGTGTGGAGAGAGGGAGGGGTGTCTGTGTGTGCATGTGTAGAGACAGGATGATGTTTGTGTTTGGAGAGATTGGGGTGTGGTTGTGAAGGGAGTGCCAGGGAGATGTGGAGTGAGACATGGGTGTGTTTTTGGGGGTGTGGGAGAGACGGTGGGGAGAAAGAGACTGAAGTGTTTGGGTGTGTGTGTCTGCTGAGGGAGGGATTGGGGTTTATGGTTGTGTAGACTGGGGTGCTTGTGGGGGTGTGGAGGTAGAGACGGGAGTATGTGTATACAGAAGGGGTGTAAGTGGAGGCAGAGACTGTCGAAGGTGTGTGTGTGTGTAAAGATAGACAGGGGTGTTTGTGTGGGTGTGTAAACATGGAGATATTGATTTGTGTGTGTGTGCTGAGAGACTGGGGAGTATGTATGTTTTGGCAATGGTAATGTGGGTGTGGACGGAGGGAAATGAGTGTGTGTGTGTCTGTAGGTGTGTGTGTGTGTGTGTGTGTGTAGAGATGGGAGTATGTGGGAGCTGAGGGAGGGAAGAGGGTTTGGAGGGACAGTAGGGGATATGTGTGCATGGGGAGAGATTACGTTGTGCCTGCTTTTGGAGAGATGGGAAGTGTGTGGAGGGAGAGACATTTCTTTGTGCATGTATGGAAGGTGAACCGGATGTTTGTGTATGTGTGTGTGTGTGAGTGTTGACAGAGAGAAGCAGATATGCATGCTGTGGGTTAGAGTGGTGTGTGTGTGCATGTGTGTGTGTGTGTACATGGATGGGGTTGTATGTGGTGGGACAGAAGAGTGTGTGTGTGAGCACACTGGGGTTTGAGTGTGGAGTTAGAGATGGAGGTATAGGTGTATGTGTGGAGAAACAGCTGTGTGTGTTTGGAGGAAGAGATGAGTTTGTGTGTTTCAGTGTGTGTGTAGAGATGGGTGTGTGTCTGGTAGTAGAAAGGGGAATATGTACAGAGAGTGATGGAGGAACAACTGGGGGTTGTGGAAGGAGAGATGTGTGTATGTGTGTGTGTGTGTATGTAGAGATGAGGGGATGTGTAGAGAGACACAGGTGTACGTGTGTAGAGATGGGGGTGTGTGTAGAGGGAGAGATAGGCATGTGTGTGTATTCGTATGTGTGTACTGGAGAGATGAGGTTGTGGAAAGTGAGATGGTGTTGTGTGGGTTGCCTGTGTAGAGATGGGGCTGTTGGGATTGAACGGACATACAAGGAGAGTATGGGTGAGACACACGTGTGTGTTTGCATGGATGGAGAGATGGCTTTGTGTGTGTGTGTGTGTGTGTGGAGAGAATGGGGAGTATGGGGATTCAGAGACAGGTGTTTGTGTGTAGGTGTGTGTAGGGATGGGGTGTCTGTGGAGGAAGAGAAGTTTGTTTTTGTGTGTGTGTATATGAGCACACAGGGGTGTGAGTGTGGAATCAGAGACAGCGAGTGTGTGTGAGTGTCGAAGGAGAGATGTGGGGCTGTGAAAGGAGAGTTAGCAGGTGTATATAGAGACGCGGGTGTGAGTGTGGATGGAGAACAGGGGTGTTAGTCTGTGGAGAGACTGGAGTTTAAATGCGGAGGAAGAAATGGGTGTGTTTGTAGGGAGATAGGGTGTTTGTAGGGAGAGACGTGTGTGTGTGTGTGTGTGGAGAGACTAGGGTGTGTACTGAGAGATGGGGGGACAGGAAGGAGACACAGGTGTGTGTGTAGCAAGAGATGGAGGGATGTGTGGAGATGTTTGTGCAGGGAGAGCTACAGTGTGGGTTGCTGTGAGTAGAGACCAGAGTTGTGTGTGTGTGGGGGGGGGAGACAAGGTTTTGTGTGTGTTTTTGTGCACATGTGAAGAGACGGGGTGTGTGTGGAGGGAGAGGTGTGTGTGTGTGTGTGTGTGTGTGTGTTGAGAGGCAGGTATGAATGTGCATGGGGAGATAGGGTTCTGTGTGTTTCTGGAGTGACAATGTGTGTATGGAGGAAGAGATGAAAAGGTTAGGGCGGCAGATGAGGGTGTGTGGAGGAATGTGTAGAGATGGGGTTGATTTGTGGAGGGAGAGATGGCGATGTAGAGGGAGAGATAGGTGTGTGTGTGTGTGTGTGTAGGAAGATATGGGTTTGTGTGTGAGTGTGTATGTAGAGATGGGAGTGTGTGTGTGAGGAGCAAGAGGGGTACCATAGAGAGAGAGAGACCTGGCAGGATGGAGGGAGAAAGAGGAATTGTGGAAGGAAAGACGTGTGTGTGTGTACAGTCTGACATATGGGTGGGGAGGGAGAGATCAGTTTAGTGTGTGGAGGGAGGTATGGGAAGTTTGTGTGTGTGTGTGTGTGTGTGTGTGTGTGTGTGTGTGTGAAGGGAGAGATTCAGTGTGGGTCTGTGTGTGTGGAGAGAATGGTTTCTGTGTTTGTGTGTGGAAACTAGGCTGTGTCTGTGTTTTTGTGTACATGTGCATATATGGGCTGTGTTTGCATGGAGAGATACGTATGTGTTTGCGTGTGCATATGGATGGGGAGACAGGTTTGTCTGTGTCTGCAGTGACAGTGTGCGTGTTGAGGGAGAGCTAGGGGTGTGTTTCTGGAGGGAGACCTGGGGATGTTTGTGTGGAGGGAGAGATAGGTGTGTGTGTGTGTGTGTGTGTAGAGAGAGACAGTAGGTGTGTGGAGAGAGGGAGGGGTGTCTGTGTGTGCATGTGTAGAGACAGGGTGACGTTTGTGTTTGGAGAGACTGGCGTGTGGTTGTGAAGGGAGTGCCAGGGATATGTGGAGTGAGACATGGGTGTGTTTTCAGTGGGTGTGGGAGAGACGGTGGGGAGAAAGAGACTGCGGTGTTTGGGTGTGTGTGTGTGCTGAGGGGGGGACTGGGGGTTGTTTGTGTAGACTGGGGTGCTTGTGTCGGTATGGAGGTAGAGACGGGAGTATGTGTGTAGAGAAGGGGTGTAAGTGGAGGGAGAGGCTGTCAAAGGTGTGTGTGTGTGTAGAGCCCAGAATGGTGTGGAGGGATAGACAGGTGTGTGTGTGCGGGTGTGCGTATGTGGAGACATTGATTTGTGTGTGTGTGCTGAGAGACTAGGGAGTCTGTATGTTTCGGGCAATGGGAATGTGGGTGTGGATGGAGGGCAAGCCGTGTGTGTGTGTGTACATGGATGGGGTTGTGTGTGGTGGCAGAGAAGGGTGTGTGTGTGAGCAGACTGGGGTTTGAATGTGGAGTTAGGGCGGTATGGGTGTTTGTGTGGAGAGACAGGTGTGGGTGTGTGGAGGGAGAGATGAGTTTGTGTGTTTCAGTGTGTGTGTACAGATGGGCATGTGTCTGGTAGGAGAAAAGGGGAACATGTACAAAGAGTGATGGAGGGACAAATGGGGATTGTGGAAGGAGACTTGTGTGTATGTGTGTGTGTGTGTGTGTAGAGATGAGGGGGTGTGGAGGGAGAGACAGGTGTATGTGTGTAGAGATGGGTGTGTGTATGGAGTGAGAGATAAGCATGTCTGTGTATTCGTATGTGTGTACTGGAGAGATGAGGTTGTGGAAAGTGAGATGGTGTTGTGTGGGGTGTCTGTGTAGAGATGGGGCTGTTGTGTTTCAACGGTCATACAAGGAGAGTATGGTGGAGACACAGGTGTGTGTTTGTATGGATGGAGAGATGGGTTTGTGTGTGTGTGTGTGGAGAGACTAGGGAGTGCACTGAGAGATGGGGACTGGAGAGAGATATGGGTGTGTGTGTAGCAAGAGATGGGGGGATGTGTGGTGATGTGTGTGGAGGGAGAGCTACAGTGCAGGTTGCTGTGAGTACAGACCAGAGGGTGTGTGTGTGTGTGTGTGTGTGTGTGTGTGTGTGTGTGTGTGTGTGTGAGATTGTGTGGAGAGACAGGGGTTTGAGTGAGAAAGCAGAGATGGGAGGATGAGGAGGGAGATTAGGGGGTGTGAAGGGAGAGAGTGATATGGTGTTTTTATGTATGGAGTAATGGGTGTGTGAGTGTGTATTTGTGTGTGTGGAGAGACTGGGGTATGTATGTGGAGGGAGATGGGTGTGTGAGTATGCGGCAAGATGGGCATGTATCTTTGGAGGGAGAGAAGTGTGTGTGTGTGTGTGCGTGTCTGTAGATACAGGGTTGTGGAGAGAGAGATGGGTGTGTGGCTGTGGAGAAAGGACAGCTTTGTGTGTGTGTGTGTGTGTGTGTGTAAAGTTGGGGTTGGTTTGTGTGGAGAGACTGGGGTGTGTGAGTCTGTGTGGTTGTGGAGCAACTGGGGTTGGGTGTGGACTCACAGACGTGGGTGTGCTTTTCTGTGTGGAAGCCAGGTGTGTGTGTCTATGTGTGAGTGTGTGTGGGGATACTGGGGTGTGTGTGTGTAGGCAGAGATGGATTTGTGTGTTTGTTTGGAGAGACTAGGTTGTGTGTGTGGAGAGAGACACTGGAGATGTGGAGAGAGAATCCAGAGAGTTGTACAAGGAGACACAGGAAGATTTGGAGGGAGATTCAGAAGGGGTGTGGAGGGAGTCAGGGATGTGTGTGTTCTTGTGTGTAGAGTGATAGGTTAGACGTGTGTGTGTGTGTGTGTGTGTGTGCAGACGGACTGGGGAGTGTGCGGATGCAGAGCCAGGTTTGTGGGCATGTGTGAGTAGGGATGGGTTGTCTGTGGTGGGAGAGAAGTGTTTATGTGTGAGAAGACTGGGGTGAGAGTGCGGAGTTAGAGACGGGGAGAGTGAGTGTATGTATGGAGAGACTGGTTTGTGTGTGTATTTGTTTCGACTTGTGGCAACACTGGTGTTTGTGTGTGTGGGTGTGTGGAGAGACTGGGGTGTCTTTGGAGGGAGAGATGTGTGTGTATGTGTGTGTGGAGGGAGAGATAGAGGGTGTGGAGGGAGAGACAGTGATGTGTCAGTGTGTGCGTGTGGAGAGTTGCATGTGTGTGGGTTTTAAGGGTGAGACAGGGTGTTTGTGTGGGTGGAAAGACTGCGTTCTTTGTGTGTATGGACAAATGGGTGTGTGGGGGAGAGAGATAGGTTTGTGTGTGTGAGTGTGTGTATAGAGATGGGAGTGTGTGTGGAGGGTGCAACAGGGGATGTGTGGAGGGAGAAAGGGGGAGTGTGTAGACTGGGCAGGAATGGGGGAGAAGCGTGGGTTCTGAAAGGAGAGACGTGCATGTGCATGTGTGTGTAGAGACTGGGCTGTGTGTGGGGGGGTGTGTGTTTTTGTGCACATGTGGAGAGACGGGGTGTGTGTGGAGGGAGAGGTATATGTGTGTGTGTGTTGAGTGACAGAAGTGTGAATGTGCATGGGGAGATAGGGTTGTGTGTGTTTCTGGAGTGACTGTGTATTTGGAGGGAGACTTGGGGGTGTTTGTGTGGAGGCAGACATGGGTGTGTGTGTGTGTGTGTGTGGAGAGACTGCAGTGAGCATGTGGGGGTGTGTGGCCACAGTGGTGTGTGGGTGCAGGTGGAAACAGGTGTATGTGTGTAGAGATGGGTGTATGTGTGGAGGGAGAGATAGGCATGTGTGTGTATTTGTAGAAAGTGAGATGGTGTGTGGTGGGGGGGTTTGTGTAGAGATGGGGTTATTGTCTTTGAACAGACGTACAAGGAGAGTATGGGTGAGACACGTGTTTGCGTGGAGGGAGAGATGGGTGTGTGTGTGTGTTAGACGGGCGAGTGGGTGTGGAGCCACAGGGGGAGCATATATTGAGAGAGACTGGGCAAGATGGAGGGAGAAACAGGGATTGTGGAAGGACAGACGTGTGTATGTGTGTGTGTGTGTGTGTACAGCCTGACATATGGGTGGGGAGGGAGAGATCAGTTGAGTGTGTGGAGCAAGATATGGGAAGTGTGTGTGTGTGTGTGTGTGTGTGTGTGAAGGAAGAGATGGAGTGTGCGTCTGAGTGTGTGGAGAGAATGGTTTGTGTGTTTGTGTGTGGAAATTAGGCTGTGTCTCTGTTTTTGTGTATGTGGGGAGATATAGGGTGTGTGTATAGGGAGAGATGTGTGTGTGTTTGCGTGTGTGTATGGATGGGTAGACAGGTTCGTGTGTGTCGGGGGTGACTCTGTGTGTGGAGGGAGAGCTGGGGTGTGTTACTGGAGGGAGAACTGGGGATGTTTGTGTGGAGGGAGAGATAGGGGTGTGTGTGTCTGTGTGTGTGTGTGTTGGAGAGACTGGAGACTGAGTTTGTGGAGACTGGGGTGCTTGTGTGGGTGTGGAGGTGGAGACGGGTGTATGTGTGTAGAGAAGGTGTGTGAGTAGAGGGAGAGACTGTGGAAGGTGAGTGTGTGTGGAGAGACTAGAGGGGTGTGGAGGGATAGACAGGGGTGTGTGTGCATGTAGAGACACTGATGTGTATGTGTGTGTGTTGAGATACTGGGGTGTCTGTATGTTCCAGGTAATGGGTGTGTGTGTGTGTGTGTGTGTAGACATGGGTTTATGTGGGAGTTGAGGCAGAGTAGAGGGTTTGGAGGGAGAGTAGTGGATGTGTGTGTGGAACTAGAGAAGAGTTTGTGTTGTGTTTGGACAAAATAGGTTGTGCATATGTGTGGAGAGACAGGAGTGTGTGGAGGGAGAGACGTTTGTGTGTTTGTGGGAGGTGAAACAGGTGTGTGTGTGTAGGGAGTGATTCGGGTTGGAGAGGGAGACAGAGGTGTGGGTGTTTGTGATTGTGGGTAAATGGGTGTGTGTGTCTGTATGGGAGTGTAGAGACTGGGTTGTGGGTGTGGAGGGAGAGAAAGGGGTAGGGAGAGATGTGTGTGGGGGGGGTATGGAGGGAGAGATGAAAGGATTAGGGGGGCATATGAGGGTGTGTGGAAGAATGTGTAGGGAAGGGGTTGATTTGTGGAGGGACAGATGGGGGTTTAGAGGGAGAGATAGGTGTGTGTGTGTGTGTAGGGAGATATGGGTGTGTGTGTGAGTGTGTATGTAGAGATGGAAATATGTGTGTGAGGAACCACACGGGTAGCATATAGAGAGAGAGACCGGGCAGGATGGAGGGAGAAACAGGGATAGTGGAAGGACACGTGTGTGTGTGTGTGTGTGTGTGTGTGTTTGTGTGTGTACAGCCTGACATATGGGTGGGGAGGGAGAGATCGGTTGAGTGTGTGGAGCGAGATATGGGAAGTTTGTGTGCGTGTGTGTGAAGGGGGAGATGCAGTATGGGTCTTAGTGTATGTGTGTGGAGAGAATGGTTTCTGTGCTTGTGTGTGGAAACTAGGCTGTGTCTGTGTTTTTGTGTACGTGTCCAGATATGGGGTTGCGTGTAGGGAATGATGTGTGTGTGTTTGCATGTGTGTGTGGATGGGGAGACAAGTTTGTGTGTGTCTGGAGTGACAGTGTGTGTGTGGAGGGAGAGCTGCGGTGTGTTTCTGGAGGGAGACCTGGGGATGATTGTGTGGAGGGAGAATTACAGGTGTGTGTGTGTGTGTGTCTGTAGAGAGAGAGACAGGGGGTGTGTGGAGAGAGGGAGGAGTGTCTGTGAGTGCGAGTGTTAGAGAAAGAGTGATGTATGTGTTTGGGGTGATTAGGGTGTGGTTGTGAAGGGAGTGACAGGGAGATGTGGAGTGAGACATGGGTGTGATTTTGGGGGGTGTTGGAGAGATGGTGGGGCAAAAGAGACTGCAGTGTTTGGGTATGTGTGTGTGTGTTGCTGAGGGAGGGATTGGGGTTTATGTTTGTGTAGACTGGGGTGCTTGTGTGGGTGTGGACGTAGAGATGGGAGTATGTGTGTAGAGAAGGGGTGTAAGTGGAGGGAGAGACTGTGGAAGGCGTGTGTGTGTGTGTGTGTAGAGCCCAGAGGGGTGTGGAGGGATAGACGGAGGGGTGTGTGGTTGTGTGCACTTTGAGACATTGACGTGTGTGTGTGTGTGTTGAGAGACTGGGGTGTCTGTATCTTTCGGGCAATGGGAATGTGGGTGTTGATGGAGAGAAATCAGTGTGTGTGTGTATTTGTGTGTGTGTGTGTAGAGAAGGAAGTATGTGGAATCTGAGAGCGGGAAGAGGGTATGGAGGGACACTAGGGGGTGTGTGTGTATGTGTGTGTGTATGTGTGTATGGAGAGACTAGGTTGTGCCTGGATGTGGAGAGATGGGAGGTGTGGGGAGAGAGAGACATTTCTCTGTGCGTGTATGGAAGGTGAAACGGATGTGTGTGTGTGTGTGTGTGTGTGTGTGTAAGACTGGCGTGTGTGTGTGGAGCGAGAGATGGAAGGAGTCTGGGGTGTTTGTTGGAAAAAGAGATACAGTGTAGGTCAGTGCAAACGTGTGCTGGAGACATTGGGGTGTTGGGGTACACACATGGAGAGACGTGGGTGTGTGTAGAGACTGGGGTATGACTGTGGTTGGAGCAACTGTAGTGTGGAGGGCGAGACGGGTGTGAGTTTATGCGTTTGTGTGAGGAGACACTGGGGGGTCAGTGTGCCAGGGGAGAGGGGAGGACTGTGTAGCGAGAGAATGAGGAGGGTGTGGAGGGAGGAACCGATTTGTGTGTCTCTGAAAAGTGTTGTGTTGGGTGTGGAGGGAGAGACAGCATAGTGTAAAGGGAGGGACTCATGGGTGTGTGTTTGTGTTCAGAGGGAGACTGGCTTGTGTGTGTGTGTGTTTTCGTGTGCATGTGGAGAGACGTGTTGTGTGTGTGTGGGGGGGTGATGGCGGTGTGAGTGTGCAGGGAGAGCCAGGGGCGTGTTTCTGGAAGGAGTATTGGTGGTGTCTGTGTGGACTGACATATAGGTGTGTGTGTGTGTGAGTGTGTGCACCTCTTTGTGTGGAGATCTGGTTGTTAGTGTCTCTTTGCGTGTGCACCCATGGAGAGACTGGGGTGCATGTGGGTGTGTGTGGAGAAAGGGGTGTGTGGGTGTAGGTAGAAACAGGTGTATTGGTGTAGAGATGGGAGTGCATGTGTGGATGGAGAGACAGGTGACTGTGCATGTATGTGTGTTGGTAGAGAAATTGGGGTATTGCTTGTGGAGGGCAGCATGGGCTGTGTGTGTGTATTCAGAGAGACTAGGGTGTGCATGTGGAGGGAGAGATGGGTGTCTGTATGTGGAGAGACGGGAGATGTGTGGAGAGAGGGGTGTTGTATGTGTGTTTGTGGAGAAACAGGAAGTGAGTGGAGGGAGAGAAAGGGGTGTGTGTGTGTATGTCGAGAGCCTGGGGTGTGGTTGTGGAGAGCTGAGGGATGTGGAGCAAGAGATGGGTGTGTGTTGGGGAGCAGGGCTGGAGAGATGGGGAGGTGGAGAGGGAGACTGGGGTGTTCAGTTGTGTGTGTGTGTATGTGTGTGTGTGGAAGGAGAGACGGGGGGTTGTGAAAGGAGAGTTAGCAGGTGTATATGGAGAGTCGGGGTGTGAGTGTGGATGGAGAACAGGGGTGTTAGTCTGTGGAGAGACTGGAGTTTAAATGAGGAGGAAGAAATGGGTGTGTGAGTGTGTAGGGAAAGATAGGGTGTTTGTAGGGTGAGACGTGTGTTTGTGTGTGTGTGTGTGGAGAGACTAGGGTGTGTACTGAGAGATGGGGGGACAGGAAGGAGACACAGGTGTGTGTGTAGCAAGAGACGGGGGGATGAGTGGTTATGTGTGTGGAGGGAGAGCTACAGTGTGGGTTGCTGTGAGTAGAGAGCAGAGGGGTGTGTGTGTGTGTGTGTGTGTACAGATGAGAGTATGTGGGCGCTGAGGGAGGCAAGAGGGTTTGGAGGGACAGTAGGGTGTGTGTGTGTGTGTGTGGAGAGACTAGGTTGTGCCTGCTTGTGGAGAGATGGGAGGTGTGTGGAGCGAGAGACATTTCTCTGTGCGTGTACGGAAGGTGAAACAGATGTGTGTCTATGTGTGTCCATTGGAGTGCGTGTGTGTGTGTGTGTGTGTTTGTGGAGAGACTGGGCCCTATTTTTGTTTCTTTGCACTTGTGGAGTGACTGGGATGTGTGTGGGGTGTGTCTCTGGAGAGAATGGGGTTTCTTTGGAGCGATAGATGTGTGATTGTGTATGTGCAGGTAGAGACATGGTTGTGTGGGGTGTGTGTGTACAGATGGGGTCGTTGTGTGTTTCTGGAGCGGTGGAAGTATAGGTGTGGAGGGAGAGACAGTGTTGTGTGTGTTGGTGAGTGTGTGGAGAGTTGGATGTGTGTGGGATTTCAGGGTGGATCCGGGGTGTGTGTGTGGTGAGACTGCTTTGTGTGTGTGCGTGTACAGGGACACATGGGTGTGTGTGGAGGGAGACACAGAGTGAGTGGGGGTGAAAGACAGCTGTGTGTGTGTGGAGGGAGAGATGAGATTGTGTGTTTGAGTGTGTGTGTAAAAATGGGAGTGTGAGTGGTAGAAGAAAAGGGGAACATGTACAGTGAGTAATGGAGGGACAAATGGGGGTTGTTCAAGGAGAGGTGTGTGTATGTGTTTGTGTGTGTATCTAGAGACTAGGGGCTGCAGAGGGAGAGATAGGAGTGTGTGTGTGTGTGTGTGTGTATCTAGAGACGAGGGGGTGTGGAGGGAGAGACAGGTGTATGTATGTAGAGATGGGGGTGTGTGTGGAGGGAGAGATAGGTATGTGTGTGTATTTGTATGTGTGTACTGCAGAGATGAGGTTGTAGAAAGTGAGATGGTGTGTGGTGGGGGGTCTGTGTAGAGATGGGGTTGTTGTGCTTCAACAGACATACAAGGAGAGTATGGGTGAGACACACGTGTGTGTTTGCATGGAGGAAGAGATGGGTGTGTGTGTGTGTTAGACCGGCGTGTGGGTGTGGAGCCACAGCGGGAGCATATACTGAGAGACTGGGCAAGATGGAGGGAGAAACAGGGATTGTGGAAGGACACACGTTTGTGTGTGAGTGTGTGTGTACAGCCTGACATATGGGTGGGGAGGGAGAGATCAGTTGAGTGTGTGGAGCAAGATATGGGAAGTGTGTGTGTGTTGTGTGTGTTGTGTGTGTGTGTGTGTGTGAAGGAAGAGATGCAGTGTGGGTCTGAGTGTGTGTGTGTGGAGAGAATGGTTTGTGTGTTTGTGTGTGGAAACTAGGCTGTGTCTGTGTTTTTGTGCATGTGGGCAGATATGGGGTGTGTGTGTAGGGAGAGATGTGTGTGTGTTTGCGTGTGTGTATGGATGGGTAGACAGGTTCGTGTGTGTCTGGGGTGACACTGTGTGTGTGGAGGGAGAGCTGGGGTGTGTTACTGGAGGGAGACCTGGGGATGTTTGTGTGGAGGGAGAGATAGGGGTGTGTGTGTCTGTGTGTGTGTGTGTTGGAGAGACTGGAGACTGAGTTTGTGGAGACTGGGGTGCTTGTGTGGGTGTGGAGGTGGAGACGGGTGTATGTGTGTAGAGAAGGTGTGTGAGTAGAGGGAGAGACTGTGGAAGGTGAGTGTGTGTGGAGAGACTAGAGGGGTGTGGAGGGATAGACAGGGGTGTGTGTGCATGTAGAGACAATGATGTGTATGTGTGTGTGTTGAGAGACTGGGGTGTCTGTATGTTCCAGGTAATGGGTGTGGGTGTGTGTAGACATGGGTTTATGTGGGAGTTGAGGGAGTGAAGAGGGTTTGGAGGGAGAGTAGTGGATGCGTGTGTGGAACTAGAGAAGAGTTTGTGTTGTGTTTGGACAAACTAGGTTGTGCATATGTGTGGAGAGACAGGAGTGTGTGGAGGGAGAGACGTTTGTGTGTTTGTGGGAGGTGAAACAGGTGTGTGTGTAGGGAGGGATTCGGGTTGGAGAGCGAGACAGAGGTGTGGTTGTTTGTGATTGTGGGTAAATGGGTGTGTGTGTGTGTATGCGAGTGTAGAGACTGGGTTGTGGGTGTGGAGGGAGAGAAAGGGGTAGGGAGAGGTGTGTGTGGGGGGGGTATGGAGGGAGAGATGAAAGGGTTACGGGGGCAGATGAGGGTGTGTGGAAGAATGTGTAGGGAAGGGGTTGATTTGTGGAGGGAGGGATGGGGGTTTAGAGGGAGAGATAGGTGTGTGTGTGTGTAGGGAGATATGGGTGTGTGTGTGAGTGTGTATGTAGAGATGGAAATATGTGTGTGAGGAACCACACGGGTAGCATATAGAGAGAGAGACCGGGCAGGATGGAGGGAGAAACAGGGATAGTGGAAGGACACGTGTGTGTGTGTGTGTGTGTGTGTGTGTGTGTGTGTGTGTGTGTACAGCCTGACATATGGGTGGGGAGGGAGAGATCGGTTGAGTGTGTGGAGCGAGATATGGGAAGTTTGTGTGCGTGTGTGTGAAGGGGGTGATGCAGTGTGGGTCGTAGTGTATGTGTGTGGAGAGAATGGTTTCTGTGCTTGTGTGTGGAAACTAGGCTGTGTCTGTGTTTTTGTGTACGCGTCCAGATATGGGGTTGCATGTAGGGAATGATGTGTGTGTGTTTGCATGTGTGTGTGGATGGGGAGACAAGTTTGTGTGTGTCTGGAGTGACAGTGTGTGTGTGGAGGGAGAGCTGCAGTGTGTTTCTGGAGGGAGACCAGGGGATGATTGTCTGGAGGGAGAATTACAGGTGTGTGTGTGTGTGTGTGTGTGTGTCTGTAGAGAGAGAGATAGGAGGTGTGTGGAGAGAGGGAGGAGTGTCTGTGAGTGCGAGTGTTAGAGAAAGAGTGATGTATGTGTTTGGGGTGATTAGGGTGTGGTTGTGAAGGGAGTGGCAGGGAGATGTGGAGTGAGACATGGGTGTGTTTTTGGGGGGTGTTGGAGAGATGGTGGGGCAAAAGAGACTGCAGTGTTTGGGTGTGTGTGTGTGTGTTGCTGAGGGAGGGATTGGGGTTTATGTTTGTGTAGACTGGGGTGCTTGTGTGGGTGTGGACGTAGAGACGGGAGTATGTGTGTAGAGAAGGGGTGTAAGTGGAGGGAGAGACTGTGGAAGGTGTGTGTGTGTGTGTAGAGCCCAGAGGGGTGTGGAGGGATAGACGGAGGGGTGTGCGGTTGTGTGCACTTTGAGACATTGATGTGTGTGTGTGTGTGTGTGTGTGTGTGTTGAGAGACTGGGGTGTCTGTATCTTTCGGGCAATGGGAATGTGGGTGTTGATGGAGAGAAATCAGTGTGTGTGTGTATTTGTGTGTGTGTATGTTTGTATGGAGAGACTAGGTTGTGCCTGCATGTGGACAGATGGGAGGTGTAGGAGAGAGAGAGACATTTCTCTGTGCGTGTATGGAAGGTGAAATGGATATGTGTATGTGTGTGTGTGCGTGTGTGTGTGTGTAAGACTGGCGTGTGGGTTTGCAGCGAGAGATGGAAGGAGTCCGGGGTGTGTGTTGGAAAAAGAGATACAGTGTAGGTCAGTGCAAACATGTGTGCTGGAGACATTGGGGTGTTGGGGTACACACATGGAGAGACGTGGGTGTGTGTAGAGACTGGGGTATGAGTGTGGTTGGAGCAACAGTGCTGTGGAGGGCGAGACGGGTGTGAGTTTATGCGTTTGTGTGAGGAGACATTGGGGGGTCAGTGTGCCAGGGCAGAGGGGAGGAATGTGTAGCGAGAGAATGAGGAGGGTGTGGAGGGAGAAACCGATTTGTGTGTCTCTGAAAAGTGTTGTGTTGGGTGTGGAGGGAGAGACAGCATAGTATAAAGGGAGGGACGCATGGGTGTGTGTCTGTGTTCAGGGGGAGACTGGCTTGTGTGTGTGTGTCTGTGAAGACTATGGTGTGTGTGTTTTCGTGTGCATGTGGAGAGACGTGTTGTGTGTGTGTGTGGAGTGATGGTGGTGTGAGTGTGCAGGGAGAGCCAGTGGCATGTTTCTGGAAGGAGTGTTGGTGGTGTCTGTGGGAACTGACATATAGGGGTGTGTGTGTGTGAGTGTGTGCACCTGTTTGTGTGGAGATCTGTTTGTTAGTGTCTCATTGCGTGTGCACACATGGAGAGACTGGGGTGCATGTGGGTGTGTGTGGAGAAAGGGGTGTGTGGGTGTAGGTAGAAACAGGTGTATTGGTGTAGAGATGGGAGTGCATGTGTGGATGGAGCGACAGGTGACTGTGCATGTATGTGTGTTGGTGGAGAAATCGGGGGATTGGTTGTGGAGGGAAGGATGGGCTGTGTGTGTGTATTCAGAGAGACTAGGGTGTGCATGTGGAGGGAGAGAGGGGTGTTTGTGTGTATGTGGAGAGACGGGAGATGTGTGGAGAGAGGGGTGTTGTATGTGTGTTTGTGGAGAAACAGGAAGTGAGTGGAGGGACAGAAAGGTGTGTGTGTGTGTATGTCGAGAGCCTGGGGTGTGGTTGTGGAGAGCTGAGGGATGTGGAGCAAGAGATGGGTGTGTGTCGGGGAGCAGGGCTGGAGAGATGGGGAGGTGGAGAAGGAGACTGGGGTGTTCAGTTGTGTGTGTGTGTGGAAGGAGAGACGGGGTTGTGAAAGGAGTGTTAGCAGGTGTATATGGAGAATCGGGGTGTGAGTGTGGATGGAGAACAGGGGTGTTAGTCTGTGGAGAGACTGGAGTTTAAATGAGGAGGAAAAAATGGGTGTGTGAGTGTGTAGGGAAAGATAGGGTGTTTGTAGGGTGAGACGTGTGTTTGTGTGTGTGTGTGTGTGGAGAGACTAGGGTGTGTACTGAGAGATGGGGGGACAGGAAGGAGACACAGGTGTGTGTGTAGCAAGAGACGGGGGGATGAGTGGTTATGTGTGTGGAGGGAGAGCTACAGTGTGGGTTGCTGTGACTAGAGAGCAGAGGGGTGTGTGTGTGTGTGTGTGTGTACAGATGAGAGTATGTGGGCGCTGAGGGAGGCAAGAGGGTTTGGAGGGACAGTAGGGTGTGTGTGTGTGTGTGTGTGGAGAGACTAGGTTGTGCCTGCTTGTGGAGAGATGGGAGGTGTGTGGAGCGAGAGACATTTCTCTGTGCGTGTACGGAAGGTGAAACAGATGTGTGTGTGTGTGTGTGTGTCCATGTGAGTGTGTGTGTGTGTGTGTGTTTGTGGAGAGACTGGGCCCTGTTTTTGTTTCTTTGCACTTGTAGAGTGACTGGGATGTGTGTGGGGTGTGTCTCTGGAGAGAATGGGGTTTGTTTGGAGCGATAGATGTGTGATTGTGTATGTGCAGGTAGAGACATGGTTGTGTGGGGTGTGTGTGTACAGATGGGGTCGTTGTGTGTTTCTGGAGCAGTGGAAGTATAGGTGTGGAGGGAGAGACAGTGTTGTGTGTGGAGAGTTGGATGTGTGTGGGATTTCAGGGTGGATCCGGGGTGTGTTTGTGGTGAGACTGCTTTGTGTGTGTGCATGGATAGGGACACATGGGTGTGTGTGGAAGGAGACACAGAGTGAGTGGGGGTGAAAGACAGCTGTGTGTGTGTGGAGGGAGAGATGAGTTTGTGTGTTTGAGTGTGTGTGCAAAAATGGGAGTGTGAGTGGTAGAAGAAAAGGGGAACATGTACAGTGAGTGATGGAGGGACAAATGGGGGTTGTGCAAGGAGAGGTGTGTGTATGTGTTTGTGTGAGTATCTAGAGACTAGGGGGTGCGGAGGGAGAGATAAGAGCGTGTGTGTGTGTGTGTGTGTATCTAGAGACGAGGGGGTGTGGAGGGAGAGACAGGTGTATGTGTGTAGAGATGGGGGTGTGTGTGGAGGGAGAGATAGATATGTGTGTGTATTTGTATGTGTGTACTGCAGAGATGAGGTTGTAGAAAGTGAGATGGTGTGTGGTTGGGGGTCTGTGTAGAGATTGGGTTGTTGTGTTTCAACAGACATACAAGGAGAGTATGGGTGAGACACACGTGTGTGTTTGCATGCAGGAAGATGTGTGTGTGTGTGTGTGTTAGACCGACTTGTGGGTGTGGAGCCACAGCGGGAGCATATACTGAGAGACTGGGCAAGATGGAGGGAGAAACAGGGATTGTGGAAGGACACACGTTTGTGTGTGTGTGTGTGTGTACAGCCTGACATATGGGTGGGGAGGGAGAGATCAGTTGAGTGTGTGGAGCAAGATATGGGAAGTGTGTGTGTGTTGTGTGTGTGTGTGTGTGAAGGAAGAGATGCAGTGTGGGTCTGAGTGTGTGTGTGTGGAGAGAATGGTTTGTGTGTTTGTGTGTGGAAACTAGGCTGTGTCTGTGTTTTTGTGCATGTGGGCAGATATGGGGTGTGTGTGTAGGGAGAGATGTGTGTGTGTTTGCGTGTGTGTATGGATGGGTAGACAGGTTCGTGTGTGTCTGGGGTGACACTGTGTGTGTGGAGGGAGAGCTGGGGTGTGTTACTGGAGGGAGACCTGGGGATGTTTGTGTGGAGGGAGAGATAGGGGTGTGTGTGTCTGTGTGTGTGTGTTGGAGAGACTGGAGACTGAGTTTGTGGAGACTGGGGTGCTTGTGTGGGTGTGGAGGTGGAGACGGGTGTATGTGTGTAGAGAAGGTGTGAGAGTAGAGGGAGAGACTGTGGAAGGTGAGTGTGTGTGGAGAGACCAGAGGGGTGTGGAGGAATAGACGGGTGTGTGTGCATGTGTGTGCATGTAGAGACACTGATGTGTATGTGTGTGTGTTGAGAGACTGGGGTGTCTGTATGTTTCAGGTAATGGGTGTGTGTGTGTGTAGACATGGGTTTATGTGGGAGTTGAGGGAGAGAAGAGGGTTTGGAGGGAGAGTAGTGGATGTGTGTGTGGAACTAGAGAAGTGTTTGTGTTGTGTTTGGAGAGACTAGGCTGTACATGTGTGTGGAGAGACAGGGGTGTGTGGAGGGAGAGACGTTTGTGTTTCTGTGGAAGGTGAAACAGGTGTGTGTGTGTAGGGAGGGATTCGGGTTGGAGAGGGAGACAGAGGTGTGGTTGTTTGTGATTGTGGGTAAATGGGTGTGTGTGTGGGTGTGGGTGTGTAGAGACTGGGTTGTGGGTGTGGAGGGAGAGAAGGGGTAGGGAGAGATGTGTGTATGTGTGTCTGTGTGTGTGTGTGTGTCTGTGTATGGAGGGAGAGATGAAAGGGTTAGTGGGGCAGATGAGGGTGTGTGGAAGAATGTGTAGAGAAGGGGTTGATTTGTGGAGGGAGAGATGGGGTGTTCAGAGGGAGAGATAGGTGTGTGTGTGTGTGTGTGTGTGTAGGGAGATATGAGTTTGTGTGTGAGTGTGTATGTAAAGATGGCAGTGTGTGTGTAAGGAACAACGGGGGAGCATATAGAGAGAGAGACTGGGCAGGATGGAGGGAGAAACGGATAGTGGAAGACCGACGAGTGTGTGTGTGTGTGTGTACAGCCTGACATATGGGTGGGTAGGTAGAAATCGGTTGAGTGTGTGGAGTGAGATATGGGAAGTTTCTTTGTGTGTGTGTGTCTGTGTGTGTGAAGGGAGAGATGCAGTGTCGTTCTGAGTGTACGTATGTGGAGAGAATGGTTTATGCATTTGTGTGTGAAACTAGGCTGTGTCTGTGTTTTTGTGTACGTGTGCAGATATGGGGTGTGTGTGTAGGGAGTGATGTGTGTGTGTTAGCATGTGTGTGAGGATGGGGAGACAGTTTTGTGTATGTCTGGAGTAACAGTGTGTTTGTGGAGGGAGAGCTGCTGTGTGTTTTTGGAGGGAGACCTGGGGATGATTGTGTGGAGGGAGAGATACGAGTGTGTGTGTGTGGAGAGAGAGAGAGACAGGAGGTGTGTGGAGAGAGGGAGGGGTGTCTGTGGGTGCATGTGTTAGAGACAGCGTGATGTATGTGTTTGGAGAGATTGGGGTGTGGTTGTGAAGGGACTGGCAGGGTGTTGTGGAGTGAGACATGGGTGTGTTTTCGGGGGGTGTGGGAGAGATGGTGGGGAGAAAGGGACTACAGTGCTGGGGTGTGTGTGTGTGTGTTGCTGAGGGAGGGAATGGGGTTTATGTTTGTGTAGACTGGGGTGCTTGTGTGGGAGTGGATGTAGAGACGGGAGTATGTGTGTAGAGAAGGGGTGAAAGTGGAGGGAGAGACAGTGGAATGTGTGTGTGTGTGTGTAGAGCCCAGAGGGGTGTGGAGGGATAGACGGAGGGGTGTGCGGTTGTGTGCACTTGGAGACATTGATGTGTGTGTGTGTGTGTGTGCGTGTGTTGAGAGACTGGGGTGTCTATCTTTCGGGCAGTGGGAATATGGGTGCGGACGAAGAGAAATCAGTGTGTGTGTGTATTCGTTTGCATGTGTGTGTAGAGATGGGAGTATGTGGGATCTGAGGGCGGGAAGAGTGTTTGGAGGGACAGTAGGGTGTGTGTGTGTTTGTGTAAGACTAGCGTGTGGGTGTGGAGCGAGAGATGGAAGGAGTCCGGGAGTGTGTGTTGGAAGAAGAGATATGGTGTGGGTCGGTGCGACCGTATGTGTGCTGGAGACATTGGGGTGTTGGTGTACACACATGGAGAGACGTGGGTGCGTGTATAGAGACTGGAGTATGACTGTGGTTGGAGCAACGGTGGTGTGGAGGGCGAGATGGGTGAGAGTTTAGGCGTTTGTGTGAGGAGACACTGGGGGGTCAGTTTGCCAGGGAACAGGGGAGGAATGTGTAGGGAGGGAATGAGGAGGGTGTGGAGGGAGAAACCGATTTGTCTGTGAAAAGAGGGATTTGTTGGGGTGGAGGGAGAGACAGGGAAGTGTAAAGGGAGAGACACATGTGTGTGTGTTTGTGTGCAGGGGGAGACTGGCTTGTGTATGTGTGTGTGTGTGCATAGAGACTATGCTGTGTGTTTTTGGAGACTACAGTGTGTGTGTTTTCGTGTGCATGTGGAGAGATGTGGTGTGTGTGTTTGTGGAGTGATGGTGGTGTGTGTGTGGAGGGAGAGCCAGGGGCGTGTTTCTGGAAGGAGTGCTGGGGGTGTCTGTGTGGACTGACAGATAGGTGTGTGTGTGTGTGAGTGTGTGTGCACCTCTTTGTGTGGAGAATGGGTTGTTAGTGTCTCTTTGTGTGTGCACCCATGGAAAGACTGGGGTGCATGTGGGTGTGTGTGCAGAAAGGGGTGTGTGGTTGTAGGTAGAAACGGGGTATTTGTGTAGAGATGAGAGTGCATGTGTGGATACAGCAACAGGTGACTGTGCATGTATGTGCATTGGTGGAGAGACCAGGGGATTGGTTGTGGAGGGAAAGATGGGGGGGAGTATTCAGAGAGACTAGGGTGTGCATGTGGAGGGACAGATGAGTGTTTGTGTGTATGCGGAGAGCCGGGAGATGTGTGGAGAGAGGGGTGTTGTATGTGTATTTGTTTGAGGAGAAACAGGAAGTGAGTGGAGGGACAGAAAGGGTGTGTGTATGTCGAGAGACTGGGGTGTTCAGTTGTGTGTGTGTGTGTGTGTGTCTGTGTATGAGAGCACACAGGAGTATGAGTGTGGTAATAGAGAGTGTGAGTGTGTGAGTGTGGAAGGAGAGACAGAGGGTTGTGAAAGGAGAGTTGGAAGGTATATATGGAGAGTCGGGAGTGTGAGTGTGGACAGAGAACAGGGGTGTTAGTCTGTGGAGAGACTAGAGTTTAAATGCGGTGGAAGAAATGGGTGTGTGTGTTTGTAGGGAGAGATAGGTTGCTTGTAGGGAGAGACGTGTGTGTGTGTGTATGTGTGGAGCGACTAGGGTGTGTATTGAGAGATGGGGGACTGGAACGACACACGTGTGTGTGTATAGCAGGAGACGGGGGGATGTGTGGTGATGTGTGTGGAGGGAGAGCTACAGTGTGGGTTGCTGTGAGTAGAGACCAGAGGGGTGTGTGTGTGTGTGTGTGTGTGTGTGTGTGTGTGTGTGTCTATGTGTGGAGAGACTGGGATTTGAGTGAGAAAGCAGAGATGTGAGGATGAGGAGGGAGATTCAGGGGGGGTGTGAAGGAAGAGAAACATATAGTGTTTTTATGAGTGGAGTAATGGGTGTGTGAGTGCGTATGTGTGTGTGTAGAGAATGGAGTATGTACATGGAGGAAGACAGGTGTGTGAGTGTGTGGGGCCAGACGGGCATGTAACTGTAGAGGGAGAGATGTGTATGTGTCTGTGTGTTTGTGTGTGTGTGTGTGTGTGTGTGTGTGTGTGTGTGTAGATTGGGTTGTTTGTGTGCATAGAGAGTGAGGTGTGCTTGTGGAGGGAGAGGAGGGAGAATGTGGAGCAAAAAATGGGTGTGTGTTGGGGGCAGCTGGAAACATGATGGTAGGAGGAAGAGACTGGGGTGTTTAGGTGTGTGTGTGTAGCGAGAGACACGTTGTGGGTCTTAGTAGGTGTGTATGTGTGTTGGAGAGACTGGGGATTGTGTTTGTGGTGACTGGGGTGCTTGTTGGGGTGTGGAGCTAGAGACTGGAGCCTGTGTGTACAGAAGGGGTGTAAGTGGAAGAAGAGACTGTTGAAGATGTCTGTGTGTGTGTAGAGCCCAGAGTGGTGTGGAGGGATAGACAGTGGTGTGTGGGGGGGCATGTGCACTTAGACACATTGATTTGTGTGTGTGTGTGTATGTGTTGAGAGACTGGGGTGTCTGTATGTTTCAGGCAATGGGAATGTGGGTGTGGACAGAGAAATCAGTGTGTGTGTACGTGTACATGTGTGTGCACGTGTGTGTGTGTGTAGAGATGGGAGTATGTGGGCACTGAGGGAGGGAAGAGGGTTTGGAGGGACAGTAGGGTGTATGTGTTTGTGTGTGTGAACGAAGAGATGCAGTGTGGGTCTGAGTGTGTGTGTGGAGAGAATGATTTGTGTGTTTGTTTGTGGAAACTTGGCTGTGTCTGTCTTTTTGTGTATGTGGGCAGATATGGGGTGTGTGTGTAGGGAGAGATGTGTGTGTGTCTGCGTGTGTGTATGGATGGGGAGACAGGTTTGTGTGTGTCTGGAGTGACAGTGTGTGTGTGGAGTGAGTGTTGGGGTGTGTTACTGGAGGGCGACCTGGGGATGTTTGTGTGGAGGGAGAAATAGGTGTGTGTGTGTGTGTGTTGGTGAGACTGGAGATTGTGTTTGTGGAGACTGGGGGCTTGTGTGCGTGTGGAGGTAGAGATGCGTGTATGTGTGTAGAGAAGTTGTGTGAGTAGAGGGAGAGACTGTGGAGGTGAGTGTGTGTGGAGAGACTAGAGACTAGAGGGGTGTGGTGGGATAGACTGGGTTGTGTGTGCATTTGGAGACATTGATGTGTATGTGTGTGTGTTGAGAGACTGGTGTGTCAGTATGTTTCAGGTAATGGGTGTGTGTATGTACGTGTGTGTGTAGACATGGATGTATGTGGGAGTTGAGGGAGAAAAGAGGGTTTTGAGGGAGAGTAGTGAATGTGTGTGTGGAACTAGAGAAGTGCTTGTGTTGTGTTTGGGGAGACTAGGTTTGCATGTGTGTGGAGAGACAGGAGTGTGTGGAGGGAGACACGTTTATGTGTCTGTGGAAGGTGAAACAGGTGTGTGTGTGTGTGTAGTGAGGGATTCGGGTTGTGGAGGGAGACACAGGTGTGGGTGTTTGTGATTGTGGGTAAATGGGTGTGTGTGTGTATGGGTGTGTAGAGGCTGGGTTGTGGGTGTGGAGGGAGAGAAAGGAGTAGGGAGCGATGGGTGTATGTGTGTGTGTGTTTGTGTGTGTACGGAGGGAGAGATGAAAGGGTTAGGGGCACAGATGAGGGTGTGTGGAAGAATGTGTAGGGAAGGGGTTGATTTGTGGAGGGAGAGATGGGGGTTTAGAGGGAGAGATAGGTGTGTGTGTGTAGGGAGATATGGGTGTGTGTGTGAGTGTGTATGTAGAGATGGAAATATGAGTGTGAGGAACCACACGGGTAGCATAGAGAGAGAGAGACTGGGCAGGATGGAGGGAGAAACAGGGATAGTGGAAGGACAGACGTGTGTGTGTGTGTGTGTGTGCACAGCCTGACATATGGGTGGGGAGGGAGAGATTTGTTGAGTGTGTGGAGTGAGATATGGGAAGTTCCTTTGTGTGTGTGTGAAGGGAGAGATGCAGTGTGGGTCTGAGTGTATGTGTGTGGAGAGAATGGTTTGTGTGTTTGTGTGTGGAAACTAGGATGTGTCTGTGTTTTTGTGTACGTGTGCAGATATGGGGTGTGTGTGTAGGGACTGATGTGTGTGTGTTTCCCTTTGTGTGTGGATGGGGAGACAGGTTTGTGTATGTCTGGAGTAACAGTGTGTGTGTGTGGAGGGAGAGCTGCTGTGTGTTTTTGGAGGGAGACCTGGGTATGATTGTGTGGAGGGAGAGATAGGGGTGTGTGTGTGTAGAGAGAGAGAGAGACAGGAGGTGTGTGGAGAGAGGGAGGGGTGTCTGTGGGTGCGTGTGTTAGAGACACGGTGATGTATGTGTTTGGAGAGATTGGGGTGTGGTTGTGAAGGGAGACCTGGGGATGTTTGTGTGGAGGGAGTGATAGGTTTGTGTTTTTGTGTGTGTGTATGTGTGTATCTGTGTGTGTGTAGAGAGACAGGAGGTGTGTGGAGAGAGGGAGGGGTGATTATGTCTGCATGTGTAGAGACAGGATGATGTTTGTGTTTGGAGAAATTGGGGTGTGGTTGTGAAGGGAGCGCCAGGGAGATGTGGAGTGAGATGGGTGTGTTTCTGCGGGGTGTGGGAGAGACGGTGGGGAGAAAAGACTGCAGTGTTTGTGTGTGTGTGTGTGTGTGTGTGTGTTGCTGAGGGAGGGACTGGGGTTTCTGTTTGTGTAGACTGATGTGCTTGTGTGGGTGTGGATGTAGAGATGGGAGTATGTGTGTAGAGAAGGGATGTAAGTGGAGGGAGAGACTGTGGAAGGTGTGTGTGTGTGTGTGTGTAGAGCCCAGAGGGGTGTGGAGGGATAGACGCAGGGGTGTGCGGTTGTGTGCACTTGGAGACATTGATGTGTGTGTGTGTGTGTGTGTGTGTGTGTTGAGAGACTGGGGTGTCTGTATCTTTTGGGCAATGGGAATGTGGGTGGGGACTGAGAGAAATCAGTGTGTGTGTGTATTCGTGTGTGTGTGTGTGTAGAGCTGGGAGTATCTGGGCGCTGAAGGACAGAAGAGGGTTTGGAGGGACAGTAGGGTGTGTGTGTGTGTGTGTGTGTGTGGAGAGACTAGGTTGTGCCTGGATGTGGAGAGATGGGAGGTGTGTGGAGGGAGAGACATTTCTCTGTGCGTGTATGGAAGGTGAAACAGATGTGTATGTGTGTGTGTGTGTGTGTGTGTGTATCTAGAGACTAGGGGGTGTGGAGGGAGACACAGGTGTCTGTGTATAGAGATGGGTGTGTGTGTGGAGGGAGAGATACGCATGTGTGTGTATTTGTATGTGTGTACTGCAGAGATGAGGTTGTAGAAAGTGAGATGGTGTGTGGTTGGGGGGGTCTGTGTAGAGATGGGGTTCTGGTGTTTGAACAGACATACAAGGAGAGTATGGGTGAGACACACGTGTGTTTGCATGGAGGGAGAGATGGTTGTGTGTGTGTGTGTTAGACAGGCGTGTGAGTGTGGAGCCACGGGGGAGCATATACTGAGAGACTGGGCAAGATGGAGGGAGAAAGAGGGATTGTGGAAGGACAGATGTGTGTGTGTGTGTGTGTACAGCCTGACATATGGGTGGGGAGGGAGAGATCAGTTGAGTGTGTGGAGCGAGATATGGGAAGTTTTTTCTTGTGTGTGTATGTGGAAGGACAGACATGTGTGTGTGTGTGTGTACAGCCTGACATATGGGTGGGGAGGGAGAGATCAGTTGAGTGTGTGGAGTGAGATATGGGAAGTTTGTGTGTGTGTGTGTGTGTGTGTGTGTGTGTGTGTGTTGAGAGACTGGGGTGTCTGTATCTTTCAGGCAATGGGAATGTGGGTGTGGACAGAGAGAAATCAGTGCGTGTGTGTATTCGTGTGTGTGTGTGTGTGTGTGTGTAGAGATGGGAGTATGTGGGCTCTGACGGAGAGAAGAGGATCTGGAGGGACAGTAGGGGATGGGGATATGTGTATGTGTGTGTGTGTGTGTGTGTGTGTGTGTGTGTGTGTGGAGAGACTTGGTTGTGCCTGCATGTGGACAGCTGGGAGGTGTGTAGAGAGAGAGAGAGACATTTCTCTGTGCGTGTATGGAAGGTGAAACGGATGTGTGTATGTGTGTGTGTTTGTGTAAGTGTGTGTGTGTTTGTGTAAGACTGGCATGTGGGTGTGGAGATGTGGAAGGAGCCTGGGGGTGTGTGTTGGAAAAAGAGATACGGTGTAGGTCAGTGCAAACGTATGTGTGCTGGAGACATTGGGGTGTTGCTGTACACACATGGAGAGACGTGGGTGTGTGTAGAGACTGGGGTATGACTGTGGTTGGAGCAACAGTGGTGTGGAGGGCGAGACGGGTGTGAGTTTATGCGGTTGTGTGAGGAGACATTGGGGGGTCAGTGTGCCAGGGGAGAGGGGAGGAATGTGTAGCGAGAGAATGAGGAGGGTGTGGAGGGAGGAACCGATTGGTGTGTCTCTGAAAAGTGTTGTGTTGGGTGTGGAGGGAGAGACAGCATAGTGTAAAGGGAGAGACATGTGTGTGTGTGTGTTTATGTGCAGGGGGAGACTGGATTATGTGTGTGTGTGTGCGTAGAGACTACGCTGTGTGTGTGTTTCGTGTGCATGTGGAATGATGTGGTGTGTGTGTTTGTGGAGTGATGGTGGTGTGTGAGTGGAGGGAGAGCCAGGGGCGTGTTTCCGGAAGGAGTGTTGGGGGTGTCTGTGTGGACTGACAGATAGATGTGTGTGTGTGTGTGAGTGTGTGCACCTCTTTGTGTGGAGATCTGGTTGTTAGTGTCTCTTTGTGTGTGCACCCATGGAGAGACTGGGGTGCATGTGGGTGTGTGTGGAGAAAGGGGTGTGTGGGTGTAGGTAGAAACAGGTGTATTGGTGTAGAGATGGGAGTGCATGTGTGGATGGAGTGACAGGTGACTGTGCATGTGTGTTGGTGGAGAGACCGTGGTATTGCTTGTGGAGGGAAGCATGGGGTGTGTGTGTGTATTCAGAGAGACTAGGGTGTGCATGTGGAGGGAGAGATGGGTGTTTGTGTGTATGTGGAGAGACGGGAGGTGTGTGGAGAGAGGGGTGTTGTATGTGTGTTTGTTTGTGGAGAAACAGGAAGTGAGTGGAGGGAGAGAAAGGGGTGTGTGTGTGTATGTCGAGAGCCTGGGGTGTGGTTGTGGAGAGCTGAGGGATATGGAGCAAGAGATGGGTGTGTGTTGGGGAGCAGGCTTAGAGAGATGGGGAGGTGGAGAAAGAGATTGGGGTGTTCAGGTGTGTGTGAGTGTTGGGGAAGAGAAGGAGATGTGCATGCCGAGGGTTAGACTGGTGTGTGTGTGTGTGTATGTGTCTGTTTGTGTGTGTGCGTGTGTGTTTGTGGAGAGACTGGGCCCTGTTTTTTTCTTTACACTTGTGGAGTGACTGGGATGTGTGCGGGGTGTGTCTGTGGAGAGATTGGGGTCTGTTTGGAGTGATACATGTGTGATCGTGTATGTGGAGGTAGAGACATGGTTGTGTGTGTGGGGTGTGTACGGATGGGGTTGTTGTGTGTTTCTGGAGCGATGGAAGTATAGGTGTGGAGGGAGAGACACTGGTGTGTGCATTGGTGTGTGTGTGGAGAGTTGGTTGTGTGTGGGATTTAAGGGTGGATCGGGGGTGTTTGTGTGGAGGGAGAGACTGCTTTCAGTGTGTGTGTGAATAGGGAGACATGGGTGTGTGGCGGGGGGACACAAGGTGAGTGGGGTTGAAAGACAGCTGTGTGTGTGTGGAGGGAGAGATGAGTTTGTGTGTTTGAGTGTGTGTGTAAAGATGGGAGTGTGAGTGGAGGGAGAGATAGGCATGTGTATTTGTATGTGTGTACTGCAGAGATGAGGTTGTAGAAAGTGAGATGGTGTGTGGTGGGGGGTCTGTGTAGAGATAGGGTTGTTGTGCTTCAACAGACATACAGGAGAGTATGGGTGAGACACACATGTGTGTTTGCATGCAGGAAGATGTGTGTGTGTGTGTGTGTTAGACCGGCGTGTGGGTGTGGAGCCACAGGGGGAGCATATACTGAGAGACTGGGCAAGATGGAGGGAGAAACAGGGATTCTGGAAGGACACACGTATGTGTGTGTCTGTGTGTAGAGCCTGACATATGGGTGGGGAGGGAGAGATCAGTTGAGTGTGTGGAGTGAGATATGGGAAGGTTTTGTGTGTGTGTGTGTGTGTGTGTGTGAAGGGAGAGATGCAGTGTGGGTCTGAGTGTGTGTGTGTGGAGAGAATGGTTTGTGTGTTTGGAAACTAGGCTGTGTCTGTGTTTTTGTGTATGTGAGCAGATATGGGGTGTGTGTGTAGGGAGAGATGTGTGTGTGTTTGCGTGTGTGTATGGATGGGGAGACAGGTTTGTGTTTCTGGAGTGAGTGTGTGTGTGGAGGGAGAGCTGGAGTGTGTTACTGGAAGGAGACCTGGGGATGTTTGTGTGGAGGGAGAGATGGAGGGTGTGTGTGTGTGTGTTGGAGAGACTGGAGATTGTGTTTGTGGAGACTGGGGTGCTTGTGTGGGTGTGGAGGTGGAGACAGGTGTATGTGTGTAGAGAAGGTGTGTGAGTAGAGGGAGAGACTGTGGAAGGTGAGTGTGTGTGGAGAGACTAGAGGGGTGTGGAGGGATAGACAGGGGTGTGTGCGCATGTGTGTGCATGTGGAGACATTGATGTGTATGTGTGTGTGTTGAGAGACTGGGGTGTCTGTATGTTTCAGGTAATGTGTGTGTGTAGACAAGGGTGTATGTGGGAGTTGAGGGAGAGAAGAGGGTTTGGAGGGAGAGTAGTGGATGTGTTTGTGGAACTAGAGAAGAGTTTATGTTGTGTTTGGAGAGACTAGGTTGTGCATATGTGTGGAGAGACAGGAGTGTGTGGAGGGAGAGACGTTTGTGTTTCTGTGGAAGGTGAAACAGGTGTGTGTGTGTAGGGAGGGATACGGGTTGTGGAGGGAGACAGAGGTGTGGGTGTTTGTGATTGTGGGTAAATGGGTGTGTGTGTGTGTATGGGTGCGCAGAGACTGGGTGGTGGGTGTGGAGGGAGAGAAAGGGGTAGGGAGAGATGGAGATGTGTGTGTCTGTGTATGGAGGGAGAGATGAAAGGTTTGGGGGCAGATGAGGGTGTGTGGAAGAATGTGTAGAGAAGGGTTTGTTTGTGGAGGGAGAGATGGGGGTTTAGAGGGAGAGATAGGTGTGTGTGTGTGTGTATGTAGGGAGATATGGGTTTGTGTGTGAGTGTGTATGTAGAGATGGGAATGTGTGTGTAATGAACAACAGGGGGAGCATATAGAGAGACTGGGCAGGATGGAGGGAGAAACGGGTAGTGGAAGGACAGACATGTGTGTGTGTGTGTGTGTCTACACTCTGACATATGGGTGGGGAGGGAGAGATCAGTTGAGTGTCTAGGGCAAGACATGGGAAGTTAGTGTGTGTGTGTGTGAAGGGAGAGATGCAGTGTGGGTCTGAGTGTGTGTGTGTGGAGAGAATGGTTTGTGTGTTTGTGTGTGAAAACTAGGCTGTATCTGTGTTTTTGTGTATGTGTGCAGATATGGGGTGTGCGTGTAGGGAGTGATGTGTGTGTGTTTGCATGTGTGTGTGGATGGGGAGACAGGTTTGTGTGTGTCTGGAGTGACAGTGTGTGTGTTTGGAGGGAGAGCTGCGGTGTGTTTCTGGAGGGAGACCTGGGGATGATTGTGTGGAGGGAGAGATACAGGTGTGTGTGTGTGTGTGTGTGTGTGTGTGTAGAGAGAGAGACATAGGAGGTGTGTGGAGAGAGGGAGGGGTGTCTGGGTGCGTGTGTTAGAGACAGGGTGATGTATGTGTTTGGAGAGATTGGGGTGTGGTTGTGAAGGGAGTGGCAGGGAGACGTGGAGTGAGACATGGGTGTGTTTTTGGGGGGAGTGAGAGAGACAGTGGGGAGAAAGAAACTGCAGTGTTTGGGTGTGTGTGTGTTGCTGAGGGAGGGACTGGGGTTTATGTGTGTGTAGACTGAGGTGCTTGTGTGGGTGTGGACGTAGAAATGGGAGTATGTGTGTAGAGAAGGGGTGTAAGTGGAGGGAGAGACTGTGGAACGTGTGTGTGTGTGTGTGTGTAGAGCCCAGAGGGGTGTGGAGGGATAGACGGAGGGGTGTGCGGTTGTGTGCACTTGGAGACATTGATATATGTGTGTGTGTGTGTGTGTTGAGAGACTGGGGTGTCTGTATCTTTCAGGCAATGGGAATGTGGGTGTGGATGGAGAGAAATCAGTGTGTGTGTATTCATATGTGTGTGTGTGTGTGTGTAGAGATGGGAATATGTGGTATCTGAGGGTGGGAAGATGGTTTGGAGGGACAGTAGGAGGTGTGTGTGTGTATGTGTGTGTGTGTGTGTGTGTGTGTGTGTATGGAGAGACTAGGTTTTGCCTGTATGTGGACATATGGGAGGTGTGTGGAGGGAGAGACATTTCTCTGTGCGTGTATGGAAGCTGAAACGGATGTGTGTGTATGTGTTTGTGTGTGTGTGTGTGTAGAGATGGTAGTATGCAGGCACTGAGGGAGGGAAGAGGGTTTGGAGGGACAGTAAGGTGTGTGTGTGTGTACGTGTGTGTTTGTGTGTGTGTGTGTGGAGAGACTAGGTTGTGCCTGCTTGTGGAGAGATGGGAGGTGTGTGGAGGGAGAGACATTTCTCTGTGCGTGTATGGAAGGTGAAACGGATGTGTGTCTATGTGTGTCTGTGTGTGTGCTAGTGTTGCGGGAGAGGACATGTGCATGCCGAGGGTTAGACTGGTGTGTGTGTGTCTGTCTGTCTTTGTGTGTGTATGTGTGTTTGTGGAGAGACTGTGCCCTATATGTGTTTCTTTGCACTTGTGGAGTGACTGGGATGTGTGTGGGGTGTCTGTGTGGAGAGCTTGGGGTTTGTTGGGAGGGATAGATGTGTGATTGTGTGTGTGGAGGTAGAGACATGGTTGTGTGGTGTGTGTGTGTACAGACGGGGTCGTTGTGTGTTTATGGAGCGATGGAAGTGCAGGTGTGGAGGGAGAGACAGTGGTGGGTGTGTTGGTGCGTGTGTGGAGAGTTGGATGTGTGTGGGATTTAAGGTGGGTTGGGGGTGTTTGTGTGGAGGGAGAGACTGCTTTGTGTGTATGTGTGTATACGGAGACATGGGTGTGTGTGGGGGGAGACACAAGGTGAGTGGGGTTGAAAGACAGCTGTCTGTGTGTGGAGGGAGAGATGAGTTTGTGTGTTTGAGTGTGCGTGTAAAGATGGGAGTGTGAGTGGTAGAAGAAAAGGGGAACATGTACAGTGAGTGATGGAGGGACAAATGGCGGTTGTGCAAGGAGAGATGTGTGTATGTGTGTGTGTGTGTGTGTATCTAGAGACTAGGGGGTGGGGAGGAAGAGAGGTGTATGTGTGTAGAGATGGGTGTGTGTGTGGAGGGAGAGATAGACAGGTGTATGTATGTGTATGTGTGTACTGCAGAGATGAGGTTGTAGAAAGTGAGATGGTGTGGTGTGGGGTGTGTGTAGAGATGGGGTTGTGTTTGAACAGACATACAAGGAGAGTATGGGTCAGACACACGTGTGTGTTTGCATGGAGGGAGAGATGGGTGTGTGGGTGTGGAGCCACAGGGGGAGCATATGCTGAGAGAGACTGGGCAAGATGGAGGGAGAAACATGGATTGTGGAAGGACAGATGTGTGTGTGTGCGTGTGCGTGTGTGTGTGTGTGTACAGCCTGACATATGGGGGGGAGGGAGAGATCAGTTGTTTGGAGCGAGATATGGGAACTGTGTGTGTGTGTGTGTGTGTGTGTGAAGGAAGAGATGCAGTGTGGGTCTGAGTGTGTCTGTGGAGCTAATGGTTTGTGTGTTTGTGTGTGGAAACTAGGCTGCGTCTGTGTTTTTGTGTATGTGGGCAGATATGGGGTATGTCTGTAGGGAGAGGTGTGTGTGTTTGCGTGTGTGTATGGATGGGGAGATAGGTTTGTGTGTGTCTGGAGTGACAGTTTGTGTGTGGAGGGAGAGCTGGGGTGTGTTACTGGAGGGAGACCGGGGGATGTTTGTGTGGAGGGAGAGATAGCGGTGTGTGTGTGTATGTGTGTGTGTGTAAAGTTGGGGTTGGTGTGTCTGGAGAGCCTGGCGTATGTGATTTTGTGTGGGGGCAGAACGACTGGGGTTGAGTGTGGACTCACAGACGTGGGTGTGGTTTCCTGTGTGGAAGACAGGTGTGCGTGTCTATATGTTAGTATGTGCAGGGAAACTGGGGTTTGTGTGTGGAGGGAGAGATGGATTTGTGTGTGCTTGTGTGGAAAGACTACAGTGTGTGTGTGGAGAGAGAGACTGGAGATGTGGAGGGAGAATCGGGGGAGTTGTACAAGGAGAGACAGGAAGATTTGGAGGGAGATTCAAAGGGGTGTGGAGGGGGTCAGGAGTGTGTGTGTTCTTGTGTGTGGAGTGATAAGTTAGACATGTGTGTGTGTGTCTGTCTGTGTGCAGAGGGACCGGGGAGTGTGCAGATGCAGAGACAGGTGTGTGTGCAGGTGTGTGTAGGGACGGGGGTGTCTGTGGTGGGAGAGAAGTGTTTATGTGTGAGAAGACTGGGGTGAGAGTGTGGACTTAGAGATGGGAGGGAGTGTGGGTATGTATGGAGAGACTGGTTTGTGTGTTTGTTTCCAATGTGACGACACTGGGATGTGTGTGTCAGGTGTGCATATGGAGAGACTGGGGTGTGTTTGGAGGGAGAGGTGTGTATGTGTGTGTGGAGGTAGAGATGGAGGGTGTGGAGGGAGAGACAGTGTCATGTGTCGGTGTGTGTGTGTGTGCAGAGTTGCATGTGTGTGGGTTTTAAGGGTGAGACGGTGTTTGTGTGGATACAAAGACTGCTTTCTGTGGGCGTATGGAGAAATGGGTGTGTGGGGGGAGAGAGATAGGTTTGCCTGTGTGAGTGTATAGCGACGGGAGTGTGTGTGTGGAGGGTGCAACAGGGGATGTGTGGAGGGAGAAAAGGGGGAGCACGTAGACTGGGCAGGAATGGGGGAGAGATGGGGGTGCTGAAAGGAGACATGTGCATGAGCATGTGGGAGTAGAGACTGGGCTGTGTGTGTGTGTGTGTGTGTTTGGAGACTAGGGTGTGTGTGTGTTTTTGGCCACATATGGAGAGATGGGGTGTGAGTGGAGGGAGAGGTGTGTGTGTGTGTGTGTGTGTGTGTGTGTTGAGAGAAAGAGGTGTGAATGTGCATGGGGAAATAGGGTTGTGTGGGTTTCTGGAGTGACAGTGTGTGTGTAGGGAGAGCCAGGGGTGTGTTTCTGGAAGGAGACTTGGGGGTGTTTGTGTGGAGGCAGAGATGGGTGTGTGTGTGTGTGTACAGAGACTGCAGTGAGTGCGTGGGTGTGTGTGGCCACAGGGGTGTGTGTGGCCACAGTGGTGTGTGGGTGCAGGTGGAAACAGGTGTATGTGTGTAGGCACGGGTGTGTGCCTGTACGTGTGTATGGTGGAGAGTCTGGGAGGATTGGTGTGGACAGAAGGGCTGGGGTATGTGTGTGGAGGGAGAGACTGCCATTGTGTGTATGGAGAGACTAGTGTGTGTGTGTGGATGGAGAGGTGATTGTGTGTGTGTGTGTGTAGAGACAGGAAGTGTGTGGAGAGATAGAGGGGTGTGTGTGTGTGTTTGTGTGTGGAAACAGGAGTGTTTGCGTAGAGACTGGGGGGTGGTTGTGGAGGGAGAGGAGGGAGAATGTGAAGCAAAAAATGGGTGTGTGTTGGGGGCAGTTGGAAATGGATGAGGGTAGGAGAAAGAGACTGGAGTGTTTAGGTGTGTGTGTGTCTGTCTGTCTGTTTGTGTGTGTGGAGAGACTGGGCCCTGTTTTTGTTTCTTTGCACTTGTGGAGTGACTGGGATGTGTGTGGGGTGTGTCTGCGGAGAGATTGGCATTTGTTTGGAGCGATAGATGTGTGATTGTGTATGTGGAGGTAGAGACATGGTTGTGTGTGTGGGTGTGTGTGGAGAGTTGGATGTGTGCGGGTTATAAGGGTGGGACGGGGGTGTTTGTGTGGAGGGAGAGACTGCTTTCAGTGTGTGTGTGTGTATAGGGACACATGGGTGAGTGTGTGGGGGAGAGACAGTTGTGGGTGTGTGGAGGGAGAGATGGGTTTGTGTGTGTGTGTCTGTAGAGACGGGCGTGTGTCTGGTAGGAGAAAAGGGGGAGCACGTACAGAGAGTGATGGAGGGACAAATGGGGGTTGTGGAAGGAGAGATGTGTGTGTATGTGTGTGTGTGTGTGTAGAGACAGTGGTGTGTGTGGAGGGAGAGATAGGCATGTGTGTGTATTTGTGTGTGTGTACTGGAGAGAAGGGGGTTGTGGAAAGAAAGATGGTGTTGTGTGGGGTCTGTGTAGAGATGGGCTTGTGTGTGAATGGACATACAAGGAGAGTATGGGTGAGACACAGGTGTGTGTGTGCATGGAGGGAGAGATGGGTGTGTGTGTGTGTGTAGAGACAGGCATATGGGTGTGGAGCGAGAGATGGGAGGAGTCTGGGGGTGTGTGTTGATACAAGAGATGCAGGGTGGGTCTGTGCGTCCGTGTGTGTTGGAGACACTGGGGTGTTTGTGTGCACACATGGAGAGACGGTGGTGTGTGTAGAGACTGGGGTATGAGTGTGGATGGAGCAACAGTGGGGTGGAGGGAGAGGGGGTGTGAGTTTATGTGTTTGTGTGAGGAGAGACTGGGGGGTGGGTGTGCCAGGGGACAGGGGAGGAACGTGTAGGGAGAGAATGAGGAGGGTGTGGGGGGAAACCGATTTGTGTGTGTGTGCAAAGAGTGTTGTGTGGGTGTGGAGGGAGAGACTGGGACGTGTAAAGGAAGAGACGTGTGTGTGTGTTTGTGTGGAGGGGGAGACGGGGTTGTGCGTAGAGATGGGGCTGTTGTGTGTGGACAGCGAGATGGGTGTGTGTGTGTGTGGAGGGAGAGAAGTGTTATGAGTCTCTGTGTGTGTGTGCGCACCTGTGGAGAGACTGGTGTGTGTGTGTGGAGGGAGAGACGGGGGAGTTCTTTTTGTGTGGAGAGACTGAGGTGGGCTTGTGGAGGGAGAAACAGTGGTGTGGGTTTTGTGTATGTAGAGAAATGGGGTTTGGGTGTGTGCATTTGATGGTACAAAAATATTTAGTCCATAGCAGTTTCTGTGACCTCCCTCTTTTATCTAGTGTTCTTCTTAATGTATTAACTAGTCTTTTAATTAATGCTAAATTAATATTTTTATCTCATTAATTATTGTATTTTTGTTAGTGGCTTCATTATTTTATGCAAGCAAATAGAGTATAAAATTAGATATACTCTTAGATAACTCTTATCTAAGTTCTTTAAAGTTCAGTTTTATGGAGAAGAGGAATCAGACTTTGGCAGGACTTGATTATCTTGAGTATTTTTCCAAGAAATCAAATGTGTTATCTAGAAACCTAATTCATTAGGCTTGTCTAGTACGTACTTTGTCTAGTAACCTCTGGTTTAGAGGCAGAGCAGAGTTGGGAGGTGCATACCTATCCTATCTGACTAGTGCTATTACCTTTCCCATGCCTAACTCATCCCATGTAAGAAGGCTTATAGCAGCTCTAAGAGCTTATTGTCAAAATCAGTCAGCTTATGTTTCTATTTGCTTAATGACTGAATATTTTCAATAGCAAAGACAAAGTGGCTTTAACCTAGTGATTAAGCAAATTAAATACAGAGAAGAAATAAAACTCATCTATGTAGGACATTTCTTACACAGAAGAAATTCTGTGTGACTTGTCTATATATCACTGTCAAATAATAAAAGTATCTTTTTCTTTTGAAATGACTTTGATTTTAAATATAGTTCCCAGTTTCTTTAAGTAGATTAACAAGAAGGTTGCCTGTAAATTTTAAACTTAACATTTAATGTCGATTACCATATAAAACAATAATGTATCTTTCCTGTCCATGAATTTCTTGGATTTTGGCTTTCATTCTAATTTTGTTCCATTTACAAATGTCTTTACTTTATAACTTTTCACAAGTTTCAGCAGAGACAGTAATTACAGGCTATTCAAAGGCTCAGGTAAATCCCAATGCTATTTATGGCTGGACATAATGCATCTCTTTAGAAATAGAGATTTCTGCCATAAAGACTCAAACAGAATTTTTAATATCTAACAGGTATAGTTACCTGTTCAGTCCACTATATAATTTTAAGTCTCACAGAAAGCACACAAACTCTTTCTAATTTTTAGACTATTTACTTCTAATCTTTCCTTCTGCCTAATAGACCAGAGGTCCCCTAGCAATTCAGTCTTCCCTCCTCTTCAGATTCTTAGAGAGGTACATTACTCTTTCAGGCCTTTAGGGACAACTTAGTGTGCTGCAGTGAGTATTAAAATTGAGAAAAACATTTACTTTAGAAAAAAGAGATCATACTTATACTATTAGACCCTGTAAATCTAATTTTTATTTTCACCAAATTGATGTTTGCACATACTTTCAAAAACTACACTGAAGAAATCAAACAGGAAATCAAAAAATACCTAGAGACAAATGAAAATGAAAGTGCAATGATCTAAAACCTATGGGATGCAGCAAAAGCAGTTCTAAGAAGGAAGTTTATAGCAATACAGTCTTTCCTCAGGAAACAAGAAAAACCTCAAATAAACAACCTAACCTTACACCTAAAGCAATTAGAGAAAGAACAAACAAAACCCAAGTTACTAGAAGGAAAGAAATCCTAAAGAGCAGAGCAGAAATAAGTGAAATAGAGACAAAGAAAGCAATAGCAAGGATCAATGAAACTAAAAGCTGGTTCTTTGAAAAGATAAACAACATTGATAAACCTTTAGCCAGACTCATCAAGAAAAAAAAAAGGGAGAGGACTCAAATCAGTAAAATTAGAAATGAAAAAGGAGAAGTTACAAAGGACACCACAGAAATACAAAGGATCATAAGAGACTACTATAAGCAACTATATACCAATAAAATGGACAATCTAGAAGAGAGGGACAAATTCTTAGAAAGGTACCATCTCCCAAGACTGAAGCAGGAAGAAATAGAAAATAGGCACAGACCAATCACAAGTACTGAAAAGCTAAATAGTGTTGAAAGGATGTTAGTACTAACAGTAATGCCCTATCCCATCCCTTCCCAGCTCTAGTATTTGTCCTCAGGATCAACCTCTTCCAAATTTAAAAAAATTTTGGTACATATCTTGCTATTCCAAATAGTAGGCTTATTCTGAGAGCTCTTGATTTATTCAGTTTTGACATAAATATAACCAATTTTATTAGAGTAAATCAGTGTCTGGCTCCCTTATACTTTCATTCCCTCTATGTTCTTATAAAGCTACTTATTAAAATCAATACTCAGTGTTCTAGTACATTAATATAGATATGGTTCAAAGCTAAGCCAATTAGTATACCATAACTACATTTCCCTCACCCTGGAATACGTTTAGTCAATTTGTTTAACTATATAGTATACCAAAGTTATTTTACTTTCCTCTGAAATTTGCTTTCCAATGTATTTAATTATTGTTAGGGTTTTTTTAAACAATTGCTAATCTTCCCAAACACTAGTATCATTTAACTCAGTGTTTCACAAATTAAAGGGCATTTCTTTTCTTTAAGACTTAGCTTGCATGACAGTTTTCAGGGCCTGCCCATTTATATTCTGGAATGAGGCACTGGCAAACTTTTTGGATACTTTCTGCTCATAGATGGGATGCCAGCTACTGGGCATCACCATGGGTCAAACGTTCAGCTGTTTCACTGTGGACTTTCCAAGGTTAGTATGCCTTTATTTTTCAAGCACTTCATGTAGAGAAAGAGTCTTCAGTTCCCTGCTTACAACTGTATTTATTTTTTCTATTTCCGCATAAAAAAGTTAACACAAATGTAGTGGTTTAAGCAAAACATTATCTCACAGTTTCTGTGGATCAGGAGTCTGGGAATACCTAAGCTGGGTCCTCTGCTCATATATTCCAAGGCTTCAATCAAGATAGTAGGTCAGGCTGACTTCTCATGTGGTGCTTGAGGTTGTCTTCCAAGTTAGGTAAGATTGCTAGCAAAATTAAGTAAGATTGCTGGCAGAATTCAGTTTCTTAGTTGTAGGACTGAGGTCCTCAGCCCCTAGAAGCTGTCTTTGTCCATAGGCTGTTCATAACATGGCTGTACACTTCAAGGCCAGTAGAAGAGCATCTCAAGGCTTCAAAGAAGGATCAAGACCTCTTTTAAAAAATTCATCTAATTAGGTCAGGCCTAACTCCCTTTGATTAATTCCAAGTCAGCTGGATTTAATTCTAAGTCACCTTATTTACATCTGCAAAGTCTTTCCACCTTTGTGATATAAATATGGGAATGATCATTCATGTATTCACAAGTCTGATCCCACTCAAGCGAAGGAGATTGTATATGGGTGTGAGTCAGTGGGAATCATCTTAAGAATTCTGTTTCCCACAGAGTTCTAAGTGTGTCTGTTGGTGGGGGAATTCAATTCAGCCCATAACATGTTCCTAACTATAAATGGAACATTAAAAAATTGTTTTTCTGTTTGCTGTTGATATATTATCCACAATTGATTTGTATACTGACCTTGTGCCCAGCAAAATTACTAATTTCCTCTGATTTCTAATATTTTAGTGCAATTTTAAAAGTTTTGTACATATGTAATCATGCAATTTGTGGATAATAGTGATTTATTCCCCTCCAGTAATTATAGTTTCTATTACTTCCATTACGTTAACGCTTAGGCTAGGACCTCTAATATTGTAATAACACTCGTCACAGTGGGCATCCGTTTGTTTTTGGAAGGCAAGATTAACATTTCACCATTGTGATTTATTATAGTATCTTCTTGATCTTTTATCACATTAAGTGATTTCCATAATTGACTAAGGTTTTCATGAATATATATTGAGTTTTATCAATTTTCAAATGTATTTATATGATTTCTTTCTTTAAAAATTTCCCATTATTTGTGCCAATGAATTTCCTCCAGTTAAATGAGTCTGAGCTTCACTGTTTTGGAGGGAGGGAGATGATTATTCCTCCTAAAACACAAAATGCTTCCTTGAGGTTCTAAGATACCAGTGGTCAGTGCAAATCCCTAAGGTATTAAAGCATACAGCATGTTGTCAAGTTCCTCAATGTAAAATGTTATTTTGAATATCTTTAACACTTGTAAAATCCACTCTTGTGATTTTTGCCTTTTTAGAGCAAATCCAATAAACCTTTGATGTGATCCTGAGAACACTCAAAGGCCTGAATGGTAATTCAGATACACACATAATGCAAATCTTACCTGGCGTCAAGCTTTAGTGATTAGCAAAGACTCCAAAAGAGAAGCAATAGCTGTATACTGTACTCACTTGTATCCTCAGTGTTCAACTCCATGTCCAAGAGGCCCCAAATCTATCAGACCCAGCCACCTAAGTCCCCTGCTTTTCCTTACCAGGCTGTTTTGGATTCAGAGTGATGACAGCGAAAGCAATTCAGTTCAATCTAGTAGCTTAGCTTTTAGGGTCTATCTCACTAGTTATAGCTAAAAAGCCTGTATTCTTCGGCACATCTGAGATTCATTATCTACAATTACAGGTCTATTTACCAAGAAAATCCCAACATTGGTATATTCTATTAAAGCGATTCCCTAGAAAATAATCAGTATATAGCTACACCTAGAATATCTTTACTTATCTTCCAGCCAGTAAATCCTGCCAGTATGTTTACATGGATCTCTAGTCAAATTCAAAACAGTTTCACCTGCCACCAAGGAAGGAGCAAATGTCACCATTCTACTGCTTTGAAGAGCTTTTCCTTTGATTCTCATATGGCTTAGTTTATTTTAGCTGATTGTTTTAGGCCCTACTGTGTTTCCATGACATGTTATAGATTGCCAAAACTGTCACTTCCCTTAAAGACGTTTAGTACTCTGTCCAAACTCAGCCTTCACTTCTATTTGATCACGTCTTCTGAGGAAAACCTATTCATATCATCAGAAGTTAGGATGTTCTTTCCCAAAACAGAAATTTATGCTACTATTATCCTAGTATAACACTTACGTTCAGCTCGAATTCTAATAACGTTTGGAATTGCAACCCTTAAAGAAAAAATTCCTTAAAAGCTTTTAGTATTTTTCTCATGTCACAAATTAATGCCCCTACAATAATCTACATGCCTCCTCTTTTGAAGTGAGTTTTGTATAATTAGTTTGATGTATTATTTTATTAAGAGATTAATATTTATTAATTTATTCCAGTCCTAAGCAAAGAGAGCCTTAAACTGGGCTGGTCAAATGATCCTTTTATTATACCAATCCCTAAGAAGTGACAGCTGTTGCCTTGAGACCATTATGAAGGACACCAGAGCTAAGACCAGATTTAGCAGGAAATAGTTCGAAAACTGATTAATGATGTCTGCCCTAAGTATACAAGAGAAGAGGGGTAGCAAGTATACTCAGAACCTGTTTTAAATTCTTTTTAAACAGTTTTTTTTTTTACATTAAAAGACATTTTAAAAGTCCAAACACACATAAAAACTTATAGGACAATTGTAGATTTTGAAAGATCACTAGAGATGACTTATTTTTAAAGATGAAAAATTGCAAAAGGAGGCAAGAGTACACAATGGATAAAAGTCTCTTTAGTAAGTGGTGCTGGGAAAACTGTACAGCCAAATGTAAGGCAATGAGACTAGAAATTCCCTCACATCGTATACAACAATAAACTCAAAATGGATTAGAGACCCAAGTGTAAGAACTGAAACCATAAAACTCCTAGAGGAGAACATAGGCAGAACACTCTTTGACATAAATCGTAGATCAAAAAATATTGCTGTCTCCTAAGGAGAAAGCAAAGCAAAACAACAAATGGGACCTAATTAAACTTAAGCTTTTGCACAGCAAGGAAACCATCAATGAAAAGACAGCCTGCTGAACGGGAGAAAATATTTTCAAATGATATAACCAACAAGGGGTTAATATCCAAAATGTTTAACAGCTCATACAACTCAGTATCAAAAAAGCAAACCATCCAATCAAAAAAAGGGCAGAAGACCTAAATAGACTTTTCCAAAGATGACATACAGATAGCCAACAGGCACATAAAGATTCTCACCACAACATCACTAATTAGGGAAATGCAAATCAAAACTACAATGAGGTTATCACCTCACACCTGTCAGAATGGCTATCAAAAAGTCAACAAATAAATGTTGGCAAGAATGTGGAGAAAAAGGGAACACCTGTACATTGCTGGTGGGAATGTCAACTGGTTCAGCCACTATGGAAAACAGTGTGGAGGTTCCTCAAAACTAAAAGAATTATTGTATGATCCACCAACTTCACTCCTGGGTGTATATCCAGAAAAATGAGAACACTAATTTGTAAAGATACATGCACCCCAATATTCATAGCAGCACTATTTAACAATAGCCAGTACATGGAAGCAACCCAAGTGCTCATCGAAAGACAGGTGGATTAAGATATATCCATATATCCACAGTTCATTATTACTCAGCCATAAAAAGAGAATAAAATTCAGCCATTTGCAGCAACATGAATGGACCTAGAGAATATGATGCTTAGTGAAATAGGACAGAAAGAGACAAATACTGTATGATATCACTTATGTGTGGAATCTAAAAAAATAAATGAATGTATATAGCAAAACAGAAACACACTCACAGGTATAGAAAACAAACTAGTGGTTACCAGTGAGGAGAGTGAAGGAGGGAGGGTGCTGGGCTGCACCCTACAGGCCTGCAAGCCTTGGAGTTGCTCAGCCTTGAAAGCAAAGAGCCCAGAGACAGTGACAGAACAACCAGTTGATTGGATAAGGGATCTTACACATTTGAAGCAGACAGTCCTGGGGCAACACCCCACTTTGGCTGGCTGGCTGGCATACCCACCATGGCAGCCATCTTCGCTACTCAGAGGGGGAGACAGCGGCTACCATTTATGGGGAATTGACATCAGGCTGGCTCATCAGTTACCAGGGAAACCAGAAGGTGGGGCATGTCCCTCACAGCCCCTGAGGTTAAGGAGCTTCACGAGAGCAGAGGTTTCCCTTTAATAAACTAGCAGGTAGAGCCATTCTGGCCTAAGGATTAGAACAATCACTAGCTGGACAAGCATGTTCATGTGAGTAGGAAGTAGGTGAAGCAGGGACTGGTTGAGCAGGGACGTACAAAGAGCAAGAGAACAGCCATCTTGAGTGGCCTGACCATACACTTCACCCCCAACTACCCTGCAGGACCCTCACCATCTTGGTTTGTCCCTCTTCTGCAATATCCCTGGGTCAGGTATGTAGAGGTGTACTGCAACCAAATACAATACAAATACAAAACAAATGCAATATGGAGTCCAAGAGGGGGGCAAATTTTAGAGCCAGGTGCTTATCAGGTCAATTTTTCATGGAAGTCCAGAGGAGGACAACAAGGAGTAGACCAAGCAACTAAACTCATTTAGCAGCGAGGCCACCTTTGTTGCCCAGTCACTCAGACTAGGGATCAAATGTGAGATGTGTAACAGGCACAATACAGAAAGATCAAGACCGTTAAGCAAAATACAAGCAGTAACAGCATTCTGAGATAATACCACCCCTGCCTATGGTTTTGTCCTGGCCTATATTACCATACTGCCTGTCCACCTTCAGTCCCCACAGCTGGGGCAGAATCCTGGAGAATCCGTTTAAGAGACCACAGGGTTAATATAATGGTGCCTTTTTCCAGTAGGGGGCCTGGATTAATTACTTAGCAGTCTTACCTGGGACGGGGTAGAATACAGGTGAAATCTAAGACGCTTTCTTATCCTATTCTCCACGTGCGGCAACAAACCCAAACCACCATGGCCTTACCTGCCAGTCCCAGCGCCATTTTACGTGTGCCCCTGGAGGTAGATCCTGCGGCAAGGGCAAAAGCAGTTGAACTCGGGTTGTGCTGACTCGTTGCTTCTGGATTAATGCGGCACAGGCACTGGGATGATTGCTCCTGGGATGTTTCCACCTGTGAAGAGAGCAGGTTTCTCTCGCCTCAACTGTTATTTAAGTAGCCCAGTCATCCTTTCAATTATCCTGGCAGCAGTGGGGTTGTAGGGCAGGTGGAAATGCCAGGGTATGCCACTTTTATCAGCCCATTCCTGAACTTCATGGTGGGTAAAGTGGATTCCTTGGGCACTAGGGAGGTCCACGGGGATCCTGTATGTCCCTCGCATCTGTTGTAGACCCCAAACTGTGGGTTTTTGCATTGCTGGAAGACTTGGGTAGGCGTTTTGTAATGTCTTGCACCTGTTGTAACATGCTGTAGATTGAACAGAGCTGTTGTTCCATCACACTGTATCATTGTCCTGCCCCTTCCATAGCTGGGACCAGAAGCCCAAGGGAACTCTTATTATTTTGCTATTGCCACAGGACCCAAACCAAACCCTTTGGGGTAACTGGCCAAGTCCAATTCACAAGCCTGTCCCTAAGTTAATATCCCTGAAGCCTGTGTCTGTAATTGTTTAGGGGTGGTGGGTCAGGGGTATGCTTGTCTTACCCCAACAGGTGACATCCAAGTATTTGATAAGTAATCCAGGCCCCTGCATTTTGTCTGTATTCAGCATCCATCCCCCCATGCAGTCAAATGAGCCACAAGCACAGGGCTGCTACTTTTAAACTGGAAAAAGCCTCTGAGGATATCATCGATATGATGGAAAAGAAATACATTTCATAGTGATCAGCTGTCAGAGGGCCTCACATGCTAGTGGATGACCACCTCAAGATTACCCCCTCAAAACTTTATTTCCCGGGCTTCCCTGGTGGCGCACTGGTTGAGAGTCCGCCTGCCGATGCAGGGGACGCGGGTTCATGCCCCGGACTGGGAAGTTCCCACATGCCGCGGAGCAGCTGGGCCCGTGAGCCATGGCCGCTGAGCCTGCGCGTCAGGAGCCTGTGCTCCACAGTGGGAGAGGCCACAACAGTTAGAGGCCTGCGTACCGGGAAAAAAAAAAAAAAAAAAAAAAAAAAAACCTTTATTTCCAGATATCTCGGGCACTCACGGGAATTTCCTCAGCCTCCTAGATAGCTCACCAGTTGTTGGGCTGCACCCTGCAGGCCTGCAAGCCTTTCAGTTGTCCAGCCTCGAGACCAAAGAAATTGCCCAGAGTCAGTGACAGGGACACTAGTGGCTTATTGGATAGGGAAATCTTACATGTCTGAAGCAAAAGGTCCTGGAGTGACACCACATCATGTGTGTATGGCCGGCTGGCAGGCAGGAGAGCTGACGAGCTACAGCAGCCATCTTTGCTACTCAGGGAAGGAGGAGGGGGAGCCTACCATTTATAAGGGGAATTGACGACTGGTTGGCTCATCAGTTACCAGGGAAACCAGAAGGTGGGGCATGTCCCTCACAGGCCCTCAGGTTAGGGAGCTTCACACGGGCAAAGGTTTCCCTCTAATAAAATAGCAAGTGGGCTTCCCTGGTGGCGCAGTGGTTGAGAGTCCACCTGCCGATGCAGGGGACACAGGTTCGTGCCCCCGCCCAGAAAGATCCCACATGCTGCGGAGCGGCTGGGCCCGTGAGCCATGGCCCCTGAGTCTGCGCGTCCGGAGCCTGTGCTCTGCAACGGGAGAGGCCACAACAGTGAGAGGCCCGCATACCGCAAAAAAAAAAAAAAAAAAAGCAAGTGGGGGGACTTACCTGGTGGTGCAGTGGTTAAGAATCTGCCTGCCAATGCAGGTGCCACGGGTTCGAGCCCTGGTCCAGGAAGATCCCACATGCTGCGGAGCAACAAAGCCCGTGCGCCACAACGACTGAGCCCACACGCCGAGACCCCGAGCTCCACAACAAGAGAAGCCACGGCAAGGAGAAACCCGCACACCTTAAAGAAGAATAGCCCCCGCTCACCACGGCTAGAGAAAGCCCGTGCAGCAACGAAAGCCCAATGCAGCCAAAATAGCAGATGGAGCTGTTCTGGCCTAAGGATTAAAACAATCACTAGCTAGGCAGGGGGGAAACACATTCATGTGAGTAGGTTATAGGTGAAAAAGAGACTGGCCTAGAAGGGGACGTAGAAAGAGCAAGAGAACAGCCATCTTGAGTGGCCTAACCATACAGACAGGCAAGATAGGGGTATGGGATTAAGAGATACAAACTACTACATATAAAATAGATAAGCGACAAGGATATATCATACAGCACAGGGGATTATAGCCATTATTTTATAATAACTTTTAATGGAATATAATCAATAAAAATGCTGAATCTATGCTGTACCCCTGAAATTAGTATAATCATAAACCAACTATACTTCAACACAAAATTAAAATAAAAAAGAAAAACTGAATAATATATTATCTTTTAAGAGCTTATTGAGTTTTAATTATAGCGTATCATCAAAAGGATCTGTGTTTAATGGAATTTGTTAAAATAATCCAGGCAGTTTTCCCTACATAAGATTTTGCATGATAATTTTCATACTTTGTATTGTAATGGATTACCTTTACTGCTTTTTTGTTCCATGACCACCTGCTCAGTTCTGCTGTGTTGCACCTAAATACTGAGTCATTGTGTTAAGTCATCTATAGAATCTTCTGAAATGGAATACATCTGAGAAAGAAAGCAAAGATTAGAAATGCAAATGACATAATTGCTGCTTTGGGTGTTGTTATATTAACTTTTTCTTCCTTTAATTTACTTTGCATGAGAAAATCAGATGATTTTGAATTATTCACCACATTTTCTTCCAATGTGAACCTCTTTTTATTGTGATTAGATTTTCACATTAAGTGTTAATGCTTTTTACTAAGAAGCAGGTTAATTGTACCATCTATTTTCAATTAGCCCTAATAGGGTGCATGTGTAGCTGCAGAGTCTATTGTTCATGTCCTTATAGAAGTGAGGAAATGGAGTAAAAGCTATTATTTTGATGTTCTGATAAATTATCCTCCATATTATGTTAGATTAACAAAATGAATGTTCCATGTACACATGAGCTGTGACAGCATTTTTGACTCTTAATAAATCTGAATACTAGCTGATATCCAATCTTTTTTATATTAAATGCAAATTAAATCTAGATTATTTCATCACCTTTAGTTACTGACTTCTAAAAGCTGATATATATATATATATATATATATATATAGTCACTATTGACTTTTCAGTACTAACCAGGCAAATTCTAAAATATTTAGGTTGTTTGTTATTATATGAGAACATGTATGGCAAACTTTATAGGAAGCTATAGAAGTAAATGCATTTTTCTTAGCTTACTGTGAAATGGAATGTAAACTTTTACTTTGGAATTGTGAATTACTTGTATAGTTCATTGATCAAAAGCAAAAAACATATATATATAAGATATATATGGAATTTTATTATATACTTATGAAAACTTCCTGAACAACAATGAAAAGGCTAATTTTTAATGGTTAATAAGAATTAGAAAATCTAGTAACTGGGAATGTTTACATTAATTATGCTTTTAAAAGGTCAAATTTTTCATTTGCCATATTTTGTAGATTGTTTTAATTCAGGAACACCAATAAATCTAAAATCTATCAAACAATGGTGTTGGGAGAGGTGATTGCAGTTAAGCAACAATTCTTAAATACTGAAGTATTATACTATATACTTATATATCTATATATCTGTATATCTATTTATATATAATACTATATATCTCCCAATGTTCTAGTTCATTTTCAAAAATCTGATCCAATTCTAAGATGATGATTTCACTAGTGTTTGCCTCTTTTCTTTGTCAAAACCAAATTAAATGACCCCAGAAATATTAAACTTTTAAAAAGTACAAGAATTCTAGAGAGTGAAGGTATTACATCGCTCTATATAAAATAAATTGTAGAAGCATTCTCTAAAATAACTATCCATTGAATATTTTTAATCCAGATTAATGAATTAATTTTGGAAATTTCAATAGCAAGGAGAGTTTTTAAAATTCATTTAGCCTAGAATTTTCAAAATATATTTAATCATATAAACCATTTTTTTTACTAACACTTTATTGATCTAATCGTTCTCAAAAAAGGGGTTGAAAACAACTTTATAAACTCAAGGGAATCAGAGAAATGACAGAATAAGTAATAACAAGTCACATAAAATTACATATTAACATTTGACCACAAAATCAGGTTGAAGCTATTTTAGGTCAGCAAGGGCCGTCAAAACTTAAAAAAATTATTCGTGCATCCATTTATGGAAAGGAGAAAATCACATGATAATTTCGACATCTTAAATGTCATTTGATAAAAACAAATACAATTTCTTCTGTGTAAAAGTTCATGTTAATTGTAGAATGAAAGGGAACTTCCTTAACATGAAGAAGAGTCTTAGAATACTAAAGAAAGTATCAAGTCTAGTGATTACACATGAAGGAAATACTTAAATACAATTTGAGATATTGTAAATGAAATGATTTTTCAAAAAATTGTGAATATCAGAATTACCTATGAAATTTCTCGAGTGGAAATTTTTCCAGAACTAGGAAATTTTGATCCAGGAATTCTGTGTGTATCCATATTTTTAAAATATTTACTTCAGTATTAATAATAACAATAATGATTATAATAATGAACACATATTGAGTGATTTCTCTGGACTCTTCTACATTTTTAAAGATATAAATTCTTTAATACTTACAAAATCTGTAAAAGATAGGAGTTATTATTATTTCATCTTACAGATGAGGAAACAAAGATGCAAAGAAGCTAACGAAATTGTCTACATCATCTATGAAACAAACACCAGGACTCCATTCACTAGCTTAGAGTTGATCTTGTTTTTGAAAATGGATCAAAATTTCAGGCACAAGTCTCACTGGACCTATATTTAAAACCATTTAAAGTTAATTTTAAATATTTTTTGTGGGTAATACTTTGAGTTCATGTGAATATCTTATTTCTCACAAAATATACACCAAATAATTTTAGAATTTATTTTGATTCTTGCATAAATCAATTATTACCATGATGGTTGTCTGATGTTGATTTTCTAATTCAATCATTTCTCTATTTTATTAGCTGGCATTCTACTAACAATGTAGAATGTTTGTTTCTTTATGTTCTTTGTTTCTTTCTCCCTTTTTTTTTTTTTTTTTGGTTAATACAGTCTCCTAAACTCCTTTTTTTATTTAATGATTTATAATCCTTCACTCTTATTACTTCTTATGACCAAAGTTTCCCAGTTTTACTAGGTTCCTATCCTCTTTTCACCTGTCAAATCATACTTAGAGCATTTTCTTACTTTCTGCATAAAAGATATTTCAGGGTCACCCTACTCTGTTCTTGCCCCAGCTCTGCAATCAGCCACTTATTTCCAAGAATTTCTAGCTCCTAATGCTAGGCACTAAGTGTACTCTTTGATACTGAAGTGTCATTGATTATAAGTCCTCAATAAATATCGGTGGAATTAAAAATGTTGCAAACTATTTTGATATAATTATTGATGAACATAAATAAACTGTTAATATTATAAATATGTCAGGCATATTTTAAAATAATATAATCTGTTCTTATGCGAATGAAACATTTACAAATTTTGATTTTAAATGTATATTAATTATAAATTATCTATAACATCTGTGAGAAGAAAATGAGGTAAATCATTCTTAATAGGCAAGGGAAACTAAAAATAGTTGGCAGAAGCTAAATTTTTGAGACATGACTATTTTTAATTCCAGATAAATCTATAATCTGAAAAATAGGTTTTAACAAATTTTCTATATGCTTATGATATAGAAATTTGTGTGTGAATGGTGAATAATTAAAGGATTGCATCTGATCACATTGGGTTAAATATTTTTATAAGAAAAAAGCTATTAAAATTAATCCAAATGACCAACATAACAGTTTAAAAGAAACATGTGCTTTAATTTGTTAAGCTCTAACCTTTTCTGTATTAGAAAAATACTTTGACACAAACACTTTACAAATGTCAGCAGAAAATCTATATTCCATTTCTTCACATTGGTTTTGTGACATTGTGTTTGCTGATATTTGACAACGGATAAGCTGGGATTGATTTCTTCTGCCACTGCTTTTTTTCTGTTGTATTATTGGAAATTAAAGGACTGAAGTGAACTGAGTCCCTCACAACCCCATAGTCAGTCATATGGGCAAACCTACAAAAGGTAAACCTGTGTACTTTCTGGGTCTCAAGGGTCAATAGAAACTTTCAGAATAGCACAAATTGAAGGAATTTTCCAAATTTAAAATCTGTGAAGAAGAGAGGTGCTTTATGAATACCTTATAAAAAGGATTTCAAAATCTAAATGGATTTTAATTAAATTTCTTGTTCTCACCCGCAGATAAATGTCCATGTCTTCTATTGGCAGTGGAAAAGCACAAGCCATTGTAGCATTAAAACTCAGCTGTCTTTTGCCTCAGGTCCATAGGGCAAGGGATGTGGAAAGGCATTTCTCTGAAGACTGAGATGTGTGAGTGATCAGAACGGATATTTAGGACTAGGATGATGTTAGCTCTCTATACTCTGGATCCTAAGTGACAGACGTTCATATGCATTTTATTGTGACATGTGTGTGTGTGTGTGTGTGTGTGTGTGTGTGTGAGCACGCTTAAACCACCTTACCAATCATGGGGCTCATGGGCCAGTTCTTCCTGCCCAGGTCTGAGGACATACATATCTTGGAAATCGGGACTTGAAATGCTATGCCATTTTTTTCTTTTGTATTTATGAATCATGAGGACATAATTAAATAATACCTTTAATATATGTTTTTTGAACTTTTACATAATTTGAATTTTAGTGTTCTGCATATTAAGTGTGTGCATCTTAAAGTCCTCAGAAATTGATTACTTGAATGTTGTAAATGCTGAGTTTAAAAATACCACCTCTTGTTAGGCTGCTACCTTCTAGGAAAATTTCTGGTTTATAGACTGATATTAATTTTTTAAATGACATGGATCAATGACCAAATAGTTTAAGTATTTATTTCCCTGGATATATATTATCCTATTGCTTAGTAGATGTCAATGAGATGATACTTACACCTTTCTGATTAAGTGCTTGTTGAATTTTAGATTGCAATAATCAAAGACTTGTTCAATTTAAATTTTAGATTATTTTAAAAGTCTTAAGCAAAAAGGACATTATAATTTGTGATGATTACTGTAGACATTATAAGAGAGGCTGTTAAATCCAGTGAGAATGTTCATCAGCATACTGTAATCAGCAACTAGAGAGAATGCTTAATTACAGTTATTTAGGTGACAAATTGTAGTACTGGCATTGAAAGTGTAAGAGGATGCCTGGATTAACACTTGCAATATGTAAGAGGGTATGAAAACACATCAGTATCAATAAAGGTGTCTCATTATATGACTTTATATTAATTTGTCTTATTCTGCAAATTCCAAATTCAATCCTCACTATTACTTGCCTAAACATTTCTGAGAGAGAAGAACAGTATTTTGTATAAGAAATAAAATCCTATTTGCTAAAGGAAGCTTACTTTATTTCATTTTGTGTAATTTATTTTATTTTAATAACTTGTCAAGTGTTTAGTCATTACAAAATAACATTGGGACTTCCCTGGTGGTCCAGTAGTTAAGACTTCACCTTTCAATGTAGGGGGTGAGGGTTCAATCCCTGGCTGGGGAACTAAGATCCCACATGACTGGCAGCCAAAAATCCAAAACATGAAACAGGCAATATTGTAACAAATTCATAAAGACTTAAAAAAATATAGCATTGATTTGACTACCACCTTACTTCAAATTTGTGGTAGCATATGAAACATGCAATTATTTCTAATTTATTAAACAAAACTTAATTATAACCTATTTGTTTAAAAGGAGATCTCTTTAAAGTTCTCATTTATCATTCATATTGTTTAGAAATAATTAAACTTGAAAAAAGCACCTCTTAAATAGTGTTGTATTAGTTTCTTATGGCTGCTGTAACAAATGACTTCAAACTGTGATGCTGAAAACAACAGATGTTTATTCTCTTGCAGTTATGGGCGCCAAAAACCTGAAATCATAATGTTGACAGGGCCTGATTCCCTTCAAAGACTCTAGGAGAGGTTCCATTCCTCGCCGCTTCCGTGTTCTGGTCTTGTAGCTGTATCGCTCCAATCTCTGACTTTGTGCTCACACTGCCTCCTCCTTCTCTGTGCATCTATCTTCCCTGTGTCTCTTATAGGACACTTGGCATTGAACTTAGGGCTCTCCAGATAATCAAGGGTGATTTCTCCATCTCTGTCAATACTCCTTTTTTCCAGTAAGTTAACATCCATAGGTTCCAGGGATTAGGAAATGGATATCTTTTGGGGGACTATCATTCAGCCCACTACAGCTGGCTTATTTTAATCATCATATAATCAATATTATATTCCTATTAGGAACAACACCGTTTTTGAAAGCAGAGTCTAATAAGACATGACAGATTAAGTGATTATGATGTATATTTGAAGACTGTATAATAATGCCACATGTTTTAATATTGAGGATGAATGCTAATATGAAGTATGTTACTGGGTTACATTAAATTCCTTGAATGCTGTTTTATTTTTACAGAATATTGCTTGATAAAATAAAATCATTTTGTTGTCTTTAATGTTTATGAGGTACATTGAAATACTTCATCTTTACTGATATTAAAATGACTGTTAAAAAAATGACTGTTTATTTCAATTTTGCTAAGAGGGCATATAGTTATTTTGCCTTCTGTGAATCAGGCACAGTGTTGAGAAAGAAAATAAAAGCTCTGCAGGTGTTTAGATCTCTAGTAAATTAAACATAATAGAACACAACAATGTAATTAAAATATGATACTATATTGTAAAGTTATTATATGTATAACAAGTATATATGTAATATATATGTAACAAAATAGAAGAGAGAAAATTATTATTAAGCCTGATTTAGTGGGAATATTAGGTAAAGTTTTAAGGAGTATGTGGTTTCTGAAAAAGGTTTTCACAAGATAAATAAGAGTTTGACAAACATCTAGGAAGAAAGAAATGGTGAAAGTAATGGAGTCATAATGATATCCAGTTGTATCACAGTAAATGAGGAGGCCATAGAATGATCATGGTGATATTTTTCATGTCTTATTATGAAGCTCTGGCAAAGGAAAGTCAATAAAATAAGTCTAAAAGGAAAAGGGCGTGACCATATGAATTTGTGTTTTAATGGGATTATTTTTTTAAAGTGTAGAACATAAATTAAAGGTACTAAGCATTTAGGTAAGGACATATGCTTATTGATACATTCTAATAAGAGATAATAATGATCAGAATTTTAAAAAGTATAGATGGAAAAGAAAATATGGTTATAAAAGCTGTTCATGGTGTGTCAAAAAGGGCACGTGAAACCTAAGTTGCAATTCAGATCTGTTGCATACAAGCCATGTGACCAGGAGACTTCAAAACATCTGAAACTAACCTGTAGAAATCATGGAAATAATACATTTTTCTGCAATTAGTGAAAGAATTCTGAGAAAAATGTAAACTAGTAGATTACCTACCATTTCAAATAGCATCAATCACATGGGGCATATCCTCTCACTATAATAAAAGTAAGTAGAATTTATAAGCAAATGTTTTCTAAGAGTAAATATATATATATCAGGTCAACGAGAAATGCAGTCAATCATTTTGTAGACAATGAAAGTAAGAACGGTAGATATGAAAAAAATCGTGTCAAAAAAGTTATAGATACATCCATATTGTTAAGCATTTTTATTAGAAAATAAGGATTTTATAACTATTTTTATATAAATAATTTAAAAATGTGTATCAGAAGAGTCCAAATTAAAAATAAAGGAGAAATTTAAAAATAGGCAAAGAAAAAGTGAAAAAATAGTAAACAATGAAAAATGGATTTTGAAGAGATAATTTTGTATGAGTAATAAAAAAATACCCTCCAAATTGGCTTTAAATTCAGTTTATAATATTGGATTCTTAGTAAGTTTAATAATATTGAATTCTTAGTATTTTTATGTACACATAAATATTTTGTAGAATATATTTTTCAAAGGTGGATATTTTTATGGATTTATAGCCATAAAATTTGCAGTCTCATATGGGCGTGGTTTGTGACATCCCAAAACAACTACGAGTAACGTTAAAAATCACTGATCACAGATCACCATAACTAATATAATACTAATGAAAAAGGTTCAAATATTGAGAGAATTGCCAAAATGTGACACAGAGACAGAAAGTGAGCAAATGCTCTTGGAAAATTGACGCTGATAGACTTTACTCAGGGTTGCCACAAGCTTTCAATTTGTAAAATATGCAATATCTGCTAAGCACAAGTGTGACGCTCATTAAAAATAAGTATTCCTGTATTTATCTAAGAGAAATGAAAACATGTTTACACAAAGACCTATACACGAATATCTATTTTGGCTTTATTCAAGTAGCTGCACACTTTTTTTTTGCCTTTTTATTTTAATTGTATTTTTAAATCAATTTTTATTGGAGTATAGTTGCTTTACAATGTTGTGCTACTTTCTACTGTACAGCAAACTGAATCAGCTATAGGTATACATATATCCCCTCTTTTTTGGATTTCCTCCCCATTTAGGTCACCACAGAGCATTGAGTAGAGTTCCCTGCGCTATACAGTAGGTTCTCATTAGTTATCTATTTTATACATTGTATCAATAGTGTATATATGACAATCCCAATCTCCCAATTCATCCCACCTCCCCTTTCCCCTCTTGGTGTCCATACGTTTGTTCTCTATGCCTGTGTCTCTATTTCTGCTTTGCAAATGAGATCATCCATACCATTTTTCTAGATTCCACATATATATGTTAATATATGATATTTATTTTTCTCTTTCTGACTTACTTCACTCTGTATGACAGTCTCTAGGTCCATCCATGTCTCTACAAATGACCTAATTTTGTTTCTCTTTATGGCTGAGTAATATTCCATGTATATATGTACCACATCTTCTTTACCCATTCCTCTGTTCATGGACATTTAGGTTGCTTCCATGTCCTAGCTATTGTAAATAGTGCTGCAATGAACATTGGGGTGCATATGTCTTTTTGAATTATGGTTTTCTCTGGGTATATGCCCAGTAGTGGGCTTGCTGGGTCATATGTTATTTCTATTTTTACATTTTTAAGCAACCTGCATATTGTTCTCCATAGTGGCTGTATCAATTTACATTCCCACCAACAGTGCAAGAGGGTTCCCTTTTCTCCACACCCTCTCCAGCCTTTATTGTTTGTAGATTTTTTAATGATGGTCATTCTGACCGGGGTGAGGTTATACCTCATTGTAGTTTTGATTTGCATTTCATGATGTTGAGCATCTTTTCATGTGCCTCTTGGCCATCTGTATATCTTCCTTGGTGAAATGTCTATTTACCTCTTCTGCCCATTTTTTAACTGGATAAACTACAGCAAGATCTTTTTTGACCCACCTCCTAGAGTGATGGAAATAAAACCAAAAATAAACAAATGGGATTTAATTAATTAAAAGCTTTTGCACAGCAAAGGAAACCATAAACAAGACAAAAAGACAATCCTCAGAATGGGAGAAAATATTTGTAAATGAAACAACAAAGGATTAGTCTCTAAAATATACATATAACTCATGGAGCTCAATATCAAAAAAATGACTTAATTCTTATCATCAAAATATTTTTCTGACAATCACTATCTTTTCTCTACCCCAACTGTTTTTCATTATTCCTGGATATATGTCAGAGTGATATGTATTCCAAATGTAGTCTTGGGTATTTGGGTAGCTAGCTGCTTAAAGGTATGACATTAGATTAAATGGTTAATTGTATTCTTTGTTACTTTCATTATGTAATTAAGCTATTCACTCTATCTACATATTATCAATACTTAAAATGTTCTGATACACCAGCTCCTGCCTCTCTGAGGAAGCTGTGAGTCTCAAGTACTTGTTTAAATCGGTAGAATATACTGGTTTTGGAGACTGAATTGCAGTGAAACTTTCTATTTATTACATTACATGTTATCTATAACCATTTTAGAAACACCAATCTCAACTGGGGTTTTACCTCCTCAAAAACTACCATCCTGATTCAATAACAATCTCTCTCTTGCAACAAATCTGATCATCTAAGTGTCTTATATAATAAAGCAGTGGTTTCTGTCCCCAGAACAGTATATCAGCATTATCAGAGAACTTATAGAGATGCAAATTTTCTAGCTTCTCCATAAGACTCAGATATTTAAGGATTGGACCTCAAGATATTTCTGATAATCTGTAATCAAAATATTATTTTTTCTTCCAGTTTTATTGAGATGTAATTGACAGCATTGTATAAGCTTAAGGTGTACAACATAATGATTTGACTTATATATATCATGAAATAATCACCACGGTAAGTTTAGTGAACATCCATCATCTCATATAGATATAAAATTTTTAAAAAAGAAAAAAAATGTTTTTCCTTGCTATGAAAACTTTTAGAATTTACTCTGAACAACTTTCATATACAACACACAGTAATATTAAATGTATTAATCATGATTTACATTATATCCTAGTACTTACTTACCTTACAACTGTAAGTTTGTACATTTTGAACACCTTCTTCCTCCAATTCGCCCTCCCATCTCACCTCTGGTAACCACAAATCTGATCTCTTTTTCTATAACTTTGCTTGTTTCTGAAGTATAATTGACCTACAACACTATGTTAGTTCCAGATGCATAACATAGTGATTCAATATTTCTGTGACAAAATGATGACCACAACAAGTCGAGTTACAATCTGTCACCATGCTAAGATCTTATATTACTATTTACATTTTCCCCAGACTACATTTCTTCCCAGTTACTCATTTATTTCATAACTGGAAGTTTGTACCTCTTCATCTCCCTCATCTATTTCGCTTAGCCCTGAGCGCCCTCCCCTCTGGTAACCACCTGTTTGATGTCTGTATCTATAACTTTGTTTCTGTTTTGTTATATTTCTTCATTTGTTTTGTTTTTAATAATAATGATAATAATAATGAAAGGGAAATCATATGGTATTTTTCTCTGTCTCTGGGAGGCTCTCCAAGATCAGCAAGTGGGTCTGACTCAGGCTCCTTTCAAATTACTGCTTCTGCCCAGCTGGATCCTGGTGCTAATAGGCTAGAGGGAGGACTCCACAATGGTGTTTGCTAGCACCAGTGTCCACATGGTAGAACAAGATCCCCAAAATGCCTGCTGCCAGTGTCTGCATCCCCTGGGTGAGCTCCAGTTGCCTCCTGCCTCTCACGGAGACTCTTGGGACAAGCAGGTGGGTCTGACCCAGGCTCCTTTCAAATTATTGCCTCTGTCCTGTGTCCTGGAGCGTGTAAGATTTTGTGTGAGCCCATTAAGAGTAGAGTGTCTATTTCCCACAGCCCTCTGGGTCTCCTGAAAGTAAGACCTCACTGGCCTTCAAAGCTATATTTCTGGGGGTTTATCTTCCCAGTGTAGGATCCCTGAGCTGGGGAGCCTGATGTGGGGCTTGGTCCCCTTGCTCCCTTGGGGAGAATCTCTGCAATTGTAATTATCCTCTCCTTTTTGGGTCACCAACCTGGGGGTATGGGTCTTGACTGTACTATGTCTTTGCTCCTCCCACCCATATCATCGTGGTTCCTTCTTTATATCTTTAATTTAGAAGTTCTTTTCTGCTAGTTTGTAGGCCATTCTCATTGATAGTTGCTCTGTAAGTAGTTATAATTTTGGTGTGCTCATGGGAGGAGGTGAGGTTAGGGTCTTCCTACTCTGCCATTTTGGCCACTTCCCTACATACATTTTTCAACAACAAAACTTGGGTAGGAGAGTTAGAAGGAGCCCCTTAAGATATCATCAATCAGTTACCAGCATACTAAAGTATAGGTCCTCCAGGTATCTCAAAATATACTATTCAAAAAGAAGAAACAAATACATGGGGCAGGCTCTAGTTTGTGAAATGGTAATTTAGATTTTGTGTACATTGCTTGGCAAAAAATTTGAATGGAAGTTTGGAAAACAAATTTAAATTTGAAAATGACCTTTTGCTTAAGTAAACAAGCTGATATTTTGATACAAAACCAGTTTGCATTTTTTTAAAATTTCTTTAGGAAACAATAAAGTTTTTGCTGTTGTGGTTGTTGTTTTGTTTCATAGCCCTCTCTTCCTGCTCCCCAAAAGAAAAATCTTGAAACAAATAAGTGTCAAGTACTTGACACAAATGATTTTAGGCCCCAGTTTTAACATTTAAATCGCACGTGTGGCCTCAATTTCCAATTCTTTCATTATTCTTCAACTCAAACTGGAGGATAGTTTATTAATTCCATCTGAATAGTCTCTTGACACTATGGGATGGATTTTTGTAACTGGTAGAGTTTAAGGTTGATATTGTAGCACGTATCAATCAAAAATAGCAAACCTTTTCTAATATATAGGGAAATTTCTTCTTGGGAGTTAAAGAGGATGAGCAGTTGTTTTCTACTGGAAGCACCTTTATTGTCCATCCACCTTTTTTTCCATCAGTTTCTCAGTTAATGCAGAACAAATTTTTTTTCCAATATCTTTTTTAACACATTGTATCTACAAGTGTCATTTTTAAGAGGCTCTCTCCAGTGTGTAGGAACATCTAGCTGTTTTATCTGTAAAGCCATCAATTTTTTTCTAGGTATTCTCGGCTTTTGTTTTGAGTTACTTTTTTTTTTTTTTTTTTTGCGGTACGCGGGCCTCTCACTGTTGTGGCCTCTCCTGTTGTGGCCTCTCCCGTTGTGGAGCACAGGCTCCGGACGTGCAGGCTCATCGGCCATGGCTCACGGGGCCCAGCCAATCCGAGGCATGTGGGATCTTCCCGGACCGGGGCATGAACCCGTGTCCCCTGCATCGGCAGGCAGACTCTCAACCACTGTGCCACCAGGGAAGTCCACTTTCTTCCTTTTCAGTGACAAGCTGGCAACGTGGAAATGGGGCTATTTCCTATTCTTGTTTTTGCTATTATATTAAATCCCCTGCTTCTGGCTAAAGGCCATTCACCAAAAATGAGGAGAGAACTAAGGTTTCATTTGTTTCAGGAGCTACTCTTGAATGCTTTCTAAAGATTTTATGAAGACTCTTCCTGATATCTGGGAGAGAGAGAACTTCAGATATTGCATGATCCTATTTTACTTGATCTGTTCCTCTCCAGCCTTGAGTTAGATTCCACAAAAGTCTCTACTGTTGATCTATCTTTGGGAATACCAGGCTTCAAAAAGAGAAATGGGCACACATATTTAATGATATCACCTTTCTTATGTTGTTTTGGTATTTTCTATTTTTATCAATTTCATCTTTAGTGTAAGGAGGTATGATTTATTAATCTAGGACTGGCTACATAATTGGTGGGCTCAGTGCAAAATAAAAATTTGAGTCCGCTTGTTCAAAATTAAGAGTTGCAGTATGAGATCAGCCCCGCTCAGACTTGAATATATATGATAAATTGGCATAAATTTTATAATGCCTAGCAGGCAGCCATTTATTGTGAGCTGCTGGACTGACATATATTATTTTTTAAACATCAATTCTTATGATTAAGTACAGAAGCAAATCAAGATATTTGTTTTTTTTCAGCAGCTTACCATATTAGAATCATCAATCCTATATAGATTCAGCTATTAGAGCACTAAAAGAATGTACTCATATCTGTTTTCCATCAATGATGTAGTTATAGAAATACCACCTATTAACATATGGAGTTTTCTAGTCTTTAGACGACAGTATTGGGAGAGTTTCATTCTATGTTTTTCTGCTCTTTGTTTTGGTAGAAGAGACATATGATTAACATGAAAACCCTAACATCATGTAACAGTATTTATATATTTCCTCAGTAAAGATATCCTCTCTTTATCTTAACTTTATATCATCTTCATTTTGTATCATGCTAAATACTCTTCTCTAGTTACCATCTGCTCACCAACCAAACAAAATTTGATGACCCATAAGTTATTCTGTCAGAGCTTTCTTTTATCATTATATAGTTTCTCCTTCAGGGATAACTTCCATTAACATAGTTTTTTCAACTATTACTCCATGAATATGAATATCAAGATGTAATTTGTACTTTTAATTCAAATGTCATTCTGTCATTTAAAACAATACTGAATGTATTATCTTCTTACACAAAGTGCTTCTCTAGCCACATTGTCTGATTATGCTACTCACAAAATTCCTCAAAAATGTACATTGATTTATATGGATACAATTAGAGTCACACATAAAACACACAATTAACATTAGCCTACTTTCACTGAAAGATGAAAAATATTTAATTTAGGAATGGTCTAAGACAAGATATTTCTATTTATTGTTTCTGTATAGTTTAATTCAGATATATTTATTTATATTGGAAGGATAACTTGATATTGTATCAATCTGATTTGAACTGACTTTGGTTGCTTTTACCCTTTGAAGTGTCTGTGCATGTGTGTGTGGTGTGTGTTCACCCTTAGGTAACTTAGAAATGGAAATTATATGTATATGAATTGATATATAAATATTTTTTGAACCGGGTTATAAAAACAACTTTTCTGAATTTCCATTATAGTCTTCATTGTGTGAAGTAAAAAGCATTTCTTAAAACAATGTTAAATTCAATCTCTGAGTAGCATTAAAAAATATGTGTTTAAGATAATCAAAGTTACATTTCTCTCTCTTTAACAATGTGTATGAATCTCTGAATTGATTTATTCATGTTTTGAGACACTATCTACTCAAACTTCTAGATAGTTTTTCTTCAGAAAGTGACATTTATGCTTGGAGAATGTTATTCAAGCAATTTAGATTATTTAAGAAGAAAACAATATTTTAAATATTGTTTTAAAATTATATTTCAAGTATAATTTCTAATATTTCATTCTACCTTCTTATCCTATAATTTCCATGCCATTATTATATTTTTACATATTTAAAAGATAAAAGTATTAAGAGCTTGGGAATGTTATTTATATTTAAGACTTTGAAGGAAAGAATAAAAATCTACATGTATACTACCTTTCCTTTGGGATAAACTGTATTACTTTTATCCATAATGTTTACTGCATTGAAAAATAAATTCAGATATTTACAAGGAATTTAAATATAATAATATTGACAGTAGTTATTTTTTGGCTTTTCAATGACAGATTATTTAAATATAAACCATTTCAAAAAAAATATTAGCATTTTAGTTAAATATCTTATTATGCTATTTGGCTAAGTATTATTTTCTTCTCTAGAAAAGTCTGTGCAATTATGTAGAAATGTTATTAATTGAGCTGTCAGGTTCTCAGGTTTAATTGGAAGGAAGATCGTATTACAGTTCTAGATCCTTAGTTTGATATCCATCTGCTACTTTTCAAGAAAGTGATATCAAACATATTAATTACATTTTCTGAAACCGTTTGGAACATTCTAAAATATTTATTTAGAATATTTAAATGTGTTAACTCATTCTCTCCATATATAGATATTCAATAACTACAAGGTACTATGTTAAATATGTATTAATTTAAATGCTTGGTTTGCGAAAATGGATCACTTTTAAAATGGAAGAACTTGGAGGGAGAGATAACATGTTTTCTAAATAGGGAACAATACGTGGGCATCGCTGATTATATTGTTTATTAGTTAATGTAACTGATTTTTCTAGAGACTAGGAAATAATTCCATGAGGAACTGAACTTTGAACTCTTGAAGGAGAAGGGTGTTTTCTTTATGCTTTAGCATAGCTATATATGTGAAGGCACAGGTTTTTAGATAGAGGGGAAATATTTGCAAAGAAATACAAAACTGCATATTATGCTTGATAAAATATAAAGTGCTATTTAATATGAAGTTTTTCATTCACAATTCAGAAATCAAAAAAGTTTGGAAAACAGCTGTATTGATTTTGTTTGGTGAAAAATGAGATCCTACCTCAACTGACATATTCATTTATAATCTTTATTTACACCACTAAATATTCATAAGATTTTGATACAGTGGTTTTAATATACTTGACTGTGATGGTGGCCCAAACCTCTCTGGAAATTATATAATAAAAGCATATGTTAATACATTGTATTATGTTTCCAAAATCTGAAAATTGCTGAATTTTTAAATATAGTTGGGCCCAAGATTTTTGAAATTGGAATTATAAGTTTCTGACATATCATACCAATATAATACTAAATATGTACTAAGAAAAATTGTGGTGCGTAAACAGCAATTGCCCTGATGCTATAGAAGTAGAATACATTAGAAATGTAATAATCTTAAAAAATTTATAATAGTAGTGTTTATTTTGTTAAGATGGTCAAAGTTTGGGAGAAATAACAATTAGTTTATACAACACTGTGACATGTGATGAGTGTTTGGGAACTTGAGAAAATCAAAAGTATATTTTAAATTGTAATGACTGAGTAAACAGAAAACCCACAGCCCTGAGTTTCGGCAAGGCCTTTGGTGAAGGAAATTACCCTGCAATATTTCTTCTGTCCAGAAACCTTCAGTCCTTTGAGACACAGGAACACAGTAGTGCCTGCATAAGACTGAGGTTTAATAAGGCAGATGCCCCTCGTCCCCACCATTAGGTACCTCTGGGAGTACGTGGTGGTCTCCATAGCCATTTCTAATAGACCGGCAACACAAAAGGAAGACCCATTCCAGGACTTCACCAGAGTATCCTGCCTGAACTATTCATTCCTGAGCCTGGCTCTGTCTGTTACAGGTAAGCAAATGTTTACATCCCATATCTCATAAGGGGCTTACCTCTCCATATATTAATGACTGATTGGTTGTACTGCCACCTCAGCTTGTTGATAGGTTCAAGCAAAGTTGTGAATGTGCTATTTGCCTGGTGCTTTGTTATGGTGGTAAAACTGTGACACTGATTCCAGCTCTTTGTACATCTACGTAGAAATGTGCAATCCAATCAAGCTTTTAAAATTTTTATCTAGTTGTTAGGACTAATTTTTGTTGAGTGGGTTTCTGTAAGTTGCTTTTTGATAGCATGAAGAGGAAATCATATAATTTTTCCCTTCACTTATTTTGTTTGATTTTCTGTAGACTTTTTTTAACATGCACACCAATTTGTTTCTTCAGTTTTAGGCAATCTCATCAATTTAAAAACATGTCTTCCCCTTTGTCTTGTTTGCAGGTTTCTTCTTTGATTCCTCACAAAAGGTTTGGGAGAACTTGAAGATATTTGCTGTTACATGTGTGTTTCCTCTGACTCCGTCTCCCTCTCCTTGTCCTCTGTCCCTGTGTCCCTGCCTCTCTGTTTCTCTCTCTCTTTGTCTCTGTCCCTCTCCAGTACCTCTCTCTCTCTCTCTCTCTCTCTCTCGACCAGATGAGGACACTATGGGAAGTGACCCTCCAGAAACCATGAAGAGTGACCTCACCAGACACCAGATCTGCTGGTGCCTTGACCTTGGACTTCCCAGCCTCCAGAACTGTGAGACATACATTTCTGTTGTTTAAGTCATCCGATTTATATTATTTTTGTTATAGCAGCCCAAACTAAGACAATTGATATATTTTGAATTGTAGCTTGCTCTGTATCAACTTTGGGTTTGCAGTAATCATGGTGTTGAAAAAGTAAAGAGAAAGAAAAACATTCAGAAGATATTTTGGAGGATAATTAAGAAGACTTTTCTTTGACTTTGGGTTATCTCATACACTTAGTTTACAACTCATGAATATAGAGAATGTTGAACTCATTTCTTAGTTCTGCACTTATTATGCTTATATTTCCACTGTCTCCAGATGCAGCAACTTCTTTCTCCCAATAAGAGGTTACAAGACTGAGCTAAGAACACTATTCTGAAGTCCTACCCTGCCCCTGTAAAGTTGGAGTGAATAAAATTAGTATCGTTGTTTTTCACGTTCTTATAAAATATTCTAGTGCCTGGGTATATTTCTCAAATTCCAAGCAATCTGGGTCAATGTTCTATAGCAGTTTGTGAGATTTTCTGCTTATATCAACATTTTTAATTTCTGAAATTCACCTGTAGGTTTTAGAGTCAAAAAAATCTTCCTCTTCCCTTCATTTTTACATGTTGATAGATTTTAATTTAACCAGTCTGCAAGGTTGTCATACTTCCTCTAAGATCTCCTTCGATTCTTCATGCCAGTTTGTCAGTTGGTGATTCCAAACTGCTACACTTGACTTGCAATCTTTAAAATATTACTTGCATGTAGAGTTCTATTTTAAATTTCCATCGTCATTCTTCAGGAAAGCTTTAAATGAAATATTGACACTTTCTATATTCATTTAAAATATTATATGCACCTTATGCAGTTCTTCACATTTTTGCATGAAATAATTTCAAACATAGGGATATCTAATTTTATAGATAATTCTTATCAGTTTGAGCTTTCCTTGACAAGCTATTAATCTTTGAAATATTTTGCCCAATGCTATGATATACTGTCAGAGAAGAAGTGGGATTCAGTGCTTCCAAATTCATTTGGGCAGAAATAGAACATCATTGTAGACATTCATCATTTTTCACACACTCAAAATTTTGGTCATGAAGTTCATCTGGGTCTTTTGTTGGGTCATCACAATTAGCACTTAAACAATATAAGTGTGACTAGATAATGAATTAATGTTCTTGTTTTATCTTTATAATATTTGTACCTGTCAAAAACTTTACCAACTTCAGTACTTAAAAAATCTCCTATGAAAATTTGAGACAGCTGATGAGGAGTGAAATATGTGATTGGGATATTATTGGTAGTTTAAATATGCAAATCATTATTGTTCATTTAGCTTGTTTGTTTTTAATAAAACAATCATCATTTAAAAATGTACTCATTACTTTATAAAAAGTAAGTTACATGTTTATAGGAACATTTCAATTTTCTTACCTCTATATTACTTGCACCTGGTAGTGTTTTATATACAGAGGGGGCTTGATAGATATTGATGAAGTAAAATGTGAATAAACGATTGCATTTGGTTCATATTATTTGAAAGATTATTTAAGTTGTAGGTCTTAAAAAAAAGCAATAAATTGTTTTCTTGTATTGAATACAGTTATTATATTGGCACATTTGAATCCTAATATTAAAATAGACTAGTTTTTGTTTTGAAGTAGTCTGAAACTGTAAACTGCTAGGAGAAAACATAGAGGATAAGTTTCATGACATTGTTCTTGGAAATGATTTCTTGTATAAACACAAGCAACAGAAATAAAAATAGACAAGGGGACTACATCAAACTAAAATGCTTCTGCTCAGCAAAAGAAACAATAGAGTGAAAAGGCAATCTATGGACTAGAAGAAAATATGTGCAAACCATATATCCAGTAAGGGGTTAGTATCCCAAATATATAAGAAACTCATATAACTCAATAACAAAAAACAATCTGATTTTTAAAAAAAAGAAGTATAATTGATATGCTAAGAAAGAAAACAGAACCATATAAAATGATCAATTAAAACCAAATGGCAAAAAAGAGTGGAATGCAAAAATAGGAACACAAAACAAAGGCAACAAACAGAAAACAGTAACAAACTTGGTAGATATGAATCCAAATATATCAATAATCAATTTAAACATTATGATCTGAAGACAGTAATTAAAAGATATTGTCGGGCTTCCCTGGTGGCGCAGTGGTTGAGAGTCCGCCTGGCGATGCAGGGGACACGGGTTCGTGCCCCCGTCCGGGAAGATCCCACATGCCGCGGAGCGCCTGAGCCCGTGAGCCATGGCCGCTGAGCCTGCGCGTCCGGAGACTGTGTTCCGCAGCAGGAGAGGCCACAACAGTGAGAGGCCCGCGTACCGCAAAAAAAAAAAAAAAAAAAAAAAAAAGATATTGTCAAGATGGATCAAAAAACATGACCTAACTATATATTGTCTACAACAAAACATAAAGAAATATATAGATTAAGAGCAAAATGGTAGATAGAGCTATACCAAGCTGACACTAATCAAAAGGACTGGAGTAACTATAGTAATTTCAGACAGATCAGATTTCACAGCAAGGAAAATGATCAGGGATAGAGGGGGCTTAACATAATTAATAAGGATTTATTTTTCCAAAAAAGCATTACAATCCTTACTGCGCATGCTCTTAACAACTGAGATCATCTGTATCACACTTAGCCTATAGTTAACAATACTATATGATTGCTATATATGTGTACTTAAAAATTTGTTAAGATTGTAGATCTCATATTGAGTGTTCTTACTACAATAAAAAAGAAATACTTTCTTTAGAAAAAATTTATAATACTGGCATTAGTTTTGCAATACATACATGTAAATATGCATACATAAATTAAAACAATATCTGTCCGTGTTGCCTACTGGTTATTTAAAATTTGAAGTTGGGTAGGAAAAAATGGTACTACTTTTGTTGCTTATGTACTTTGATGAAATAATAGGTTTTTGGTGTGTTTGTTTTTGCGGTACGCGGGCCTCTCACTGCTGTGGCCTCTCCCATTGCGGAGCACAGGCTCCTGACACGCAGGCTCAGCGGCCATGGCTCACGGGCCCAGCCGCTCTGCAGCATGCAGGGTCTTCCCGGCCTGGGGTACGAACCCGTGTCCCCTGCATCGGCAGGCAGACTCTCAACCACTGCGCCACCAGGGAAGCCCGAAATAATAGTTTTAAAGTATTAAAAATTATCTTTTTCCTCAAACATGAAAACCCAAAGAATCAATATTATATGAAATGGAAAAGCAAAATTATGAAAGTTTCTGCAAACTGTTCTTATTTCCTAATATAGAGATGAGTTTTGAGCTTGTCTTAACTGTATGTTCTGCTCACCACATTATCATTCCAATCTTTAGAAGTAATATCTCTCCTCATAAATTTTAGCTATAATAATCACACTGTACTTAGTCCAAGATTGTGGCTGTGGAGTTATTTTCCTTCATTTTCTAGATCTGTATTATATCTACAAGTTCCACTTTTTCCTGAAATAATCTTATGTGATTTTCCCTATTTTCCTAATAGTGATATAATATGGAATTTTAAGTTAGAATATGTACTAACAGTGAGTCACTATTTGCTCACTCCGTGTAGAATCAGTCTCACTGAGTACCAGAATGATGATATAAAGAATGGTGAAGATCCTAGAGTGTATTCCCAAAATATTATTGGCTAAGAGAGTAGCCATCTTCCTAAATTCTTAGGTGAATATTGAGCCAGTTGGGGTGAGCATATTACTAAGAAGGTCTATCTATCACAAAAGCTATTCATCAGTGATGACATTTTAGGTAATATGATAATGTACCATTTGAAGATATGTCCAGTGCAACTTTTAGAATGCTTTTAATGGCTTCCTTGATGTTTCTTTTCTAATAGGTCAATATTAAACTTTTTTCACAAGTTAATTGTAACCTATGACCTGGACAATTTTAGCTGAACTTTCCCTGTGAATTTTCTTTGTGTTTGGTTATAAGAAAAAAACAGAGGATGCTTTGATCTTCCAGGCTCATTACACAGAAGAATCTGTGCTATATGTCACTCTAATTTCTCTCTCTTTCTCTCTCTTTTTTAGAGCCTTAATGCCTTTATTTAGGCATGATTTTTTGCAGTGATATGGTTTGAAATCGTTTACAAAAAGATAAAAAATCATGTAATGTGAAAGACAAATTTAGATGAAGTTTAAAGTTACCTTTAATTTTAAGTTTTAATTAGCATTTAGTAAGGACAAAGCATGATGATTTATATCAAAGGATATAACTAGTCATCTACATTGTTTTAGTGTCAAAGCCAAAACATATTCCCAAATTAATAATTTATGAGAAAGATAAGTCATTATGGAGTATAAGAGGAGAGGAAGAGAGGGAAAATGAATATTTACTGCATATTCATGAAATGTCTTATTTAATTGTGCCAACTTCTATCAGACACTGATTTTGAATTTTTGCAAATATGGGAAATAAGAAAATGAGAGTTTTTATTATTTGCTCAGGCATTCAGCTAGTTATTCCAAAGTCTGATTCTTAATCCCTGACTTTTTTCTCCAGTTTAGTTCCTTAGTTTTATAAATATAATAAAAAAAGATGCAGTAAAGAATAACATATTGGAAATGGCTTCCTTGAGCTGGCATGCATTTTAGATAGATAAATTTAACTTCTCCATCTTTTTCCTTTGAAACCCAGGACAAATTATTTCTCTATCTTATCTGTAAACTGAGGTTGAATGTGGCAGTAATAACACACAGCAATGCTATTGGGAGAAAATACATAATCCATTTAAATCACTTAGCATATCTCCTGACACTTAGTTGGAACTTTATTAATGTTAGATATTAATATTCTTATTGTTGCAATTTATTATTATATAATTATTATTGTTACTAGAATTAATGTTTGACCAACTGCATAAAAATGATAGGTAGAAAAAAGTTCTGGAATATAGCTCCAATGCTTTGAATCACTTTTTCTCAGCTTCATTTATTATTTCATGCATTCACTTCTTCTTTGCTTTATGCAATTGGAAAGTATATATTAAAAAACAATTTTGTGTCAGGCAGTATGCTACAAATTTGAAGAAGCAGAAGAAATTTGAGATTTTCTTCATTCAAAGGTTTTATTTTCAACTGAAATGTAAATAAGAAAAAATAATACTACTTTGGGGAAATATGTAATAACAGATTAATCTTTAAATAGTAAGAGGGGAGCTCAGAGCAAAGCCTTTACTTCAGGGTAAAGGGTTTTGGGAAAGTCTCTCAGAAGTGACCAATTTGGAATTGGGTTAACGTGTGAGTAGGCAAGCACTGAATGGAACAATGATGGTAAGGGTGGTTTAAATAGAAGCATCAGAGTACTCAAATTCCCCCAAACGAGAGAAAGCATGAGAAGTGCTGAGAAGGGCAAGTTGAGTGTGGCAGGATGTGTATGAAACAAGTGGGAGGTGAGGCTGTGAAGCTAAACTGAAGTCACTTAATGGTCAGAACATTGATTAAAAAGTGCTCTTGGAAGTGTACCTACAGAAGGGGAGGGAAAGTAGCAAGCACTGGCAATCGAGCTGCAGGGCAATCTCAGTGGAGGCCTCCGCCAACTTCACTGGGAGTATGGAGTTAAGATAGCCCTTTAAAATTATCATGAGTTAAGGAAGCAGACTGTGCCTTTATATCCCCCATATTGATCAGTCATTAGAAGCAGGCTACCCTGGAAGCAGTTGTGATCATGATCATTTTCTTTAGCAGAGAACTGACAGTTGAGGGCTGTCTTCTGGAAGCTCTCTGAGCAGCTGGCTAAATAAATCCTTTATTCCTGAAGGGAAATATAGGTGGAGCACCACAGTGTCACTACAATCATCCTAAGAAGTTACCGTCATTACTGAAAAATTTTAATCAGTACAGTGAGTGTCTTTGTGTCTTGCACTCTCTTCCTGTTGTGTTCTGAATTTAATGGAGGAGGGTGATGCTTGCTTGCTGCAGGGAACATTCAGACTGCACTTAATGGTTATCCATCCTTCACTATATATGAATCTGCTTACTAATAACTATCTATACTACTAAATTATACTAACCACCTATACTACTGCTTAACTGTAACTACCAATACTACTACAAAAGGCCTATATCACTGTGTTCATTTCTTGCCTCTGTTCCCACAATTGCCCCTGTACCGTCCCTCTTGCCTCTCTAAAATCTCTTCCCCACCTGGCAGCCAGCTTAGAGTTGTTCCACCATGAATGACACAATGCAGTGCTCTTGCTTGAAATTTTCCAATGGCTTCCCAATCTACTTAGAATAAAATCCAAAATCAGAGTCCCATCTCCATATTTGTTGAAGTAATCACCCCTAAGTCTGCTTTTGAGCCAATTTATAGCTTTTTTTTTCTTCTGGCCATGGCTTGCGGCATGCAGGACCTTAGTTCCCCGACCAGGGATCAAACCCATCATCCCCTGCATTAGGAGTGCAAAGTCTTAACCACTGGACCGCCAGGGAAGTCCCTGAGCCAGTTTATATATTTTCTAATAGTGATGTGTGCATTTAACAGGGTATTCAGGAAATGTCCTAGAAGTGAGTGGGTCAATTTGTCTTTGATGATGAAAAAATACTTGAGTAGGTGAATCCACAGATCCCAATTCTTTTTAGGGTTGGCTCGAGAAACAATGTTTCAAAAGCTGTAGTAATATAATGTCCAGAAGTTTATAACTCTTTAATGATATATTTGTTAATTTTATATAAAAATGAGGACGACATATTCCATCAATACTTATTAGCATATCAAAAGATACATTTTATGAATATTTAGTATCTTACAAAAATATAAAGCAAGCTCATATTCACACAGCATGCCACAATTTACAGTTTAGAAAAAAACAAATATTCACTTTAACATAAATTTTATTTAGAACGCTTTCTGAGTGACCTAAAATTTTTATACATAATTAGTGTTTAATATCTTTCTGAAACTGTGCTAAATGCTCCTTATGCATAAAATCATTTTCCTCAGAGCAAACCTAGGAGTAAAGTACTAAATTTATTCAGAATTCAGATTTCCCAGCTAATAAGTTACAAAGACAGTACTGAAATAATATCTGTGACTGCCAAGCTCATGCTCTTTTCTTTATGTAGGTAATTGGACATTATAGCTCATATTTCAGAAATACAAAGAGTGGCTCATTGTATTGACCTTCTGCTAAACACTAGTCTTATTCCAATTTTTGCTTCAAACACAGAAATTTCAGTAGTAGTCCTTATTGCTTCTTCTATATTCTATTTGTATAAACTTTTAGATTTTTTTATAAATTAAAGACAAGTGTATGGAATTATTAAAACAGTAATATAAATGTCAGGTTTACAATATTGAAGTGTAAGAAAGAATTAGTTGCTATTTTATGTTACTGCTTTACTTATGTATATTGAGGATATAGGCTTGACTATATCTAGTGATGTGAGAATGTGGAATTTTGTCATTATCTATGAATACAGTCAAGAATTTCTATTGAAATGACTTTCATTAAAAATTAACATTTTCAGGGTAGTCTTCATTTAGATCAAATACTATTTGTTCTTAGGAATATTTTTATATGTAATTAGTTTCAAAATTAGTCATCTTCAAGAAAAACAGCATCTTGTATTTTGTAGTAGAATCGTAAAAGCACTTGTTTCAGTTCAAATTTATGATACAGTAGTTTCATGAGGATTTCTTTTAGACAATAAAACTGGTATTTCATACTCCCAGTATTATTTTTTAGTAAACTGATGAAAACCAAGTATTATTTCTACATAAAAGAACCCAGAATTAGGATGAAAAAAATGAGGTATTTGTTCAATACCTTGACTTATAAAACATATTCACTTTCTTATATGCTTTTTAATTAATCCAACAACTGGATAAGGTACACAGAAAATGGTTTACCTTCTTTTGTACATAAAGACTTTCAAATTCAGAGGAATTAAGAAATTAATTTTAGAAATCAGAGGGTTTAAGAAATTTAAGACACAATCAATTTAAACAATTTAATGACTAAATCTGAAGGTCACAGCTTGATTCATCAGCCTTTAGAATTAGATAAATGTATGTTTGAGTCCTGCTTCTGCCAATTACTTTGTCATCTTGAGCAAGTATTTGAACTTCTTGAACTTCAAGTTCAAGAAAATGAGGATGATTTGTATATTGACAATTCCTATAAAGAGTACAGATAACATATATCTTTCTTGGAAGACTGCTTCACATACAGTTGGTATGTGCTGATAATAAGGTCACAAAACTCCTAAGTTAGGGAAAGGAGGGGAGAGACTCAGGGAGAATTCAAGCCCAAAGACCTTTCTACTATGCATTTTTGAAGATATCTAATTCTCAACATAATTTCTCTCCTTATAGAAGCATTGGTGTAGATTTAGACATGTATGTTTCAATTAACAAAATACAGGACTACTCATAGGAAGCACATAACATGCAATATTTGTAATATAGTAAAAGAAGTTGTTATCTGAGGGTATCTTGAGAACTTTCACATCTTTGTGTAAGTTCTAATTTTTTTTTTTAATGTCAAGTATCTCAGTGTCTCTCCAGAAGAATTCTTCCATACAAATTGGCTGAGGTTCTTGTACATGTAAACATATTCTAGTTACACAGGTTTGTGGAGTGGTAATAAAATATGCATGACAATTTTTATCTCATGCTTCTACAGGAAAGAACACTAACTGACATATATATTCCAGCTTCTCAAAGTGAATTGTTTTTCATCACACCTTACTTTACTTTAGTGTAGCCCATCTCACTGTCATTTATATACACATATGAGTAGTAGTGACAATGAAAACCTAAAAAAACCTCAAAAAACAAAAATCAAAAACCCTGCTTTCAGAATAAAGTAGACCTGAATTGAAATTTTAGCAAATTACTTTTTCCCCAACTTTTAAGCATGAGTTTTCCACTTCTAGTTTTTCTTATATTCATATTACAAGTCAGCAACAATTTCACTGTCATATAAAAAATTAAAATTGCTCCTACCTTCTTAAGGCGTTCAAATCGTTAGTGACAGATTCTTGTGTGAATTACCCTGGAAGTCAGTTCTCTAATACTCCTCTCTTTTGGTTGTTTCAGGATATTGAGTGCTGCCAAGAAAGAAAGCATTTTCTTCTAAATTTTTTAATGTTTTCATATTAATTATTCTCTATTTCCTAGATACAGTATCCCCAAAAGACGCCCATAACATTGACTTTATACATCTTAATTGTTATTTATAAAAGAAAAATTATGAAGTTAGATTCTGAAAAATGTAATATTTTAACTACTTAAATAATTTCCCTCTAGCCTGCAATTCCATTTTTAGAATTGGTGTTTCTTTCATATTTGTCAGCTATTAGAATGTAGGACTTCTTAGTTTATTAGTAATACAAATGTTATGACTGAATTAGAAAAGCTTTTCTAATCACTGAAAGGTCTTCGAAAGCTCCAAAGTAATTATATCTTGTAATTATTAGAAAGTAAAGTTCCCCAATCAATCCTATAGTCAAGAAGCATTTACTGGTTCTGAGCCTGCAGCTATGTGTAGATAAGATTAGCTGCTAATTATAGGGAGGGAAAATAAAGGTGAAATAAGTTTTTCATTTTAACTTATATATGATATTTTTAACAAGGTTGTTTTCTGCCCCTATGAAAGCATTTCCAAAAGTCTAGAGGATGGAATGTGATTGCACTTTAAGAAGCAATGACAAGGAAGATAAAGGACTATATTTCAAATGTTATATAAAATAAATAAATATGCTGAATAGTTATGCTCTAATTAGTAGTTTAGTTTTATTATGCTAACTCATTTATTCAGTGGATTGAAATAAGAAGATGCATAGACTGACAAATAAACAAATGCTAGTATTTAATGACCTAATAATTACTGCCATATTGTCTGTAAGAATGGCTTGTATAATCTGTTTTGTTTTAAATTATACACTTTTATAAATTCCATTATTAGGAAATCGTTGATCTAGACCATTTTTCCTAAACTATCTTCTACTGAACATCAATTCTACTAATAAAGTATGACATGTAATAAAAACAGATATATTTTGAAAATCCTTAGCTAAATGAAATTATGATGTTTATTAACTGAAGTCTTTATCATGTCTGTTTCTACATACTTTAACTCTTTATGTGGGGGTTGCATGATGCAGAATTTCCCAAACTTAGTTAATCAGAGAACCAGAGCTCCTTGGAACATATTTTGGGATATACTAATCTAGATTTCATTCATTTACAGCCTTTTCTTTTTTAAAGCATCTTTATTGGAGTATAATTGCTTTACAATGGTGTGTTAGTTTCTGCTTTATAACAAAGTGAATCAGCTATACATATACATATATCCCCATATCTCCTCCCTCTTGCATCTCCCTCTCACCCTCCCTATCCCACTGATCTCCCTGTGCTATGCGGCTGTTTCCCACTAGCTATCTATTTTACATTTGGAGTATATATAAGTCCATGTCACTCTCTCACTTCGGACCAGCTTACCCTTCCCCCTCCCCATGTCCTCAAGTCCATTCTCTACATCTGCGTCTTTATTCCTGTCCTGTCCCTAGTTTCTTCAGAACCATTTTTGTTTTTCTTAGATTCCATATATATATGTTAGCATACGGTATCTGTATTTCTCTTTCTGACTTACTTCACTCTGTTGACAGACTCTAGGTCCATCCACCTCACTACAAATAACTCAATTTCATTTCTTTTTATGGCGAGTAATATTCCATTTTATATATGTGCCACATCTTCTTTATCCAGTCATCACTTACAGGCTTTATTGATCAAGTAATCAATCCATGTGGTAGTAGTTTCCTCAAATTTCCACCTAGTTAAATTCTTTATACCTTGTGATGGCATTTAAAAATTTTAGGTTATGTCTTTACAGCAATATTTCTCAAATGTGTCATCTTTTAAGTACTACCAATCACCAAGTTTTTAAAAAAGTCATGTTATCACTGGTCTTATCTAATAATATTTAATTATTATTTTAATTTATTATAATAATTGTATCACATGAATAAAATGGTTGTTGTTTTGTAAACTTTAACAAAGTTATCTATTCAAGGTGATTTGTAAAGACCATGAGGTATGGTTGAATTCCACTGTCAGTTTCATCTCCTAAATGTCTTTTCTAAATGTAATTACAAGTCATTGAAAATGGCATTCAGGATTGGAATGAATGTGTCAGATATTTACATATATTCAACAAACAGAACCAGAAATGATAATGCGTTTTCTTTCTGAAAACTGTTTCCTGTCTCCAGCAGACAAAAAAAATTGAAATTAACTTTCTTTCAAAAGCTGGAATGTTGAGAACTTTTAACTTGGCAGACAAAATTAGTATTTCCAATCCACTCCTCTTGCCCTGGCTTCTGAAATGTATTTCTTCACAATCTCTGGCAGCCTTTGGAGTGATTTTAAAATATACTTAATACTTCATCAGTTTCTTTTACCAATAAGAGAAGACATCTTGAGAAAGAATAAAACTGTTGGCTATCAATCTGTTTAGACCCCAGTTCAGTCTTTTGAAGATATTATCTTGCTGTCTTATCAACATTAAGAAATCCTGATATTTCAGGCCTGAGAATTCAGGCAAATACAGATAATGAATGTATCATTGAGCTTTGCCACTCGAGAAACACTTGAAAATCATAGAACTGGTTTTCAGTGGCATTACTCATGTCAGGAAGAGATCTTTTCATCTCACTTCTCAATTTCAAATCTCTCATTGAATTTCTAAGAATATTTAGTGGGAAAAAGTAGTTAGTAGCAGAGAAGTATACACATAAATCAAATTTATGCTCAGAGTGCTGGAAGTATATCCTCAGTGACTAAGAATTGAATTCAGTCACAACATTCATTATTTTTTTCAACACTGATGAAGAAAGAGGAAGTGTATCAGTGATGGCCAGTTATTTCTCTCTGAGAATAAAACTAGGTATTATTGGAATTCAGATACGGTGTCTTTTTCTCGTATACAAATGACTTACTTTATTGTACACAGAGAGCTGAAACATTATCAGAACTGATACCAGTGCATTTTCTAGTTTATATTATGACCTATAGCATAATCATCACCTAAACCAAAAACATGTACTTTTCTGGTGCATGAATTATTAGGGCAAAATTAAAAGTTGCCTTCCTATTGTCCCATATATGTGTGAATAGTATATACAATGAGCATTGATTCAATTCAGCACATTAAATACTTTCTTGAAATGTACAGCAGGGTATGTCAATACATGAGATCATAACTGTTCTGATACTTTTAGGACCAGTGACATATAATGTGGAATAGGCCCTCCATATGGAAGTGTGAATAAAACACATTCCCTCTTATCTATACATTCCCTCTTATCTCAGAGTATAATGATTGCCTCTAAATTTATTGTGATTTTACAATTTTATGTCTAATGTGATATCTTCCTGTTTTTATTGTGAGGACTCTATCAACGTTGAAAGAAACATTTATGTTTTTTTGTTCCCTTCTAAGTCTTTATCTACAAAATTTTTCTATTTCATACTTTCAAACATTACGTTGAGGTTTTTGTGTTAAAGACTCTATTGGTTTCCCAGAAAAATCCGTATTGTTCTGGAAAATAAAGTGAAAGCTTTTATGGTTTCATGCTACTATGTGTCAATAACATCTAGAATTGGAGTTCTTTTCATTCTGAAATAATGTGGCATCTTTCTAGATTATATTTGTGTTACTATTTAATATCTAAGTGTTTTTTCAGTCCATGGATCACTTTTTGGACACTCATCATTTTTATGAATTGAATCTCTCCAAAAGCAGAACAACTGTGTCTATTATCTTCTTTGTTCCCTACTCCCACGCCAGATCCATTACCAGCCTTTCCCTGTCCTGCTTTCTGCCTCTATGGAATGCATCACCTGAGCCACTCTGGTAGGAGGAGGATACTGGTTGAGTTTAGCAAGTAGAAGGCAGCAGGCAAAGATTAAACAGTAAGAGATTAAAGAGTAGGAAGAGAGAAAGAGATCAGCATATTCCTTCTTGCTTTCCTTGCAGAAGCTGAGTTCCTCTATACCTCAGATCCAGACTCATGTACATTTTTCTATTCTTGCATTGCCCCACTAATACTATCTCCTTATTCTTCTGGAACTTTGTTGCCACTTCCTGACATTGCTAATACTTGAATATTTTATCTTCCTTTATTTGATCTTTTTGGATGGCCATACTTTTATAAGTGATTCTTTACTAGCACTTCTTTAATTAATAATCTGAATGAAATTTCTTCTTGCTAGGACCTAGATTCAAACAGTAGTTCAGCAAATTTAAATATAAATGATAAGCTATAAGTGATAATAGGATAATATACACATTGCATAAATAATAAAATAAAATAAAATGGATAAAATAAGATACTAATAAGATCTTGTGGTGCATGTGCAGCTTACAGAACATTTACTAGAAAGTAATGGGATGCTTAAATTTTTTTTAATTAAAAAAATCATTGATCATTAACTTTGTATTTAAAGTTCAATTTTAATTAAACAATTTTATTGCTTTATTTTTCACAAAGAACCAATTAAAAAGACAAATGTAGTCTACAAAATACTTAATAAGAAAAATTCTTTGAAGCTTTAAAATCTTGAGAAAAAAATACATCCAAATTAACTGGTAACTTTGAGAATAAATAAAAGTCTAATTTTAGTTACATAGAAACATGTAAACAAGTAACTTTCAAAGAAGTAAATAAATAAATGAGAAAAAGACAATGCAACAAAACTCAACTTATTACTTCCAGTTTCAAGTCCAACAGGTAAGGAGCTTAGAAGTGGACACTCTGTCCTCACAAGCATAAGGCTTAACATCTGAAAAATCAACATCTCTTTGTAAATACATAAGAGCAGTGATGTCACAACAAACTGCTGGTCCCGAGATTAGAGAGAAAGACAGGCAGATACAGAAAATCACAACTTACTATAGCAGAAATCCCCAAGCATAAATCTCCTTGGGAACCAGTGCCATTGTAGGAAAACCTGAACTGTAACTAAGGAATTGCTGGAGACTCAGTATGGGAAAATATGTGAATTTAAAACTCCAGGGGAGAAATACAAATGTATGATATCACGTATATGTGGAATCTAAAAACTGGTACACATGAAATTTATTTACAAAACAAAAATAACGTAACAGATGCAGAAAACAAACTTATGGTTACCAGGGGAAAGTGCTGGGGGGGATAAATTGGGAGATTGTGATTGACATATATACATTGTTATGTATAAAATAGATAACTAATAAGAACCTGCTGTTTAAAAATAAATAAATTAAATTAATTTTTTAAAAAAGTGGATATATGCATATGTATAACTGATTCCCTTTGCTGTACAGCAGACACTAACACAATATTGTAAATCAACTATATGCCAAAAAAAACTAATAAACAAAACACTCTGGGGGAACCAGTCATAGGGAACCCCTATACTTTTGTGAGTTCTATCTCCTGGAGTTCTACAAGGTTCTCACAGTGAGTATCAGATAAAAATCCTGTGGGGCTTCTGGCAGAAGGGGAAAAGTAACCATTTTGCAATATATGAGAGCATTCTGTTCTTAATAAATCCTGCTCTCCAGAGTAAATGTTTATCAAAACCTAACCTGTTGGAATTTTAACAGACCCTAACTGACTTGGGGGGAAAGAAATATTCAATTTCATCCCACTCTAGCCTTCCCTTGAAGCAAAGGAAAATACCCAACTCCAGACACCTCCAGCCATCCTGTCCTACCTAAAGCAGGAGAAAAACCTGAGTGGCACTTATGAAGTTCACAACCTAGGGGCATAGGCTTACTAAAAGATTGAGACCTAAAAATAGGTCTATATACTCTTCCCCTCACTCCACACTTCGCCACCACATTACAAAAAGCCTGTTTACAGCAGTGTTTTTACCAAGTACACCATGACCGGCTATCAAGAAAAAATTACAAGGCATACCAAAAAGTGAAAAACACAGTTAGAAGAAACAGAGCAAGCCAAGCATCAGAAGAAGACTCATATAAGGAAGTGATGTTGGAATTATCAGACTGGGAATTTGAAAAACAATATGATTAGTATGCTAAGAGCTCTAATGGAAGAAGTAGACAGCATGCAAGAACAGATGGGTAATGTAAGTAGAGAGATGGAAATTCTAAGAGAGAATTAGAAAGAAATATTGGTGATTAAAACCACTGTTACAGAAATAAAGAACGCTTTTGATGGGCTTACTCATACACTGGACATGAATGAGGAAAAATATCTCTGAGCTTGAGGACATGTTAATGGAAAATTCCAAAATAGAACACAAAGAGAAAAAAGGATGTAAAAAATGAAATAGAATATACAAGAACTGCGGAACAAGTACAGCTGTATTACATACATATAATGAGAATACCAGAAGGAGAATAAAGGGAGAAAGAAAAAGAAGCAAAAGAAGCATTCCTATTAAGACTAGGAACACGGCAAGGATATCATCTCTCACCACTGCTTTGCAACATTATACTGTAGGTCCTAGCTAATGCAATAAAGCAAGATAAGTAAATAAAAAGGGAAAAGGGATGCATATGGGAAGGAAGGAATAAAACTGTTTTTGTTTGCAGATTGAATGTGATTATCTATGTAGAACGTGAAAAAGTCCTCAATAAAACTCCTAAACTAATTAGTGATATAGAAAATTTGCAAGATACAAGGTTAATATACAAAAATCAATTACTTTCCTATATACCATCAGGGAATAAGTAGAATTTGAAATGAAAAATCAAAATACCATTTACATTAGCACCTAAATAAATGAAACATTTAGGTAAAAATCTAACAAAATATATGTTCAAGATCTATATGAGGAAAGCTACAGCACTGATGGCTAAATAAATGGAGAGATATTCCATGTTCATACTTAAAAATACATTCCATGTTCATACATATAACATACATGTTATATGTATGAACGTCATACATTGTCAAGTTGCCATTTCTTCTTAACATGATCTATAGAATCAACACAATCCCACTCAAGATCCGAGCAATTTATTTCACAGATGTGAGAAACTGATACTAAAGTTTATATGGAGAGACAAAAGACCCAGACTAACTAACACAATACTGACGAGAACCAAGTTGGAGAGCTGACAATACCTGACTTCAAGACTTACTTAAGCTGAAGTAATCAAGACATTGTGGTATTGGTGAAAGAGTAGACAAATTAACCAATGGAACAGAATAGAGAACCCAAGGGGCCAGTGGGTATATGGGAATCCCTGTACTTTCTGCTCCTTTACTATGAACCTAAAACTGCTCTAAAAAGTAGTCTATTTAAAACAAATCAAGTTATTAAGAAAAATGGAATTGTTTCCTGGGTACCAATTTTTTTTAACCAGCATATCTTAACCATTAAACCATTTACTTAAAAACAAACAAAAATTTAGTGTTTATATTTATAAAGATAATCTTTACTTTTTGTTCAATATATATCTTCTTTTTAAATAAATCAATGTGTAGTTACATGTAAATGGCATGTTCAGTGTTATCCATTACTTTGCATTGAGAGTACATGCCAGTTACGTATTGTAGTGAATTGGACTGTACATCCCCAAAAAGACATGTCTAAATCTTAACACTTTATGTGAGTGTAATTTTAATAGGATGATTCATGCTCCTAAGACCTTATTAGTACTAGGAAGCTAAAACAGTGAGTCTTAGGAAGTACATTTCAAATTCCACAAGTTCTAGAAAGTTATCATTTGTTCATCATCTTCCTGTGTAGTTTCAGCTGATCACTCCTTAACAACACACTTCTCTAAATTACAGCATTGTATTCCAAATTCCTAGAGAAGAAACTTGTGAACATTTTGTTTCTTTCAAGTAAGAATCTTTGGGGCTTTGACAGTAATAGATATCAACAATATGAGTAAGATTGTAGTAACTTTCCAGGCTCTTACTTCCTTCAAATGCACTATGAAATTTATAAGCAGTGATAATATGGCAGATTTTTGCTTCAAGAAGCCTTTCAATCTACTTCTGTTGATATATATGAATGCTCTCTGAAAGGCTGATCTTACATTTTATTAAAATTTCTGGGAGTTTAAAAAAAATGTAGAATTGACATAAAAAAGTCAATGCCTGCAAGGAGACTTGATTATCTCCCTTACATATATGCTCTTAAAGACTGAGAAAATGCTCTCTGGAATACCTCACCTGAAAATTAAACTTCTGTTAAACAAAGCAGATTGTTCCTGAGGAAATAGCCAGCCTGGTGGACTGGGTAAAAGCCTTTTAGCACTGTTACAGCGTGGAAATGTATGACTATTTATACAGGTGCAGATGTGTGTATAAAAAGTGATAGTCTATTTGGGTAGGAAACAAGAGCAAAAGTATTATATCAACAAAGCAAAGAAATAAGATGTTATGACTTCTGATATCCTTAGAGTTTTTTTTTTTTTTTCTTTTGCGGTACGCAGGTCTCTCACTGTTGTGGTCTCTCCCGTTGCGGAGCACAGGCTCCGGACGCGCAGGCTCAGCAGCCATGGCTCACGGGCCCAGCCGCTCCGCGGCATGCGGGATCTTGCCAGACCGGGGCACGAACCAGTGTCCCCTGCATCGGCAGGCGGACTCTCAACCACTGTGCCACCAGGGAAGCCCTCCTTTGCTGTAATATAGATGTCAATATATCCCTAAATCTTTTTAAAAATGTAAAAAAACTCATTTTGATCCATTAGCTGTCACATTCTTTCTTACTTTTAGCCCCAAAGCATATATATCAATAATTATCATATATCAATGTCCAGCCTCTACATAGAAGTCTTCCTTTTATCGCTCCTCATAGAAAGGCAGGGAGAAATTGTAAGAGCTGGAGCCTAAGATAGGAAAGGAGTTAGTCTCAATTGCTGACATCAATGCGCATTCAGAAATATGAATTGCCCTTAGCTCCTGTGAATGGCTACTTGCCATTCCTTAGAGACTGCCACTATAAGACTGCCTATTTCTCCCACTTATTTCCTCTAACATCAATTAGGCTTGATAAAGCAGAAAAAGCCGAATGTCACATTTGGTGTGTTTCTGGATGACTGCATTGATTTTTGGCTTGTGGATAAATTCAATTACATGCAACATTCAGAGGTTTCTGTAATTGTAATTTTGTTGGATCTCCTCACTCAATAACTTCTCAATTTCCTAATCTCCTGTAAGGTCAAAGGTAGCAGAGTGTAGAATAATTTTTTTTAAAGCAGTACATGAGTGAAATTCAATACCTAATAATAAGTAAAGCAAATGTTATTATACACTCAGCATTTGGCTTTTAAAATTCATATTAATTGCAAAGTGCCATCTGCTCGATTTCTGTGGCTCCATGGTACCTGGAACACTGGACACTCGATTTAGAAAATAAAAGCTGTAATTTCTACCTCAGTGCTCTGGATTTAGCAATACTAAAATTTGAAAGAGTTAATTATGAAATCTTGAAGCTTTAGTTTACATTATAAAGTTTATATAAATATATCACAAACACACACACCACCAAAAAAGGAATGTGAATAAGGGTAATGTTCCAGGACAAGATATAGGAGGGAGGGAAGGAGAGAAGGAGGGGGAGAGAGAAAGAAAGAGAGATTACCAGGACATTTGTATAGAGAGGTTGATGAGTGAAGTTGTTTCTCTGTCAGACTTTCTTACTACTTACCTTCATATATAGTCACTTGACCTATTACCATGTATTTCTGATGGTTGACTCAGACTGGCAATTGGCAATTGCCATGTGATGTCACACCCACAGACGCACACACACACACATGAATTTTATAAAGTACTACAAAAATATAATTTATTTTACTACATTAGCAGTGGTATATTAAACTGTTGATGTTCCATCCTTTGTTTCCAGTGTCATACCATGTGTCAGTGATGTCGTATACTGATTCTCAAGCTCAGCTCTGAACTTTCACTTCCCAATGATCTCATGGCTTATAGTTTTCTTGTTTCTTTTTTTTTTTTTTTACCACCACTCCCCCTGCTCTTTGTTATGTATGGAATAGTGCTAAGAATCCTAACCAGTAGTGAGATGCAGAATTTGAATGCTAGCTCAGCTACTTCGAAATTCTGTTACCTTGGACAAGTCACTTCCCTCATTGAACCTCAAGACACTCATCTGTGGTAGTTATCACACAAGGTTCTTGTGAAAACTAAATAATGAAGTGAATAAATGAATATATGCTTGGAGAAGTTCTGGCCAGAGTGAATGGTCTCTAGAGCATAAGACAATTATCTTAAATGACAATAACAGGACAGAAAAGCATGTATAAAACTTATCATTAAATTTACTATTAAAACAGGTATTTTAGTAAGCCCTGAAAAGGAACTGATAAAGTTGTAAATACCAGTTATTTCTAGGTTGGTAGAGATGCTTATTCATTTTATTTTTTATATGTATCTGTTTTTACAAACTTCTAATAAGTATGTTTTGATAGAAGAAAAAATATGTATAATAAATCACTAGGGTAAATGAGAAAGAACTCCTCATACTCTGGGAAAGCAATGAAAAGGGAGTAAGAAAGAAAGTTGAAGGGAAAAGTTTGAAAATAGAGTAAAGCAAGGAGTCAATTACTTGCTGTCACTTAACTTCTAACTTCTCTTTTCTCTTTGAAGTAGAAGATAAAATGGCCCACTGAGATCTAAAATGAAACAGTGTATAGGGGACCTTAAAGATATGCTGAGATGAGAAAAAAAAATCAAGCAGCTGTTGATGAGGTCAGAAATTGAGATAGAGAATTCAGACTCACTATACTTAAGAAAAAACATAGATGGTAGATAGATATGGATATTGATATTGATACAGACATAGATATGGCTAGAAAGCACAAATGTATATAGGGTAGGAAGTTTCCTATCATTGAAGGGCAGAAAAAAAGAGGAAGCAGTGAGGAAATGAAGGGAAAGCATGGTGATGCCAGGTAAACACCAAGTCAATGGAAACGACAAGCAAAAAAAATGTGAATACAGGGATGCTCATCTAGATCAAATACAGCACTGAAAACTAAGGGCAAAAGCAGATGCAAGGAATAAAGGATGTTGGAGGTCATTGGAAGCAACCCATTCTAACAATTAGAATTTTGAAAAAGAAAAAATGACTCATAACGTTACTGAGATGAGTAAGCACAATCAAGACGCATTTTCGTAAGACCTTGTTTCAGATCTATGAGAATCAAAAACAAAGGAGTGGATGTAAAAGGATTGAAGGTGGAAAAGAATATGACTTTCAGCTACCTAAGGAATAAGAAATTTCTCCATGTGGAGGGAAATAGGGATTAAAAGGCTACATTCCTTAGAGAAGAGACAGAGATTTTGAGAACATATAACACTCATCTGAGTAGTGACCCAGGTTCAGGGACCAAAAGTATGAACAGATGATACAGCTTTTTAAAATGATTTGCTATAGAAATAAGGCTGATAGACTGAACATGTAATTAGAAGATATTATGTTGATATGTTTTAGAGGATGTGGAAAATATCAAGGGGATTTAGGATAATTATCCAGCTACACTTGTAATTAGTCTCCTAATGTAAAATTTATTCACTTATTAAGATAGTTGAAATTATGTTTTAAAGATAGTGTGGAAAAGGTAATAGCACAAGCCTACAGCATGCCAATGAGAATGCTTGCTATGAAAGACATGATATCTGAAGCTGGGGTGGTCAAGAAACTGAGAGAACAGAGTGTTGATATTTTATGCAGATTTTAAAATCACCAAAAATGATTATAGGAGTCAAGGTAGAAAGAAAAGGGACCCCATTGTCATGGAGATGTTTTTACTGTACAGACAATCTCTGACTAATTTTGGTTCGACTTAAGATTTTCCAACTTTATAATGGTGCAAAAATGACATGCATTCTGTAGAAACTGTACTTCCAATTGTGAATTTTGATTTTTTTTCTTGGGCTATCAATATGCAATACAATACTCTTGTGATGCTGGGCAAAGGCAGTGAGCCAAAGCTCCCAGACAGCTAGGGGATCACAAGGGTAAACAACCAGTACACTTACAACCATTCTGTTCCCATATAACCATTCTGTTTTTCCCTTTCAGTACAATATTCAATAAGTTACATGAGAGAGTCAACACTTTATTATAAAATAGGCTTTGTGTTAGATGATTTTGCTCAACTGTAGGCTAATGTAAGTGTTCTGAGCAGGTAGACCAGGCTAAGCTATGATGTTCGTACATTAAGTTATGAAACGCATTTTTGACTTACACTATTTTCAACTTATGATGGGCTTATCAGGACGACCACATCATGCAGTTTGTTCTTAACCAAATTTATCTGTTAAAATCAAGGTTGCACCAGCTCAGTATGAAATTCCTAATTGTCATTGGCTGATGTTATGAAGCAACATTTACAGATTTCTGAGTTAAAAAGTCTAGCTATGTAGTATAGTCTGAAGTCAGGGAGCCTGATTCCTCCAACTCCATTTTTCTTTCTCAAGATTGCTTTAGCTATTCGGGGTCCTTTGTGTTTCCATACAAATTGTAAAATTTTTTGTTCTAATTCTGTGAAAAATGACATTGGTAATTTGATAGGGAGTGCACTGAATCTGTAGATACCTTTGGTTAGTATGGTTAGGATTCTTCCCACTGTTTGGGTTATCTTTAAATGGTACAGATGAACCTATTTGCAAAGCAGAAATAGAGACACAGACGTAGAGAGCAAACCTGTGGACGCCAAGGTGGGGAAAGGGGAGGTGGGATGAATTGGGAGATGGGGATTGACATATACACACTATTATGTATAAAATAGATAACTAACGAGAACCTACTGTATAGCACAGGGAACTCTAATCAGTGCTCTGTGGTGACCTAAATGGGAAGGGAATCCAAAAAAGAGGGGATATATGTATACGTATAGCTGATTCAGTTTGTTGCACAGTAGAAACTAACACAACATTGTAAAGCAACTATACTCTAATAAAAATTTTTTTAAAAAGTCTAACTAGATGGTGCTCTGTAAATTATGAGAATCACATACAGACGCACTTTTCTGTCTAGCAATTCCTATGATGCCTTCTGATGTGATTGGTGTATTGATACCCTGCAGAGAAAATATGCTGCTTAGTTAATTGAATAGCAGTTGATGAGGGAATGTTTATGCTGGGTCATATTTTACAATAGTTTATTCCAAGGACGTCCCATTGTGCACTTTGAAGATACCAATGTCTGTAACGAAGATGCTAAATCTTTCTAAGAGTTCTAAGTGTGCTTCAGACAGGAGTTCTCAAACTTTATGGATGTGGGGCCCTTTAATACTATTAAAAATTATTGAGGAACCTAGAAGGAGTTTGATTATATGTGTTGTAACTATTAATTTTTCCTGTATTAGAAATTATATCTAAGAAGAGCTTTTAAAATAATTACTGTCCTTTATTTTTATTGAGGTATAATTGACTTATAATATAGTAGTTTCAAGTGTACAACATAATATTAGATATTTGTATATATTGTGAAATGATCACCATAGTATACCTAGTTAACAGATTTAAATCCTTATGTACTAATTTTAAAATTATTGCAGAAGTCTGCTATAAGCTGTCATAAATATTTTATGAAAAATAATAATATTTTCAAAAAATTTAATAGAAAAGTCACATTGCTTTAGAGTTTTGCAATACCTTTTAGAGTCTTGCTTAATAGAGGAAAGCTGAATTTTCATTTTTGCCTCTGCATTCAGTCTGATGCAATATGATGTTTTGTTTGAAATACATAGAAGAATTCCAGCCTCACACAGGTAATTGTGACTATCGTATGTAGTCTGTGGAAGACTCCCCTATACATTCACAAGAGAATAAAAATGAGTAAAGAAAATAATATCATAATACTATTATAAAAATATTTTTGACCTTCTGGACTTTGAATGTAAATCTCTATACTGTCCTATGTCTAGGGGTTTCACACGCAATACTCAATAAAGTCATGGAGTACAGGAAACAGTTCAGCTGAGGAGGGTATAATCAGACAGAGAAAGAGAAAATTTAGAGAGGATAGAGTTGGGAAGCATCAGTAGGAAGAAGGAAGCTTTAGTTCAGAAACGCATGGGCTGTAGCTGAGAGAGTTTAGTGTTGTTGACCTGGATGTGCAAGAATCAGAAAGGACCAGCACCTACTAAAGTTATTTACAAATGGCCTCAAAATGAAGATGATGGGGTAAACCCTTTCAGGCATAGTCAGAATACATGACCAAGAAGTTAGCTTTATCCATCTAAAGCTGAAAACTGCAAACTGATTCTACTTGCTCTACAAAGGAATTGTTGCGTATCATATACAACAAAGAATAAAGATTATCATAGTTTAATATAGGATAAAGGCAACATAAGGAAGCCTCCAAAGGCTGCATATCCTAGAGTTAGAAACACTGGGACACAGGAAAACTACTTCTTGGAGAGTGTTCAGAGAGTGTTACTCCTTCCTCTCACTATGGAAACAAACCAAATCAAAATTTGAAATGAGAAAATAGAGCTCTCAACTTTATTTCTTCTCATTGTTCTTACTGTCACCTAAGTATTATTCTAAAAACTTCCTATTTAATATCAGCACCATAGCCTGCACACCTCCCATCCCTCTTCCAGTCAATCGTCCTTGCTGATACTAAAGTTAACATGATAAGATGTTAATCTAATCAAGACTGTACTGCTTAAAGTGCTTCTCTGACTTATCTCTGATTCCTGATAAATATCAAACTTCTCAGTCTATCATTCTTACCAAGCTCACTTAATACAAGCTCACCTTCACATTTCCCAGAGATATTTTTCTAATTGATTTGTTCAGAATTTGCTCAGTCTGTCTGTCTGTCTGTCTGTCTCTCTCTCTCTCTCACACACACACACACAATTGAGACCTCTGGATGCTCATATGTATCTCTGGTACTAGCTACCCTACCCACAAACTGATCAGCTCTTGTTCTACCTCGCAAAAACAAAGAGTAACCAAAGGATCCTCCCAGAGTAAATCAGGAAATGGAAACAGCAATGACAAAGTCTTCCCATGATGATGATAGAAGGAAATGCCTTTTTACATCAACAAAATTGCTTCTAGATAACAAGAGCAGAAAATGAAATGCATGCAAGACTGCTCCACAGGTCATGTGACCAATCAAGTTTCCTTGTTTTAGATGAATGAGCTCTGTTGATGAAACTTTCCTGATAGGCCTATTTGAGGCAGAACACAGCAAGGTCAGTTCTTAGTGTGCAATAGACACTTCCATATACCCAGTGCAAAATTAACCACTTAGGAAAATCAAGAAATGAGTGTACCTACCTTTGGTCCTGGTGATGGAAAATGTATAGAAAAGGGCAAAAGTCATTTGCTTGTTTGATCAATTGTTTATTTTTTTAACAATCTGATCATGAGGAATGTTTAAATCTTCTGGTCCAACATGTGAATGGGGCATATTGTTGGGACAAGTAAGGTTCCCATGAGTTCCAGGCAAATTCCTGCAATACACCAGGGAAGGTCAGAGCTGCAAAGATTATAATCCCAATTAAAAATAAGTAAGTAAAACGTAAGTTCACAGAGAAGATTGTATTAGCATATCTCTATTCTATATTTATATCTATATCATACCTCTATTTATAGCTATGTCTTCATCTACATCTACATCTGTATATGCATATATGTTTATATAAATTTATATAGGTGTCAAGTAACTTGCTTAAGGTCATAGTTATTAAGTGGCAGAACAATATAGAACTCAGGTTTGTTTGTCCTCCCTTTTTGTAATTTTCTAACCTTTTTGAAAGACTGTGATTACTGCTTATTCAAAACATGTAGTATACCATCTATATGTGATTATATTAAAAAGTTGCCAAATGATATATTTACAAATATACATAAATATTATGCATTCCATATGAACAATGAATTGATGCATAAGAAAATCTTATATAAATTGGAAGAAATAATGGAAATATCTGATATAGGGACTAAGGCATCTAGTATAATACATAAAAGTAATTTTTTGTGTCTTCTATACTATGATAGCATTGTCCCTGGAAATGGTTTTGTAAGTTTGCATATCAGCAATTTTAGTTCTGAAAGTGAAGACTGGCATTGACATTAATGATATATGATTAATGACAGAGGGAGTTGTGGGACTGTTAATTCCAGTTACGACAAAAGTTAAACTTGGTTCTGTTGATGATTCATTTTGCCCAATCAACGTTTAATAACAGGTGGATACATTAAGAGCAATAAGTAGTCTCAGTCTCATATTGCTGATTGCCGTGATATTTTAAAGATTCAAATCAATAATTAAGATAATTAAGTCATTCAATGTCAACTTTCTATGCAGACATTTAAAACTATTTAAATAAATAGCTGGCATATATCCATATGACATTTGGGTTATTCTGAGATGCTTTGCTCTATACATGATTAGATACAAAAGAGGCCTAATGATATATCTACAAGTATATCAAAGTATAAGAATTTGCAGTAGGACTTCTTAAAGTTAACTTCTAAAGAGGTAGAATAAGGCATTGCTTAAGCTGGATGCACAAAACTCGAACATTTCCATTTTCATGAAACATGTTTTCTCATTTCACTCCATTGTCCATCACCATTCAGAGAACTGCAGACAGCTGATAGGACACCCCATGGTGTACTTGATCCATCTGTTCATCCATCAACCTTATGGTAAATATGCAAAATGAGAGGTTTGCCTTAGGTCATGAAACCAAAGGCAAAATTCAGTCATGGCAGTTAAAAAAAAAAACAGCATACTTTTCTTTTGGCTAAATTTGTACTGAAGTTATTTTGTTGCCTTTATAAAATTATCTGACTTAAATCTGAATGACATCTCAAACAACTGTGTCAAATCCTATTTTACATTTAACAGTAATTTAATTGAAATGAAAAGAATTCAATCAGTTGAATCTATATAGTAAAAAATTTGTAAGAATAATATTTATATGTTTTTTTAATGGGTAACAATATAAGGCACTCTGTGATTACACATATATTTTTTTAGGTGGGTGTAGGGAGATTCACACTATGTTCTGGATAATGGTAACTTAAATCAATCCACCACAAGTGGTCCATCTGTGTCTCCTTGTAACAGAGCAACTCAACATTGCTCTTATAACAATCAGTCCTTAGTAGAGAATAATCTATAAGTTGAAACATGGAATTATGCATGTTAAATTATCAAAAACCTTTACAATATACCGATGTGATTAAAGTTAAAAGTGCATATATATAAAGCAAATACTTAAATTGTCTTGCAATATAATCAGAAAAGGCACACTGTCATGCTTTAATATATAGTCTTATACCTATTGAAGTCTATATGATAAAAATAACCTTGACTTCTAACTTCTATCCCCATTTATTAATATTTTTCTTATTCATTCATTCCTTCAACAAGTATTATGAAACACTAATTATGAATGTTATTTAAAAATATTAGGAATGCTACAAAAAATGAGATAGTATTTACCCTCAAGTTTCTAATAGGAGAGACAGATAAGTAAATACACAATTAAAGTGCAATATTATAAGAGCTATTATGGGCCTTAGGTCAAGAGGATGAAGCAGCCCACAGAAAGGGCATATAATCTCTCCTTAAGTATCTAGGAAAACTTTATAGTGAAAGTGACCTCTAAGATGAAACTAAAAGAATAAGTAAGAGTTCATCAAAGAGCATTCTACGTAGAAGGAATTGAATGTGTAAACTTCCAGAAGAGATGATGAATATGGCATCTTCAAAGAACCACAACATTCTGAATATGAAGAGGGCAGATTACAAAGCATGGTGGTATGAGAACGATGCTGTGATGGTGGAAATGAGAGAAGTCTAGTAGCTGTGGAATCAATTTAAGTAAGAGAGAATCACTACCTAACCAAAACAGTGACAATAAGAATAAGAAGAAATGAATGGATGTTAAGCATAATAGGCTACTGATTTTCTAGGATACTGAATGGAGTTTTGCATATAATAATTTGATATAAATCATAAACAGTCATCCAATCAATAATATACTGAAAAATGTATGTGGATGTTTGGTAAGCAGTGAGTAGTCTCTTAGGAATGAATTCTCGAACACAGGAAAAGTTTGGGGAAACAATTACGTATGACTGTGGGAGAGGAATGATTTTACATTCCTTCTTTTAACATTTTTCTTATTTTTGAGTAGCCAGTGCTCAGTCTTTTATGGAGGTGTATGACAGCTAAATCAGAGATAAGGAAGAGTCACTTACTGACATTTGTAGATACCGTCTGTGATTCTCAGTCAGAAAATGGAAAGGGCTCATGGCAGACAGAAAAGTTTTAGGCAAAATATAATTAATAAGAGGTAATTTCCAACTCTCTGTCATGGCAGTAAGAAATTGTTATACCTTTGTGGATGAAGGAAAGCCATTGTTATAGACTGAATGTTTGTGTTCCCTCAAAATTTATATGTTGAAACCTAATCCTTTATGTAGTGGCAGTTGGAGGTGGGGGCTTTGGGAGGTGATTAGGGCATAAGGGTGGAGCCCCCATGAATGGTATTAGTACCCTTATAAAAGAGACCCAGAGAGATCCCTTGTCCCTTCCACCATATGAGGACACAGCTGTTTTTGAACCAGGAAGTGGGCTCTCATCAGACACTAAATTGGCTTGTGCCTTGATCTTGGACTTTCCAACCTCCAGACTGTGAGAAAAAAATTTCCATTGTTTATAAGCCACCCAGTCTATGGTATTTTGTTACAGCAGCCTATGGGTTAAGATAGTCATTATAACTATCTTAGGAGAACATAAATTTTTATGTATCTATGTGTGCATGTTTGGGAGAGGGGTGGCTTACAAGGGGAGGAAACATGTAGCCAGCTTCATGATTCATGTTTCAGGGAGGTAGCAGGGTAGGTATGTTTGTTAATCTGTACCCAGAAAAGATATATGCTCAATTTCCTGATAAAAACCTGAAAAAGCTAGCAGACCCAGAGGAAAGAAATAGCTGTGTGGCATATTTAGAAAAGGAGACTTAGCCTCACAGAAGTTTACAAGACCTAGGATGGCACAGGAAAAGAATAATTGTAGTGCTTCTACAGTAACAAAGAAGCAAATAAGTAGTGGAAGGGCCTTTGAAACCGGTACAGTGAAACACATTAAATCCAAAATACAGATGAACCTAAGAGAAAGGGAAGGGATGCAGAGTAAATAGATTGATGTGTCTTCTATAATGGAAAAGTTTCTTCTCAAAATAAAAACTACGAAAATTAGCGTATACTTGCATATATGCAGTTAAATTTATACCGTTAACTTTATATAGTATATATGGTTATAATTCTTTTATATGGAGATATAATTTGCATAAAGTAAAATATAATGACCTTAATTAATTCATTGAATTTTGAAAATTGCATAAATCCTTGTAACCTGTACACCAAATGGGTAAAGAACAAATCTATCATCCCAGAAAATTCATTATTGTACCTTCCCATTCAAGTCCCCACCCCGTCCCAAAACAAACCATGGATTTGTTTTGTTTTCATTGTATTTCATATGATGTTCTGGCTTCTTTTACTACACATAATGTTTTTGAGATTCATTATATTATTGTGTTTATCTGTAATGTCTTTTTTAAATTGTTGAGTAGCATTCTATTGTATAAATATACCAAAATTTCCTTACTTTTTGTTGATGATTATTGGAATTATTTTTAATATTTTGGCTAGCATGAATAAGGTTACTATAAATAATCTTTTTCAGTTTTTATTTTTAGAGACACATGTTTTCCTTCTATTGGGTAAACACCTAAGAGTTTATTTAAATGTTGAATCATACAAGAGGAGAATTATTAATTTTGAAAGAAATGTCAAATGGTTATCCATAATTGTACCATTTAACAGTATAAATGTATGAATGTTCTGAGTGCTCCATGTCCTCAAATACATTTTGTATTGTTAGTTTTGGGGGTTTTTTAGGACATTCTCTGCCTATACCTTCCCACTTGACAAGTGTTTTTTTTTTTTCTAAACAGATTTATTGTGGTATATTTTGTTCTTTTAAAACACTTTATTGAAGCATGATTAACACACAAAATACTGCACAGAGTGTAAATTTTCATACATTTTGATATATGTATAACTTGCGAAACCATCACTAGAATCAAGATAATGAAGAATCCATCCACCCAAAGTTTCCTTGTGCCCCTTTGTAATCTCTCATTATTCCTATCCCTTCCTGCCCATTTCAAAGCTATCAGTTATCTATTTCATAAATAAGTTTATATTTTCATAAATAAGTTTATATTTTCTAGAGTTTTATGTAAATGGAATCATACAATTTATGGTCCTTTTTGCCTGACTTCTTTCCACCAACACACTATTTTTGAGAGTTATCTGTGTTGCTATGGATATCAAAAGTTCATTCATTTTTGTTGATGAATAGTATTCCACTGTGTGGATATACTACTTTTAATCTATTCATTTGTGGACATTTTAACTTTTTTCTAATTTTTGACTTTTGCAAAAGTACTATAGACATTTGTGGAAAATTATTTTAAGAACATTTGCTTTCTTCTATATTTAGTCTATACCCATATACTATATGTATGTTTACCATTTAAAAAAAATATTCCAAAGTAGTTGTACCATTTTACATTCCTACCAGCAGTGTGTTAAAGATAAAATTGCTCCACATCCTCTCTAGTATTTGGTATGGTCCATCTATTTAATTTTAGCCATTATAATAAGTGTGTAACATTAACTCATTGTGATTTTAATTTGCATTTTCCTAATAACTAGTGATGGTGTGCATCTTTAAATTTAATTATTAGTTTGAATATACTTTATAGATTCATTAAGATTTTCTGTTTTCAAAGTCATGTCGTCTATGAAAAGAGGTTGCTTTGCTTTTTAAAAAAATTCACATTAAAGAAATTCACCCATTTAAAGTGTACAGTTCAGTTTTTTTGTATATTCACACAAATGTCTGACCATCAACACAATATAATTTTAGAACATTTTTATCACCCCCAAAAGAAGCTCTGTACCCATTAAGGAGTTACTCTCCATTCCCTCCTGCCTACCCCTACAAAAAACACTAGGCAAGAAGTAAATTAATTTCTGTCTCTATAGACTTTTCTATTCTGAACAGTTCATACAAGTGGATTAATACAATATGTGGCCATTTGTGGGTGGCTTTTTTTCTGCTTAGCATAAGGCTACAAATTTTCATCAGTGTTCATTATTATTTGCCAAATAATATTTCATTGTGTTCATAAATCATATGTTGTTTATCTACTCATTAGTTGATGAATATTTGGGTTCTTTACACCTTTTGGCTATTATGGATAATGCCGCTAAAAACACTTGTGTATACGTGATCCTTTTAATTTTATTTGTGGAAGAGTTTTGGAAGGATTTGTATTAATTATTCTTTAAATGTTTGATAGCATTTACCAGTGAGCCATCTGAGTCTGGGCTTTTTTTTTTTTTTCAATTGGACAGTGTAAGAGTAAAGATTTCAAATAGTCTTGGGTTCAGATCTTCATTTGGGTACCTCATACTATGTGGCCTAGTACTTAGTTTTCCCACTGGTGAAATGTTAATGATGATATTTCTCATTGGTATGGTATGCATGAAATTAATATGAAAAATAATAAATAACATAGTGGTGGTGGCTGACATGTATTCAATAAGCATCTAATACATTATAGATATTATTATTACATATCTTACTTAATCAAGAAACAAACTGTTAAAGAATTTTTTTAAGTATGGAAATTTATACAACACAATGTCATATTTAAATGGATTTCCTTGGCCTAGGGATATAAAGAAGGCTTATTTAGCAGGTAAATTTGCAGGTGAAGGAGATATTAGAACACATTTTGTATATTGTAATACATTTCAGCAAGCATATACATGATATCATTTAAAAGTTATGCAAGACTATAATTTCAGGAAATTTGAGTTTCAAGCAGTAAAGATGCATGTTTCCTTTCTTACTGACTTTTTATCAGAATTTTTCTAGTTCCTGCATTAGAGTAGCCCTAGGCTGAACAGAAATCAATAAATAGGTACTCATAACAATTTTCTAAACTTCTATCTGCAGTACTTAAAGCTACTATATGAAAAATGCATCTTAGAAAAAAACAGCAGGTGTACATATTAATCTAAATTATTGAAGCTAGTTTTTTCAAGTTCATTTATTTGCCACTGTTTATTGCATTTAATTTATTTAAGCATGCATTATTACTTTATGTTTTATATCCTACCAAAGGGCAAAAAGTGTCTATAGGGAGATTTTCTGGGAGCCTGATATGTGAGGAAATAGCGTTAAGAACCATAAACACTTTAGCTCATTCAACTGTGTATGTGACATGACTCGCAATACTATTGGAACAAAATCAATTTCTGTATTCTCATCTTGTCTGGTGCGATTTTCTTTAACACAAGTTTGCTTTTTGCTCCATATTTCAAAATCCTAAAACATAAACAAATACTGGTCTTTATATTCACTTGTGCAACTATTGAGTTTGTATTTACCATATAAATATATTTTTCTTTGTTCAGTATTATTTAAATGAAATATTTCCAAAAAGATAAATAATGATCTACTCAAATTATGCACTTGAAATTATTCAGTGTTCACTTTAATTAATTAAACCATTTTACCAATAGAAGACTGACATCTAGGGCTTCCCTGGTGGCGCAGTGGTTGAGAGTCCGCCTGCCGATGCAGGGGACGCGGGTTCGTGCCCCGGTCTGGGAGGATCCCACATGCCGCGGAGCGGCTAGGCCCGTGAGCCATGGCTACTGGGCCTGCGCGTCCAGAGCCTGTGCTCCGCAACGGGAGAGGCCACAGCAGTGAGAAGCCCACGTAATGCAAAAAAAAAAAAAAAAAAAAAAAAAAAAAAAAAAAAAAAAAAAAAAAAAGAAGACTGACATCTAAATATTTAAAAAACTGAAACCAAAATTAAATGACACAGTAAGTTGTTATAGTGGATAGAAAACTTTGTGTGCAGACAAGTTGCTCTGAGGTCAGTGAATAAGGATCTGAATCTCATACTTAGAATATATTTAAATGATTTATTGGACTCACCAATCTGAACCATTACTGATTGCAAATATTTGATAATTTTGAAGTAAAACACTATCAAAATTTAACTCCTGGTCTCTCAACTTTAGGTATCCTGACTTTGGGACACTTTACAAACTCTAATTTGACTAATACATACTGGAATTTTTGCATACATACTTTTAACTTTAAAGATCTATTTTCTAATCAAGTATTATATTTGTGTATATTTATTTTAATACCAATATATTTAAAATGACCTTTTCTGCTGCATCATTATCATGTAAAATAGTTACATCTTGCCATTTAAACGCAAAATTGTTTAGCCTTTATTTTTTTTAGAGTACAGAACATTGATTTTAAATGGCAGATAGATAAATTATTTACCTTCACAAAAGTGGAAAAATAGAGTTTGATGATTTTTTCCTATCCATAAATAATTTCAATAATGACTAAATAATTTCCCCTTATAATATATAAAAACAAATAAACAAACCCAGATTAGTTTTAAATACCTATTTAGTTGCACAATGTTGCACCATTTAAAAGTTTAGGTATTGTTTGTAGATATAGGCACCAACTTGAAATAATAAGGTAAAATATTCAAAACCTTAAGTCTTTCATAAACAATATAATGCATAAAATTGGGTAATTTAAACCAAATATTTGTAAAAATGAAATAAATATAGGATATTTATTTTGAATGCTAGTACTCTCAACTTTTCTGTTCAAATGCCCAACTTTACCAAGCTTTCCCACACAAAGATAGAGTTCATCGTGAATTCCCTTGTCCATGTAATTGTCTGCATATCTTCTCCCTACATGATTTCATATTTTCTCTTACTCCACCCTGTCTCTGTAAACATCATTCCTCTATCCATATTCAAGATGCAACCTCTTTTACTTTGCAAACATTGCACTCATCACTTAATCTTTTAATAATGTAATTTAAGAACAGTTTAGAGTTTACAAAGAAATATCTGATTATTTCTTTTATTATTTTCATGGACGTTTCATGTGAGAGGCCCTGAAAAGCATCTTCCACTGTAACCCTTGCATGAACTTAACCCCCAACTTTCTTCCAGCTTTCTTGTTAAACAAAAATTGCCTAACAAAATGGCTCCTAAGCCCCAAGAAAAATTTCGTCTTCTGAGAACTGTTTTTGCCCAGCTGTTCATGAAACCAGCTGGACTTTTGCTGCTAAGTCTCTGTAAAAACGTGTCTTTCCTTCCCCAAGGTAGAACACGCCTTGACAAAGACACTTACTTCCCTTGATCAAACTTTAGTTAGGCTCCTCTAAGTCCTCTTTTCAACTAGCCTTCAACCTTGGGCTTTGGTGTCCATCTTTGTGGGGTCTGCATTCTATGGTGTTAGCAAGAATCCTACTAAGTCAGTTTAGAAAGAATCCCCCAGCACATACATCTGATCACCCTCAGTAATTGATCACCCTGTCCTACCTTCAGTAAGAATCCTGTTAAGTCACTTTAGCAAGAAATATCCCTACTCTTGATGTCTCCTCTTCAGAATTTTCCATCCACTGATTCTCATCCCTCCAACCTGCTCCTTCACTATAAATCCTCACTTGTTACAGTTGTATTTGAAATTGAGCCAGTTCTATATTGAGGTTTCTTTCCAGTAACTGTAAGTGTTCCTAAATAAAATCTACTTTTACCACTTTAACTTCTATTGAGTTTTAGTTTTTCTTTAACGGCCCCAGAGTTATTCTCATGTTGCATTTTTTAGATTAGAAGTTTATGCTTAACAGTGCTCTGGTTAATATTCTTTTACATTTATGACAGGGTTACTATTGCTCTAAAAATGTTGAGTCACTCCATTTTCACTGGCTTTTGTGTATAACATTCAAAATACCGTTCATTATTCCTTTTTACAAAGATATAGAATAACTATTCTGTAACAACTACTGACATTTTCTTAACCTCATTTAGCAATGGACTTTATTTATATATTTCATTTGAAAATAAAATAAAATTATAAGTGACTTAAATAATGTAAATTTTATATCAAGAGAATACAATGATTCTCTGTGTAAGATAATAGTTTAAAGCTCCTAGGAACCCTCTTTTCAATGTGTAAGCATGTACTTTGAGAATTGTATAATGATCTTCAGCAGGAATACAATTTACATAAATATTAAAATGGTGGACAAGTTCATAAAACTTCTGAATATCTTTTCTTGCTTTTAAGAGTATGGGGAAGGTGAAGGAAATTAAAGTGTAAGAGCAGTTTCCTATTTATTACTTCAGACAGAGAAAAACAATTATTTCTCAGATTTATCAGTGAAATGAATTGAGGAAGTAATAAATAAATGATAAACTGTAAAAGATAATACTGAGTTTATTAATTCTATTTTATAAAATAACTGGACTTTACATGTGGTTTCCTTGATTTTAGACCCCCCAGATTGCTTTGTTTATTGAAAGAACAAAGTTACTCATTACACATTGAGACATTAAAAAGAATAAACAAGCAGGGTTATAAAAATTACATGTCTGTATATGTTTGCATGTGCTAATCCATAATCTTTTGTCATATCTATTGGAAATGGAAGTAATTTTTCATTATTAAGAAAAATATAAATCTCTATTTATTCCAGCAACACACTGATGAATGTCATCAATCTTAATGGCCCATTGAAGACCACTTACCCTTGTAAATCAATTTTTAGTGCAATTTAAGTATAAAATCAATTCCCCAAAGTACTTATGCTTTGTACATATAAATATAAACTGAGTTCATTTACCATAAAGCACTAAGAATTCAGAGAACTTAAAAGATTATTTTTAAATTTAAAATCATGGAGTTAAACATTTGTATACTTCCTAAAGTTTCTACAAATGTAAGGCCACCTTAAAAACTGAAGGTTTTATATAAAAATCTATTTAAATGAGTACATTTATAATTATATGTTCTGGATTTGGTTAGTTTACTATTTTCATAGGTTGTTCACTAAGGTCAGGTTTTTTTTTGTTCATTTTCCCCAAACCAGCTTATAGCCTCACTTCATCTTTACCTCCAAGCACCCAGTTTTTCTTTCTAAAGTAATAGGTATTTAGTAAATATTAAATAAGTGACTGAATAAAGAATCTACCAAAAATTGATAAAGTTCATGAATTTACTTTATCAACAAACATGTATTGTACACTTGCCAAATATTAAGTACTATCCTAGGCAACAGGGATTCAATATAAATATAATTTATTTTAAAAATAATACAAATTTAATGGGAATGGTAGACATAATAATAAATGCATATAACCCAATCTTGTGATTGTGGTAATAAATGAGAGGTTATTGCTGGATATTAGAAGGGAGGTATGCAATATAACTTGGCATGCAGGTAGCAGGAAGGCTTATCTTAAGAGGTAAAACAAAAGCCAAATCTCAGAAAATCTCAGTTTAGACTCCTTTTCACAAAGAAACGAAAACAGAAACATCCTATTTTGTAATGCTTGAAACTCTAAGTCTGCATCGTTTCATGGAAGAAAAACAACACTAGGCACTAATATACCTATGGTATATGCTCTTCATGCTTTAAATTAGAACTGAAACATACAGAATTCCCATTTGTGAAAGAATGGTGGACGTGTCACCATTGCCTACATACAGTGTTATTTATATTATGGAGAATACCAGGAAGGATATTCAGCACAATAAGGGAAGTGGGATGGGGAAAATGAGGCTTATTTCTCCACAGACCATACTGTGTAATCCTAGGGCTGGGTGATGCCATGTAAAGCTTATTGAATGCAATATCAGGAGCTCTTTCCTGATGCTGTGACCATGGATGCAATACTAGTTTTTCTGGTATGCCACCACATTTTTAGGAAAATGAGAACGCTGAACTAAATGATATGCCCTGGGCAAATTATGTTAACACTTTTGTTTCATTTTGTCATCTGAGAAGTGGGAATAATTGTAATACCTGCCTCTTAATGTTTTTGTGAGAACTGAGATAGTATTATGTAGTATACTTAGTAAAGTGCTAAGCATCTAATAATTTCTCAATAAAACTATTATCATTGACAATTCAAAATTTATGGTACCTAGTAATATCCAAAGAACATGAAGATATCTTTCGGTTTCAAATTCTATGTTTGTTAAAATTTTGTTCTGGTGACAACTTTTACTAATAATCTTGGAGGCTTTCAGATTGCATGCCCCTGAGAAATTATTTCCTCTGTCAGCATAGTCTGTTCTATCTATGGACTGACTACTATACTTCAGTGATTTTAAGAGTACATTGTGAGAACTGACTCACTATGAAAGAATAAAGGCCATACCTACATCTACTTCCACACAAAATGCTCTAAAATGAAAGTAAATTAAATAGTAGCAGCACTGTAAATAACAAAAGTACCATGCATAGAGCATAAATGTTAGAGAATTATTTTAAAAAGCAGTTGGAATTGAATGCAATCTCTAGAGAAGTAGACTAGAAAAAAATCAGACTTCAAAACATTAGAACAGGGGCTTCCCTGGTGGCACAGTGGTTGAGAATCTGCCTGCTAATGCAGGGGACACGGGTTCGAGCCCTGGTCTGGGAGGATCCCACATGCCGCGGAGCAACTGGGCCCGTGAGCCACAACTACTGAGCCTGCGTGTCTGGAGCCTGTGCTCTGCAACAAGATAGGCCGCCATAGTGAAGAGGCCTGCACACTGCGATGAAGAGTGACCCCCGCTTGCTGCAACTAGAGAAAGCCCTCGCACAGAAACAAAGACCCAACACAGCCAAAAATAACTATAAAAATAAATATATAAATAAATAAAAGATTACTATTAATAATAAAAAAAAATTACAACAGGACCTCTGTTTAGTTAAGATGTGTGGTCCAAGATCGGAGTCAACTGATACAAGGCCTAAGAAAAGTCCTGGGAAATTGTAAGCACAGATTATTTCTGGCAAAATATTCAGAGATGAAAGATCTCTTCTAGTCTTCTGAAGTTCAGTCAGCTCCAGGATTTCCTTATTGGATAAAACATGTTCAAGAGTATGGGAGGCAAAGCTATGTCCCAGGTCCCTAGGAAACAGGGTTGTATGGGGACCACTCTTTAAACAAGCTATTGTACTTCTAATTCAGCCACATAGGGGTTTGGCTCCACCATTAAAATCCTAGCCAGCATGTTAAGTAAAGAAAAGAAAATAGAAATAGTGGAGAAAGAAATTAAATTAGTATTCACAGCTAACATTAATGTAATATTAAAAAATGAAGGAAAAAAAGTGGACTAGAATTATAACATTCATTAGATTTGCTAGACATGTCGTTTAGAAAAGAAAATCAATTGAACTTTACATTTTATTTTTATTCATTTATGTATTCATTCATTAAGACAAGGCATTACTGCTGGAGAAATGTTACTTGATAAAAAGAGAAAAGGAAAGAAGAAAGAAAGGAAGGAAGAAATGGAGGGAGGAATGGAGAAAGCCTCTGATTTCTTGAAGCCAACTTTCTAATGAAGGCAACCAACGTTAAACAAATCTCACCTTAATAGTTTAACTTCATAGTATATGAACCTCTGAACCCTTTTATCAAGGAAAAGTGAAAGATAAAGCAGCAGATATAAAATAAGCTGCTAATTTTCCTGAATTATGTGATATTGTTTTTACTTCCTTTGGGATTTTATTATCCATTCAACACATTTATTGCTCTTGAATCTCCTTCATTTCTACTGACCCAATATTGTTATTTTTAGTTATTGCTACTTAATTATCTATAGACAAATAACAATATGCTAGAAATATAGCTGAAGCTTAGGACCAAATCTTCTTACTTTTCACGCTTGAAATCCTAACTAATAACCAGGAGAAAACATCAAAACAAAAATCTTTTCTATGAAATAGTAGACAGCAAAACTCCACAGACTCCAAATTATATCTCACTGTGGACTAAAGCAACTGACAATATCAGAACATGCCTGAGAAGCCTCAGCATTGTGGCCCAATGTCAGAGAATTCTGGAGGAAGTGAAGCAGGTCAGATAATGGCAGAAATCTGCTTGACATACCCACTCCCAGAACAGTAGGGTCCACCCTGAGTGCGAGACACTGCAGATAGGACTAAGATCAATCTTGCCTGCTTCAATAGAAAAAGCAGATAGATAAAGCAAGAAAGTATTTGCTGGGAGTAGGGTATGGAGCACAAGAGTGACAAATCTCAAAAAAGCAGCACCTGCCACAAAGGAGGGGCACACTTAGAAAGCAGGAACTCTGTACTGATATAGCAATTTCAGGTGAAGGGACTTTTGGATCTCAGAGTTGGCTGTAGAAACATTCCTGGAGTGATTATGTGTGAGACGCAAAGGAGATTAAAAAACAACAACAAAAAACTGCCCATCATGTTAGATATAAAAGGCAGAGTTCTAGAGCAGAGAACCTATAAAATTCTCCTGTCCCTTCTCTCCATTCACCAGGAAATTCTATTCATTTTTGCCTAGCTCTATTAAGATATAAGTGACAAATAACATTTTGTAAGTTAAGGTGTACAACATGGTGGTTTGATATATGTATATACTGTGAAGTGATTACACATCAATCACCTCACATAGTTACCATTATTTGGAAGAGTGTGAAAACAGTTAAGAGCTACTCTCTTAGCAAATTTCAAGTAAACAATACAGTACTGTTCACTCTAATCACCATGCTATACATTAGATCCCCAGAACATATTCATCTTATAACTGAAAGTGTATACACTTTGACCAGTGTCTCCCTATTTCCTTCAGCTACCACCCCCTGATATCCACCAATCTACTCTCTATTTCTATGAGTTTGACTTTCTTAGATTCCTCCTTTAAATGAGGTCATACAGTATTTGTTTTTTTTCTGTCTCACTTATTTAACTTAGCATAATGCCCTCAAGGTTTATCCATGTTGTCACAAATGGTAGGCTTCCCTCCTTTTTTATGGCTGAATAATGTTCCATTGTATATGTAAGTAGACACTATATTGCTTTTATCCATTCATCCATCAACAGACAGTTTGTTTCTATGTCTTGGCTATTGTGAATAATGCAACCATGAACATGGGGGTGCAGGTCTCTGTAAGACAAACTAAAAGATGACATTTCCATCAACAGACTGGTCATTAACATTGAATATAGGTAATTTTAGATATGAGAAAATTATTTTGGTGAGGATAAGTGTGACAAAAGAGAATGTAATTGATATAACGTCTGACAATTTAGGAAATAGCCCAACTAAACGAAAACAGGAGAAGATAGAGATAAGTTGGAAAGAACAATAAGCCTGTTGATTCCTGTTCTGCAAAAACTGGATATCAGAGATGTTATTTAAATGGAAAAATCAATCGAATTATGTGTATTTAAGGAATATAAATGAATACTATTAAAACAATGCTATGGACAAAATCAAGTTGTGAATAAGGGAAAATCATGGAGAAAGCAGAGGATACAAGCTTATTATTATTTTCTGTAGAAAAATCAATAAATAGTGTCTAAAGAAGGAGAGGCCTAAGTATATTTTATTGAGTATATTGTATGTGAGGCCAAGGAAACCACTGGGCATATAAGGCCTTTCTTAGAATAACAGAAAAGTATAAATCAGGTAAAAAGTAGGGAATTTAAAATACCTGAAAACCTCAGAGAACAAACAAAAACTGGAAAACCCAGAAGCCTAGTGAGCTACCTAAGTAAATGAAGTCAACTATATTGACCTGGTTGGTGTGTGATTCATAATTGACTGTTCTACCAATACCTCTCAAATCCATCTGGGTCTTAATTTTTGTCCAATTGCTGTAATTGAAAAAATACACAATATATGTGTAAATGATAATTCTTTAAACTACAAATGTTCAAATTATCAATAAACATTAGTTGAAGTGATATCTGAAATGAGACATTTAATTAGTTGGAATTCACAGACCTGCTTTGAATGTGGAGACTATATGCAGACACTGTGTAGATCTGATCTAGAGATAGGAAAGGGTGTTGTCATGAAAATTTTAGTTCTATATAAAGGCAGTATAAATTGCTTTAAGTTGTAAGCCACTCATAAGCTAGGACTATTTTCCACAAAGTACAAAATCATAGGGAAACTCAGAGATCACTTAGAAAAAACAATTTACTTATACTATAAATATACTGGTTCACCTCATTTAACTTTGCCTTTATGCTATAAAGAATATTGTGAGGTCCATTGTATTTTGATAATTTTTCCAATTTTCAAATTATTTTTAATGAAATTTATTTTATTTAAAATGAATAATAACACTGCCAATAAAATTAAATATGCATAAAATAAGTATACTTTTATAAATGTAAATAATTACTGTGGGATGGGGGATGAGATGAATTGGGATATTGAGATTGACATATATACACTAATATGTATAAAATAGATTAAAAAATTACTGTGGGGGACAAAAGATAAAGCAATTAAAAAGTGCAGGAACATTTCATTGGTAACTGCATAAATAATGAAGAGTGGGGATATTAATAATCCCTTTGCCTCATTAGGGATTTTTAGTACCATTTAATTTTCATGAGGAATTATACAGTGTATTATGATTAATATATTCAATATTTAAATAAGGGAGCATTTACATTGGCCTTTAAATTTCCTTCAAGTTTTATGGGTCAATATACAGTTTGTTGAACTAAAAGAGGTGTTAAATATGTTTATTTCTCTAGAGTAAAAAAATGGAACTGAAAAGTCAAAATGTGTGTAATGTATAATTTTATTCACATTTGGCTTTAGTTACCATAGATGTAAATATAAAGGTTTTAGACTTAACCCACTCTGTAAGGTATGCAGTTTCGTTTTTGTTTAAATAAATGTCTCTATTTAATAGGTATCTTATTCTTATTGGACTCAACTAGAGGAGAGATGGTTTTCATAAAATGTTTAATTCTTGCTTACTTTTTAAAATTGTTAGTTTCCTTCCACCGTTACACTTTCCTGTAACATTTTACTGTTTAAATGATTTATCAGATAATAAATTATTTATCAGATAATTTATCAGTTTAATGATTTATCAGATATCATTTCCACCTCATAATATTGGCTAGAGTATATTCCCTTCTCAACTTTTGTTCCTGTATTTTGGTATCATCCTTATTCAATCTGTCGAGTGTTGGTTATTTCTGCATTTCACCTGCTTACTCTCTCACCATCTGGTGTTCTCCCTTCTCACTCCCTACCTCTCATTCTGCCACTCTTTTCCCTTTGCGTAGATGACATCCACCCAATTTTCACCTGCTTCTCCTCCAGTTATATTCTGTTCCTCCTGTGTTCTGCACCTCTTCTTCTCTGTTTTGTGCCTTGAGCCATAACCAAATTATATCAATACATTCTCAAATCCATTAATCTTCCCACATTCCCAGGGTGACGATGGTTTGGGGAATGACATAAGGGAGGAACTTTTCTGATACTGAATTTAAATAAACATGAGTAAGTTTAAAAAACTTATTAAGAAACGAGTTCATTATCAATTTCAATAATTACTTTCAAAACAGGGTTTAAATTAAAAGAGTAGTAAAGAATTTCAAAAGATATAATTAGGTCTTTGTTTAATTCATAGCACAGACATCACTGTATATATTACAGTGTTTTCTTTTAATTTAATTTAGTTTTTTTTTAGCTGCTTTGTGTCTTTGTTGCAGTGCACAGGCTTCTCATTGCAGTAGCTTATCTTGTTGTGGAGCATGGTCTCTAGGCATGCGGGCTTTGGTAGTTGCAGCACACCGGCTCAGTAGTTGTGGCCTGTGGGCTCTAGAGCGCAGGCTCAGTAGTTGTGGTGCATGGGCTTAGTTGCTCCACGGCACGTGAGATCTTCCTGGACCAGGGATTGAACCGTGTCCCCTGCATTGACAGGCAGATTTGTAACCACTGCACCACAAAGAACTCCCTATTACAAGTGTTTTAATCACTTTCTTTGGGTACTAAACACTGCAAATAATACAATATTCATACTTTGGTAATATTGCCATTTTTCCTTATTTATTGTGTGAAACCATAGGCTCATTAAAGTTCTACAGTTATAGAATAGAGTTATCAATCAAGTCCATCCTGTCTGTGAACTATCCCTATTTTTTGTCCTTAAAGATTTTAGGAATACCACCACTATATTTTTGTGTGTGAATAATTAGTCACATAATGTTTATAATATTATTAGCATATATCTTAGGATATCATGTTATTTCATGTTAGTAATATGTATTTTAGAAACTTGTTCTAGAATATAAACAAACTTAAGATTGGCTTTTACATTACAATCCTCGATAAGATAATCACATGAAAAATATTTATAAGGTAGTTTTTAAATTGAAGTATAGTTGCATTACAATAGTATATTAGTTTCAGGTGTACAGCATAGTGATTTAATATTTTTTATAGATTATATTCCATTTAAAGTTATTATAATATATTGGCCATAGTCCCTATGCTGTATATTATATCCTTGTAACTTATTTATTTTACATTTAGTAGTTCGTACCTCTTAACCCCTTCACCTACCTGCCCTTACCTCCTCCGCTTTTCCCTCTGGTAATCAAGGTTTGTTCTCTGGTTACTACTGCAAAAGAGTTTGCAGACCAGGTGGTAGGGAATGGGAAACCAGGCAGAACCCAGGGGACACCATGAGCCTAGGGACCAAAGCTTAGAGTCTGAGTAAACAAGGTAGTTGGAGTTTACATGACAGAGCACCATAAAGGAGAAAGCAAACAATAAGAGAATTCTGGAGGTCTTCAGAGGGTCCCCTTAAGTATTGAGTTTAATACTGATCAGAAAACATAGGTGAAGAAGCTAGTGAGCATGTCAAGAATCTCTGAAAGGATTAGAAGTAACAATACCTGGTGGTCACATAGGACCAGAAATTTTTATTCATAAAAAATAGAGGGGCTTCCCTGGTGGCGCAGTGGTTGAGAGTCCGCCTGCCGATGCAGGGGACACGGGTTCGTGCCCCGGTCTGGGAGGATACCGCATGCCGCGGAGCGGCTGGGCCCGTGAGACATGGCCGCTGAGCTTGCGCATCTGGAGCCTGTGCTCCGCAACGGGAGAGGCCACAGCAGTGAGAGGCCCGCGTACCGCCAAAAAAAAAAAAAAAAAAAAAAAGAGTATAAGATAGATTCTTAACATTAATAAAATATCAATTTTAAACATAAGGTAGTAACAGTTTGTCATAAAATGTCAGAAGTGAAATTTTAATATAATATTGTACATAAGAGCAGCAAGGAATATTCAAAAAACTAGGTTTAAATCAAGCGTTGAAGGTTCAAGAACCATTGTTTCTGATTTATTTCAAATATCTGGGTTTTATCAAGGTGGCCTTAGTCCATGTGATTCCTCGATATGTAACTACTAGAATAGCGTTTTTTTGGTGAGATGGGGAAAGAGAGATGGTACTATGATCTGTTCTCCTTTTCCAATGTTCAACATGCACCTTCATGTAGATAGGGAAATATCTACATCTGAAGGCTTCGTGGGATCTCACTGAAAGGCCTTTTTAAATGATAAGTCTAGCAAGGTGATAAACAAAACATTTTTCCCATTTTACATCAAATGAAAGATATAAAAGGCATCTATACAGAGAACAATGAAATATTATAGACATAAGTTATGAATTGTCTAAATTATTCGATATATTTGTATGCATTCACGTACTGAAAGACTCAATACTATAAAAATGTCAATTTCCTCCAAATTTATGCATAGACTAAATGCAATCACAATAAAAATGACAGCGTGTTTTTAGTGGAAATAAGACAGCTGACTTTGAAATATATATGGAAATTCAGTTGTCAAGACTAGCTAATAATCTGAAGAAGAGGTGGAGGTGCAGGAATATAAGTAAGATACAAAACTTAATATAAAACACAAGTATTAAGACACATAAAGATGTGTGTATCGGAGTGTAATTATCTTCAAGTAGAAATCTCAGTTATTTAGACAATTTGTCTGTGTTAAATATTCCTACTGCTTTATAGTACTTGATACATGCGGTGTTACAGTTCTACTTTCCTAATGGTCTTTGATATTCAAGACAATCCTGTGACTTTTTTTTCTGTGTTGTTAATCATCAATTTTACCTATAGCACAGGATTTCTGTAACTGATGCAGTTTTTGCTGCATGTGCTAGACAAAATAGTACTTTGAAAAGAAATAAAACGAAAATGGACATTTAAAGAATAATATTTTATATCTTTTCTCATACTTAAATACAACAGCAAAATGTTGGCTCTATTTCATCTAAGTACTGATATTTTTAAAAGCTTAATGATTACTGTGGCTCGATTTCATGAACTCTACTTCCCCTTCTCTAGTATATTAAGAGATGGTATTGTTCACTTAAAGCTTATTAAACTATGGCTCATGTTATTTCTTCCTCTCCTGGAATGTCAGCCCACATACATTATTCACATGAAGCAAAGCGAACTTTAAATAGGGAGATTATACTGGAGGGAAATGAGAAAGCCATCATTCTCAATTTTACCCCATACTGTTATTAAAGGTCACATAGGCAGTGATCTTTCTTTTTCCCACTTTTTTTTAGCTCTACTTCCTTTCGTTTTTCTTTCTATCTTATTCCTTTTCATCTCTCATAACATCCACATAATTCTGATTGTTTTCTTTATTGTCTGAAGAAAGTGGTTGAGTTATTTTAAATGATATATAATCTTCATGTTGTGAGCTAGACATTTAAGTTACTTAAGATGAATAAGACATTGTATGCCATTTTACTTCCTTCTGTTCTTTGTCTAGAATGTGGTGGAGGTGAGCTAAAGTCATTAAGTGTGAAAATATTTGCCTGAAGCATTTGAACACCGTTTCAGGCTACTGTAAATTAAATTATTAAACAATGAGAATTACAAAGAAAATGCTGACAGACCTTTTACTGAAGAGTAAACTATACAATTTACACCCAGTGTTTCCTGACAATCACATGCTTATTTATCAGCAAAATATTTCCTAAACAGCACTTCCATATTAGATGACTGATGCACGCTGAAACACCACAGGGAACATATAAAAGCTTTCTACTTATTTAAACATAAGTTTATAATTATTGAGGAAATACTTAACTGAAACTTACAAAACAAAATATTCAATTTTATTGTTATTTTAAATTTTGTCCATGAAAATAAAAAGTGGAAGTACAATCTAGAATTTTTATAAATTATCAGTGTAATAATTGGTGTTACTAGTAATCACTACATTTATTTGTCCTTGATTGTCTTTAATATATTTAATGGCTAGGAATATTAGGAAAATTTGGAAGAAAAAAACAAGAAGTTTCAAAAGTCAACCATTGATATAGCCATCTCGAAACTCTTTCTATACATACTGTAAAGGCAGTGAGTTTTAGTGGAAAGAACAAAGGTTTGGCTATAACAGGTCTATTTATTCCATTCATTTGTTGTGCAAATAGAGATAAGTTACTTAACAATCTTAAAATTATTTCATTATTAGCTTGCAGAGAAAATAAAAGCTAACCTGTAGATTTTTTTTACTAAGAGAATGAAATAATAGTGAATACAAATTCATCTACAATTACTCTTAACCCTCCTCCCCATTCCATCACTATTTTTTCACAGTTCTCCATTCTGAATTTATTGCAGATAACTATTAGCTTTCTGATTTAAGTCCTATCACTTCAAGATTTTCAAGTATTGCCTCTATGAAAAAATATATTTTTAGACCTGATCCAGCTGATGAAATCTTGAGACAAATCTCTGGTTATAGAATGGCATCTTTCCTTGGATATCTCATTATTACCTCAATTTTCTAAATATTTCCTGAATTAACTTGAAAATTTATGTCCATGAAAAAACCTGCACACATACATTTATAGCAAGCAGGCTTTTTCTTAATCAACCAAAGATGGAAGCAACATCATGAAGCTATACTGATATAAATAAATGATCAAGTGAATAAATAAGTATATATATATATATATATATATATATATATATATATATATATATATATATATATATATATGGGGAGAGAGAGAGAGAGAGAGAGAGAGAGAGAGAGACAAATCTCCTGAGTACAGTATGGAAGGAGGGGATGGTAATAAATTAATTTTATAGTGCAGAAACCTCACAAACACTAATAATTCCACTGATCAAGGTTAATATCAATAATGATAAGTCATGTTCATAGTTTGTACCCTTGATATGATGTGATGAAAGGCACTTTACCTCGGTGGTAAAGTGATCCAAGTCTGATTATGAGAAAAAGTATTAGATAAATTACAATAGAGGGATATTCTGCAAAATACCTGACCAGTATTCCACAAAACTACCAAGGTCATCAAAACAAGGAAAGTCTGAGAAATTGCCACAGCCAAGAAGAGACTGAGGAAACATAATGACTAGAAATAATGTAGTGTCCTGGATGGGATACTGCAACAGAAATCTGGCATTAGGTTGAAAAAAATAAGGACTTTAGTTAATAATAATATGAAAAAATACAGTTCCTGAAATAGGTATGATCAAAAGAAAATATTGATAAAACTCTCCAAAATTAGGGCAAATATCACTCAATTGAAAACATGAAAAGATAACATTCATAGATAGTACATTCCAGGAATTACATCATATACCTAATAACAATTTTTGAAAACAAAATAAAGCAAAGTGGAAGTTGAAAAATACATCAACAAGGAAGTGACGGATGAGAATAAATCAGATCCCAAGTCTTCATATATAATAGTGTCCCCAAGTGTCCATAAAAAAGTATAAAAAAAGAATGACGAATACACACAATTTAATGAAGTTTCAGAAAACCACTGGATAAAACCAACAACAACAAAATCACATAATTTTGATAAAGAAAAAGTAAACGATTATCCTTAAAGAAAGCAGAGTCATACTGGCATCAGACTAGAGGCAATTCAGAAACACCTTCAAAATGCTGTGAACAGACTCTGGGAGGGCTCACGCCAAGAAGTACTTCCCAGAACTTCTGCTGCCAGTGTCCTTGTCCCTAAGGTTAGCCACAGGCACACCCCGCCTCTGCAGGAGACCCTCGAACACTAGCAGGAAAAAGAAAACAAGAAAGATTTTGGAATTGAAAAAGGAAATAATTAGTCCCCCCCACCAGGAAGCCTACACAACCTACTGAAACAACCTTAGCCACGGGGGACAGATACCAAAAACAACGGGAACTACGAATCTGCAGCCTGCAAAAAGGAGACCCCAAACACAGTAACATAAGCAAAATGAGAAAGCAGAAAAACACACAGCAGGTGAAGGAGCAAGATAAAAACCTACCAGACCTAACAAATGAAGAGGTAATAGGCAGTCTACCTGAAAAAGAATTCAGAATAATGATAGTAAAGCTGATCCAAGATTCTATTTCCCAGATCCAAAATCTTGGAAATAGAATAGATAATATGCAAGAAACAGTTAACAAGGACCTAGAAGAACTAAAGATGAATCAAGCATCGATTAAAAACACAATAAATGAAATGAAAAATACTCTAGATGGGATCAATAGCAGAATAACTGAGGCAGAAGAACGGATAAGTGAGGTGGAAGATAAAATAGTGGAAATAACTGATGCAGAGCAAAATAAAGAAAAAAGAATGAAAAGAACAGAGGACAGTCTCAGAGACCTCTGGGACAACATTAAACGCACCAACATTCGAATTATAGGGGTTCCAGAAGAAGAAGAGAAAAAGAAAGGGACTGAGAAAATATTTGAAGAGATTATAGTTGAAAACTTCCCTAATATGGGAAAGGAAATAGTTAATCAAGTCCAGGAGGCACAGAGAGTCCCATACAGAATAAATCCAAGGAGAAATACGCCAAGACACATATTAATCAAACTGTCAAAAATTAAACACAAAGAAATCATATTAAAAGCAGCAAGGGAAAAACAACAAATAACACACAAGGGAATCCCCATCAGGTTAACAGCTGATCTCTCAGCAGAAACTCTACAAGCCAGAAGGGAGTGGCAGGACATAATTAAAGTGATGAAGGAGAGAAACCTGCAACCAAGATTACTCTACCCAGCAAGGATCTCATTCAGATTTGATGGAGAAATTAAAACCTTTACAGACAAGCAAAAGCTGAGAGAGTTCAGCACCACCAAACCAGCTTTACAACAAATGCTAAAGGAACTTCTCTAGGCAAGAAAGACAACAGAAGGAATATACCTACAATAACGAACCCAAAGCAATTAAGGAAATGGGAATAGAAACATACATATCAATAATTACCTTAAATGTAAATGGACTAAATGCTCCCACCAAAAGACACAGAGTGGCTGAATGGATACAAAAACAAGACCCATATATATGCTGTCTACAAGAGACCCACTTCAGACCTAGAGACACATACAGATTGAAAGTAAGGGGATGGAAAAAGATATTCCATGCAAATGGAAATCAAAAGAAAGCTGGAGTAGCAATTCTTATATCAGACAAAATAGACTTTAAAATAAAGACTATTAGAAGAGACAAAGAAGGACACTACATAACGATAAAGGGATCGATCCAAGAAGAAGATATAACAATTGTAAATATTTATGCACCCAACATAGGAGCACCTCAATACATAAGGCAAATACTAACAGCCATAAAAGGGGAAATCGACAGTAACACAATCATAGTAGGGGACTTTAACACCCCACTTTCACCAATGGACAGATCATCCAAAATGAAAATAAATAAGGAAACACAAGCTTTAAATGATACATTAAACAAGATGGACTTAGTTGATATTTATAGGACATTCCATCCAAAAACAACAGAATACACATTTTTCTCAAGTGCTCATGGAACATTCTCCAGGATAGATCATATCTTGGGTCAAAAATCAAGCCTTGGTAAATTTAAGAAAATTGAAATTGTATCAAGTATCTTTTCCGACCACAATGCTATGAGACTAGACATCAATTACAGGAAAAGATCTGTAAAAAATACAAACACATGGAGGCTAAACAATACACTACTCAATAACAAAATGATCACTGAAGAAATCAAAGAGGAAATAAAAAAATACCTAGAAACAAATGACAATGGAGACACGACGACCCAAAACCTATGGGACGCAGCAAAAGCAGTTCTAAGGGGGAAGTTTATAGCAATACAATCCCACCTTAAGAAACAGGAAACATTTCGAGTAAACAACCTGACCCTGCACCTAAAGCAATTAGAGAAAGAAGAACAAAAAACCCCCAAAGTTAGCAGAAGGAAAGAAATCATAAAGATCAGATCAGAAATAAATGAAAAAGAAATGAAGGAAACAATAGCAAAGATCAATAAAACTAAAAGCTGGTTCTTTGAGAAGATAAACAAAATTGACAAACCATTAGCCAGACTCATCAAGAAAAGAAGGGAGAAGACTCAAATCAATAGAATTAGAAATGAAAAAGGAGAAGTAACAACTGACACTGCAGAAATACAAAAGATCATGAGAGATTACTATAAGCAACTCTATGCCAATAAAATGGACAACCTGGAAGAAATGGACAAATTCTTAGAAATGCACAACCTACCAAGACTGACTCAGGAAGAAATAGAAAATATGAACAGACCAATCACAAGCACTGAAATTGAAACTGTGATTAAAAATCTTCCATCAAACAAAAGCCCAGGACCAGATGGCTTCACAGGCGAATTCTATCAAACATTTAGAGAAGACCTAACACCCATCCTTCTCAAACTCTTCCAAACAATTTCAGAGGAAGGAACACTCCCAAACTCATTCTACGAGGCCACCATCACCTTGATACCAAAACCAGGCAAGGATGTCACAAAGAAAGAAAACTACAGGCCAATATCACTGATGAACATAGATGCAAAAATCCTCAACAAAATACTAGCAAACAGAATGCAACAGCACATTAAAAGGATCATACACCATGATCAAGTGGGGTTTATTCCAGGAATGCAAGGATTCTTCAATATACGCAAATCAATCAATGTGATACACCATATTAACAAGTTGAAGGAGAAAAACCATATGATCATCTCAATAGATGCAGAGAAAGCTTTCGACAAAATTCAACACCCATTTATGATAAAAACCCTGCAGAAAGTAGGCATAGAGGGAACTTTCCTCAACATAATAAAGGCCATATATGACAAACCCACAGCCAACATTGTCCTCAATGGTGAAAAACTGAAACCATTTCCTCTAAGATCAGGAACAAGACAAGGCTGCCCACTCTCACCACTCTTATTCAACCTAGTTTTGGAAGTTTTAGCCACAGCAATCAGAGAAGAAAAGGAAATAAAAGGAATCCAAATTGGAAAAGAAGAAGTAAAGCTGTCACTGTTTGCAGATGACATGATACTATACATAGAGAATCCTAAAGATGCTACCGAAAAACTACTAGAGCTAATCAATGAATTTGGTAAAGTAGCAGGATACAAAATTAATGCACAGAAATCTCTGGCATTCCTGTACACTAATGATGAAAAATCTGAAAATGAAATCAAGAAAACACTCCCATTTACCATTGCAACAAAAAGAATAAAATATCTAGGAATAAACCTACCTAAGGAGACAAAAGACCTGTATGCAGAAAATTATAAGACACTGATGAAAGAAATTAAAGAGGATACAAATAGATGGAGAGATATACCATGCTCCTGGATTGGAAGAATCAATATAGTGAAAATGACTCTACTACCCAAAGCAATCTACAGATTCAATGCAATCCCTATCAAACTACCACTGGCATTTTTCACAGAACTTGAACAAAAAATTTCAAAATTTGTTTGGAAAAACAAAAGACCCCGAATAGCCAAAGCAATCTTGAGAACGAAAAACGGAGCTGGAGGAATCAGGCTCCCTGACTTCAGGCTATACTACAAAGCTACAGTAATTAAGACAGTGTGGTACTGGCATAAAAACAGAAAGATAGATCAGTGGATCAGGATAGAAAGCCCAGAGATAAACCCACGCACATATGGCCAACTTATCTTTGATAAAGGAGGCAGGAATGTACAGTGGAGAAAGGACAGCCTCTTCAATAAGTGATGCTGGGAAAACTGGACAGGGACATGTAAAAGTATGAGATTAGATCACTCCCTAACACCATACACAAAAATAAGCTCAAAATGGATTAAAGACCTAAATGTAAGGCCAGAAACTATCAAACTCTTAGAGGAAAACATAGGTAGAACACTCTATGACATAAATCACAGCAAGATCCTTTTGGACCCACCTCCTAGAGAAATGGAAATAAAAACAAAGATAAACAAATGGGACCTAATGAAACTTCAAAGCTTTTGCACAGCAAAGGAAACCATAAACAAGACCAAAAGACAACCCTCAGAATGGGAGAAAATATTTGCAAATGAAGCAACTGACAAAGGATTAATCTCCAAAATTTATAAACAGCTCATGCAGCTCAATAGCAAAAAAACAAACAACCCAATCCAAAAATGGGCAGAAGACTTAAATAGGCATTTCTCCAAAGAAGATATACAGACTGCCAACAAACACATGAAAGAATGCTCAACATCATTAATCATTAGAGAAATGCAAATCAAAACTACAATGAGATATCATCTCACACCAGTCAGAATGGCCATCATCAAGAAATCTAGAAACAATAAATGCTGGAGAGGGTGTGGAGAAAAGGGAACACTCTTGCACTGCTGGTGGGAATGTGAATTGGTACAGCCACTATGGAGAACAGTATGGAGGTTCCTTAAAAAACTAAAAATAGAACTACCATATGACCCAGCAATCCCACTACTAGGCATATACCCTGAGAAAACCATAATTCAAAAAGAGACATGTACCAAAATGTTCATTGCAGCTCTATTCACAATAGCCCGGAGCTGGAAACAACCTAAGTGTCCATCATCGGATGAACGGATAAAGAAGATGTGGCACATATATACAATGGAATATTACTCAGCCATAAAAAGGAACAAAACTGAGCTATTTGTAATGAGGTGGATAGACCTAGAGTCTGTCATACAGAGTGAAGTAAGTCAGAAAGAGAAAGACAAATACCGTATGCTAACACATATATATGGAATTTAAAAAAAAAAAAATGTCATGAAGAACCTAGGGGTAAAACGGGAATAAAGACACAGACCTACTTGAGAACGGACTTGAGGATATGGGGAGGGTGAAGGGTAAGCTGTGACAAAGCGAAAGAGAGGCATGGACATATATACACTACCAAACGTAAGGTAGATAGATAGTGGGAAGCAGCCGCAGAGCACAGGGAGATCAGCTCGGTGCTTTGTGACCGCCTGGAGGGGTGGGATAGGGAGGGTGGGAGGGAGGGAGATGCAATAGGGAAGGGATGTGGGAACAGATGTGTATGTATGACTGATTCACTTTGTTATAAAGCAGAAACTAATAAAAAAAAATAAAAATAAAAAAAATAAAATGTAAAAAAAAAAAAAAATGCTGTGAAATATAAAAACAATAAAATGCAAAGTCAAGTGGACTTTAAAATAACTAATTTAATATATAATATTAATGATATTAAGTATTATAAATATTAACATTAATAATATTATTATAGGGTTCATATAAGCAATAAAATGTTGCTCTGAGAAAAAAATTATAAAAATAATTAAATTCATAGTTTAAGGTTTTTATCAATAATTTATCACAAGTAGTGCTACAGATTGATAAGAGAGTTGGCACATGGTTGCTACTTCTCAGGAAGTTGTTTTTTTTTTTTTTTTTTTGCGGTACGCAGGCCTCTCACTGTTGTGGCTTCTCCCGTTGTGGAGCACAGGCTCCAGACACGCAGGCTCAGTGGCCATGGCTCACGGGCGCAGCTGCTCTGCGGCATGTGGGATCTTCCCGGACCGGGGCACGAACCCGTGTCCCCTGCATCGGCAGACAGACTCTCAACCACTGCGCCACCAGGGAAGCCCCTCAGAAAGTTTTTAATTCTCTCTTTTTTGGCTCAGGATCGAGGCAAATGTATTTGCTTTTATCTGGAGGTCTAGAGGGATGAGGATAGAACAATTCCTACTTACCTTTACCCTGAGGATATCGCTTTTTTTTTTTGGTCCAATTTTCTAGATAAGGCTGCTGCTTGACTGCACTGTGGACCCTGGACCTATTTTACTTTACTTCATGCAGCCCTCAAAATTCAAGCTTAAGTTCACCTGTATCAATAAAGACCTTTGGGATAAAAGTGACTTCAGTAATTATTTGTCTTGCTGCTGTGGGCTCCTGCATTTGTTAGTTTGACTTGGTAGGACTTCCTATTTTTCCAGGTATTTGATACTTTTCAGGATTTAAAAAAATATATTTTACTCAGTATTCTTACTTGCTTTTTTGTGGATGGACTGGTTCAAATAACCTAATTTCCAAAAATTAATCTACCAATGTAAAACAGGTTTTTTCCAACTATTATAATTGAAAAATTATTTGGAGAGTTAGAGATGAATGTGTCCTGCACATTGACACCTAGCCTACTTCACGTCCCTCTACCCCATCTCCATTTTTACATTTATATAATCTGCTCTTATAGGAACTGAGGAACCAACTAAAATTATATTTAAATGGTTCAAATAGTGTTTTTAGAAGTACACTTAAGCTATCAGGTGTTATCCTGATTTTGACAAGAAACCAAAAAAAAGGGTATTTATAATTATAAATGTAAAAGCAGTGATATAAATAAATTTAGAGGTAGTACAGAAGGAAGTTGAGAGAGTTTTTATCAAATGGGTAAGATTTATTTCAATGATTTCCAACATAAGTTTTTCTTCTTGGATTGAAGAGGATGTAAGCAGCTCAAAGAGAGAGGTGAACTTTAAGTAAAAATTAAGGATAATGGAAGAGAGTTGGCAAGGAGGTATGAAAAGTTTATAGGCAACATTTAGGGCCAAGTTAGAATGTAGAGAGGGCAGTTGTAGTGAACCCAATACATAGATTTCTGGGGTTTTTTGTTTTTTGTTTTTGTTTTCTTTTCCAGTGGCTTGAGAAAAGTGCTGGGAATTTATACAGGTTAGATTACTTGTGGCTGTAGTGATTTTGCAGAGCATATGTAATGAAAAAGAACAAGATAGAAAGCCATTTCAGGTAAGCAGAGAGTAAGTAATGTGATGGCTCTTGTAATTATGGCTCAGTAGTGAAGAAAATTAGGCCAGAATAGAGGTTATAAATATGAACACATTGCCATGATTTGGGGACTGAAGAGTTGAAAAGATTTTATACTATGCTTATTGAGTAAGAAAATGAAAGATCACACAATATACACTTATTAAATATTTGTTGATTGACTTATGAGACAAAGACTCATATCATTAATTGAATTAGTGAGTTTTGATTATCAAACTTTTAACTAACTTTTATTTTTTGTTTCCCTAAATTTAGATTGCAAACAGTTCATGGTCACTGTTAACTTTTTTTTTTTTTTGCAGTATGCGGGCCTCTCACTGTAGTGGCCTCTCCCATTGTGGAGCACAGGCTCCGGACGCGCAGGCTCAGTGGCCATGGCTCACGGGCCCAGCTGCTCTGCGGCATGTGGGATCTTCCCGGACCGGGGCACGAACCCATGTCTCCTGCATTGGCAGGCGGACTCTCAACCACTGCGCCACCAGGGAAGCCTCACTGTTAACTTCTAAGGCAAAATACTTTCACCCTGTATTACATTTGATTATCAGCATTTTGGAATTGGTTAGTTAAACATGAAGAAAAATAATCTCACTGATCACATTACTAATTATTTTTCACGTTGTGAAACATATATTTGACTTGAGTTTGTAATCAATTATTGAGAGCATGATTTTGCTCTGTGATTTTTCTTGTATTTGTTTCAAGAGTGGATAAAAGGGATGAATTGGTATTCTTAAGTGTGAAACTCCTTCTGGCATGATTTATTTCTAAAATTTTGAACATCCTCTGGACTAATTTTGTCATTATATCACATTAGTACTAATTGAAGAGATTCAGATTTAAAGCCTTGTTGTTTCTAGATGAAGCATAATTTAAATTCCAAGAAATGCAGGCTGTCATTGCTTCTTATGTTAAATCAAATTGCTAGAAAATCATGCTGCTATATCTTAAAGAAACTGGAATTTTACAACCAAAAACTTTCTCTGAAACTTAAAGGAGTAATCAAGATCATAAAGCAGCTACTAAGAGCCTGGTTGCATTAGATACACTGCACTAGAACACATAGAGAAATAATTTCATAATTTTAGTTTTTGCTCCCCAAGAGCCTTCACAACTAAGCCTTACTTTAGTTCTATGTGCTGGACACATAGAGAAGAAAGAAATATCATTAAAGCAAAATATAATTGCAGCAAGCTATTTAAAAACACACATATATGTATACAATTCACTATAGCCTCCTACAACAGCACTTCTGTTTCTTTCTTTCCTTCCCTAATTATCATGCTTCCACGAACTCTGAAACACCCTTCTCAAAAACGTTTACTTAGTCCTTAAGGAACTCTTTGAGAGCTGAATCAATGCTGTATTTACAAATTAGATTGCTTTGGGGAGTTATCGGGGGATTTGGCTATTTTTATATTTCACTTACTACCTTATAGCAGTTCGCTTCAGAAGTAATTAGATGGGGCCACAAGCCAGGAATAACAACAGACATCATGGACAAGTAGATAGTGGAATATTCGGAGATACCTCTGCAGTCAACTCAATATAAAAATGACAAGATAATACATCTTCTAAAAATAAAGATAATGGCTTTCTATATCTTTCTCTTGTTATTCCAGCTTGAATTATTATTGAAAGGGCAATTTTCTGCTGTATTAAAGGAATGTGTAACTAAACAGAAACTTTTAACTAATAATGAATATGATATATATATCTATATATCACTTTTCCAGAAATATTATCTACAGCAGCAGCAAACTTTTACAATTATTTTGACCATTATCTCCAGAAGTCAGTAAGATATGTTTATGTGGGGTATATGATAGGGAAGTTTAAAAGTAATATTTTATCTAAATTCAGTGTAACATATAATTACTTTCTAAATCACACATGAATGACCCTATTAATCTAGATTAAAAGACATTTACATAATACAGTTCCTTCTCAGAAAATAAAATAGCATGAAAACTCTGCATATAAACTATGCAAATACTAATATAAAATCATAGTTAATCTAAACGAATCATAATTCTGTCATGATAACACCATTTCTAAAAATAAATTTGTAACATCAGCATAATTTGATTAAAGTTTACTTTAAATTTGTATTCCATAAGAGCTCTATAAACCCATGATATTTTAGGTTAGCATTAATAATTTTCTTTGAGAAAGAAGTCTAAAATGGCCTTTAGCTCTTTTTGAGAGTTGAAAATGTTTTGTTCCAAATTATCAAATGTTTTAGGATTTGAATTACAAGAACTCATCTTTCTATTATCCTCCCTATTAACCTGACAGAAAATAAAATTTCTGAGAAATCCTTTAGCTAGGCCTGCAAAGAAACCAACATTTAAAGATGATTCTAATTTTATTTTTGGTCTATAAATTTTAAGTGTTCTGGATGAAATCGTATTTTAAATACTCTTTGAGATATTTGCCCATGTTGACTGTACGTATTTTGTTCTTCAAAATATCTCTTGGATGTAGGTGTGTTTTTTCTGTTTTCACTACCACCATCTAAATTTGATAACCACTCCTTACCTGTATTTTAATAATGTTCCCCCTTTTTTAATATCCCTAATTCCCATTGCTACTACTTGCCAGACTTAAACACTGTTAACCAATTAGGAAACTGATCACATTTTCTCTATTGTGACTTCTTACTATATTCTTTAGAATTACTTCTATTTCTAGACAACTAAAGCACCCTTGGACAGCTTAAACTATGTTGCTCCAATGTATGAAATTTGCCATTCTATATTATTTCTCTCACAGAATATGTTTTATAGGAGTGCATTACCAAAAATTTGATTCTTGGTTCAGTCCCATCTTCATATAAAATTAGCTAAATCTTATACCCATAGCAACCTTATTTTGCCTTTAGAGGCTTTTATTTTCTTTTTTTAATTTAAAATACAACATAAAAAGGTACTAAAAATTATTTTAACCCAGCTCTTTTTATATTCCCTTTCTCTAGTTGAAGCAATTTTGTGTTAAATATTTTTAGCATGTCAGACAATTACAGAGCAAACAGAAGCACATTACCTATGACAGGGAATTTGGGAAAGGAAGCCCCATGTTCTTGGCTGGACTAGTGTTTTTATCTCACTGAGCTAGGAGCGGGGTGTGAAGGCATGATTCTTGGTTCAAATATCACAGACTCTAACAGTTCTTAACAAATTTTAGTAGTTTATCTTGAATAAATTTTTCTTTATTTGCTATATGTCCTCAGGGCCATTTCCAGAGACTGTTTTTATTTTTGTAATTTTCACCAGGGGGTGGGTCCATAGAGCTCCTCACACACTCACAGAGAAAGTAGACTCTCTAGACATTTATTTTTATTTTATTGTAGCAAAGAATTGGTTCATGATATACAGAAAAAAATAACCACCAATACTTTGGGACACGTTGAGTGAGACAGTTGTTGAATCCTTAAATAGCTCTTTTAAATTTTGTCTGCAGGCAAAATTATTTTGAAATGTGTGACTAAATTGGCTACACCAATCAAAGTTAAGGTCAATTGAATCAAATAGCCTTCTTTGCTTTTTTTTTTTTAAGGCTGTTCAGACAAAATTCCTGAAAAAAGTCTGCTTATAAAACAATGTGATTATATTAAATTATTTTCCAACTTTTAAATGAAGGAAGGAGAAAGAACTGGACATGACAGATAATCTGGTTTTTAACTGTGGTTTTGTTTTTAACTAAATATATGATCTTCGGGGGAAACAATTACATATTTGTTCATTTTATTCATTTGTAAAATGAGAGGGTGCACAACTCTTAGAGGCCAGTTTTGGGTTCTCCTTATGTGAGTACTATTTACTATGCTAAATGCAGACACCATCTCCTCCTGGTTGATTGTACGTCCCTTGTATGCAGTCCTATTCTGTGAATACTTCTCAAGTAGTACGTACTCTATTACATCAAAATTATTTGTTCACTTGACACTTTCTTCTATAAACTCCAATCTTGTGAAAAGTGGGATTATGTTTTGTGAAAATCTAAAAGAATACTTTTATATAAGAAACATTTGATTAATTCAACGATGTAAAAATAAGTTAAATTAAAAATTAACTAAATTGAAATTTTACCAAATATATTCACATTTTCTGAAGTCTACTTCTTAGAATTTAACATATTTTAGACATACTTTCATCTATGATATGTCTTTTTAAGTTTTTCAAAAACTGAATAACTTTAATCTTTGCTTTTTCCTTTTACTCTCTTTCATGTTTTCCTAAGACAAGCAACTAATATCTAATAAAAGCTAATAGCTTTTCTAGTAAGAATTACCATTCAAGCATGCTGTGTATAGAGGCTATCTTTTCCCAACTTTCAGGTAAATAGTTAGAAAGGTCAAATACACAAAGTTACAAGAAACAGGCCGTAAGTTTATTCAGCTAAAACCCCAAGCAAAATTTCATTACTAGGTCACTATTTTGTAGGACCACAATTGAAGAAAAGTTTGAAGTTTGCAGCTCAGGAAACTAAATGCAAATAGTAATCTCTAAGTTGCTCAGACACTCTTATCAGTTTTCACCAACCATACCTAAAAGAAGGTGATATAGTATTAAAAAGTTCATCTTATTAAATTATATAGTGTACAATAAATGAAGAAACAAAATGTACTGGCATGGACAGTAATTTGTAGCACACTGTTTTTCAAAATGTCTAGGCAAAGTTATTCTATTGATGCTTTGATAAAAAAGGGTATCTATCTTCCTCTGTGTTGAATTAGATGAACAACTATTTCCCAGCCATGTGTTGTCTTTTCCCACATTATTGTATCTCACAAATTTATGTGAGATGGAGCAGCAGCCATATACTGAGAGAGATGCCCTTAACCCATCTATTTATTTGCATAAAATGACACACCAGCCCTCCTCTGTTAACTGTCAAAACATTTATATCTTTCCCTAGTTAATAATGAAAACTATCTCCTCCTCAGGTTCTTCATAGACATTTTAGACACCTAATACTCCAGTGACCAATTCTTATTATAAGTTTAAGAACCATATTACTGGAATATTTTTTGAAAGATAGTTTAAATTATATCTTACATGCTTATAACTACAGGATTGAAAAAGAAAGCTATGAATTACTTTCTTCCTTTGTGGGATGGATTTGATGGAACTGTACTTGGAAGTTCTATAGTAACTAACTTTGTGACAACTAGTTGAATAAACCATATTGTTTTTAAAGTACATGTGTTACCATGAACATGATACTTTACTATATTTACAAGGTAGTGGAAGAAATTGTTCAGTTCTAGTAAAAAACAACTTTCTTCTGCACACTTGTTTTTGTTCATCCTATTAACTGAGAATCTTATATCTGATTATGCTTGACTCTGTCTTTGGAAAATCTGCCAAATTGGTGGCCCACTTCTAACTATTATACATGAGTTTGGGTATTTCATATGACTTTTATTTCTTCTGAAGTTCCTCAGATATTTATTATTTAATATATTTTAATGCATTCATTTTACAAGTAATAATTAGGTTGAATTGTATTGAAATGATAATATTGCTTCAAATAGAGAACTTCCATTCCCCAAAATGCAAATTATGCTCAGAGGTTTGCTTGTAAGAGAGTAAAAGCAAAAGGAGGAAATTTCTGGTGGGAGTTTAAATTTGACTCTCCCACACATTCTCACTGATAACCAAGTTGCTGTGGAGAAGGAAGAAAATTTCGACTCTTCAATGAGCTTCATGAGAAGGCACATTGGCTGTAGTCAGACCTGCATAATTGGGTGTTTGGCCCTACCAACGGCTCTACCAACCACTAGTTGTGAAGTGGTCGGCAAGTTACATAACCTTTCTGTATCTCAGTTTTTCATTCTATAAAATTAGAATAATAGGGCTTCTCTGGAGGCGCAGTGGTTGAGAGTCCGCCTGCCGATGCAGGGGACACGGATTCGTGCCCTGGTTTGGGAAGTTCCCACATGCCGCAGAGCGGCTGGGCCCGTGAGCCATGGCCGCTGAGCCTGCGCTTCCGGAGCTTGTGCCCCGCAACGGGAGAGGCCACAACAGTAAGTGGCCCGCGTACCGCAAAAAAAAAAAGAAAAAAATTAGAATAATAGCAAGACCAAGACCTTCCTTATAAGGTTTTTATGAGGATTAAATGTGCTTAATACACACACATACGCACACGCGAAGGTACACACTCAAAATGTTGAATAGTGCTTGGTGTGAGGTAAGTGGTCAACATGGGTTAGCTTTTAATATTGTTGGTTAAAAGATGTATAATTAATTAGAGAACCATGTACTTTGGCAGCATACAAGTGCCCGCTAAACTGGTGGTACAAAACATATACAAAATGGATGCCCTAAGCTAGGAATATTCCGAATATATGACATAATATTTGAAATTTGACCTAAGTAAAAAAGGGGAAAAAACAAATATTTTCCTACCATCTTACATTTGCAAATTTATAACAGGTACACTATATACTAATTAATTTTAAAATTAGTAAAAATATGAAATAATATTTAATATTAGAGTTGGAACCTTATCTTTTAGCTTGCTTCCTGTTTTTTATGTTTTTATAAGTTATACAAGTGAATCCTTAATGAATAGATCAAGTCTGATTATTAATTTTGTTTCAGTGATCTCTGAATAAGAGGCAACATACTATGTCATTACATAAAGTATATGAAATGATATTTTTGTTATATTTCATGTCAAAATAATTATTAAATCAGCTTGTTTTGAGTTTATGATAATGTCTTTTCCTTCCAAGTGTTGATTAGAAAAATTTTATAATGGTTGCATTAGCAGCTAGTAAAAGTCACAGTGACTGTTTATAGCCACGTGATTTGGCTCTCAGCATGTTAATGATACCTTAAAGAAATGCAAACCAATTTAAGTATAATACGGAAACTACTTATCATAAAAACCAGTAGTGAAAACTCCATGAAGTTTAATCCTCTACTAATTTTATGTGTTTTATGTTGGAGTTTTTAAGAGACTTGATTAGATTCAGGGGGGAAAAATGTCTTATTGAAATAAAGATAATGACTCACACTGAATAATTTCTTTTTCTCCAAATAAGCCATGGTAATTGAAAATTGTGACTTTAGGGGTTAAGTTTAACTGTCTTTAAAATTATCTTTTAATTGTTGACTAACTATTCAAATGAGCTTTGATTATCCATTCATCTGTCGACGGACACCTAGGTTACTTTCATGTTCTGGCTACTGTAAATAGAGCTGCAATGAACATTGTGGTAAATGACTTTTTTTGAATTATGGTTTTGTCAGGGTATATGCCCAGTAGTGGGATTGCTGGGTCGTATGGTAGTTCTATTTCTAGTTTTTTAAGGAAAGAAGATGTGGCACATATATACAATGGAATATTACTTAGCCATAAAAAGAAATGAAACTGAGTTATTTGTAGTGAGGTGGATGGACCTAGAGACTGTCATATGGAGTGAAGTAAGTCAGAAGGAGAAAAATAAATACCATATGCTAATATGGAATCTTAAAAAAAAAAAAGGTTCTGAAGAACCTAGGGACAGGACAGGAATAAAGATGCAGATGTAGAGGATGGACTTGAGGACACGGGGAGGGGGAAGGGTAAGCTGGGACAAAGTGAGAGAGTGGCATGGACTTATATATACTACCAAATGTAAAATAGATAGCTAGTGGGAAGCAGCAGCATAGAAGAGGGAGATCAGCTCGGTGCTTTGTGACCACCTAGAGGGGTGAGATAGGGAGGGTGGGAGGGAGGGAGATGCAAGAGGGAAGAGATATGGGGATATATGTATATGTGTAGCTGATTCACTTTGTTATACAGCAGAAACTAATACACTATTGTAAAGCAATTATACTCCAATAAAGATGTTAAAAAAAATGAGCTCTAATTTGAAACAGTCATCCTTTTAAAGGCCTTTGACAAACACTGCTGGATGCCATGTATCCACATCCCCAGTTCAATTATTTGTGCCCACAATTTGGCTGTCAGAATGAAGTGCAGGTTCAGACAAGTCTCTCTGAGACCATTCTGAGTAGGACAAGAAGTTATTATCAGGCCTCTTTGTGTCTGATTTGCACATGTAACATCTTCAGACTCTGAAAGAAGGTGTGACTATTCCAAATATCTGAAAATTAAGCCAACACTGTCAATCTCCTTTTCCAGATCAAAATATCCTCATTAGATGTTTAAGCATTGAATAGGAGATCAAAGAGATGCCAGCTCGTGGAATGGTTAAAGCTGGATGTGCATTCCAAGACACTGCTGCTTTTGCTGAGAGAGCTGTGCTCTACTCTGGAGGCTCCCCTCCATGAGCAAGCTGACAGCTGGCTCAGTTCTGCTTGGTCACATAGCTACCCAGGAGGCCAGCTGCCTGTTTTTGGGGATGCGGTCAGTGCGAGGACTGATGAGATTTCAGTTAATCAACTTTCACACAGACCAGTAAGTTTGATTCCTCAGCTCCTAAGCAAAATCCTGCCAAGTCCACTTTATGTAAGTCCTAAGCTATGAACTTAAAAGCTGCTGCAGCTGTTTTCTCAGGCAAAGGGTTCTAGTGTTGATGCCTTAAACATAGAACACTTTGCCATTCATTTTTCAAACTCTAGAGAACATATGAGAAGTGGAATTGGCAAAGGGCTAGTGTGGTGTGTTATTTCCAATAAATCAAGAGACTTCTCATCACAGGCAAAAGCTATCAAGAAGAGAACAGCTCAAGCTGCCTGAAATGAGATGGCTGTCTCCTTATTTAACCTCTGTGTCAGGTGAAAGCCAACTGATTCCCTAGATATAAGAATCCTCTCTTCACAGGGGCTCTACACCCCAAGGCGGAGTGGTGCATATTTGCCTAGATGGACATGGATGGGGCAATGTGCTGATAACTACTGAAGAGCTCATGGAGAAAACATAGTTTCCTTGGAAGTGTATCATGTCTATGTCAAAGCATGTATCTCCCCAAATGATCAATCTCTGCTTGATCTATATTTTAGGCACTATGCACAAAAAGCTTAATTAAAACATAATTGAACAATTTTCCTCTTTTCCACTCCCAACACCAGCCCCATAGCTTTTCCACGTATCAGCTCTCACTATATTATCAAAATAAAACTGCCCTTATAGACCCCAATGTGTTGCCACTCCAATCCATCTTCCATATTCTTGCCAGAGTAATCTAAGACATTCATTTGTATAATGAACTCCCGTCCTGCTTAAAACAATTTGATGGTTCACTATTTCCCTTAGGTTTTCCTAAATATGGCCTTCAATCTATCCACAACTGATTCCATCCTATTTTCCCAGTTTAATTTTAATCACTTACACCTAATCTCCAAAAATGTCTAGTCAGGTGAAAAAAAATTTTTAATAAACAAAATAAAACTTATTAGTTTTCCATTCTCTTCTCTTTCTCTCATTCATGTTCATTCACTCTTGTTTATGGTGCTTTGAGTGAAGTTTCCTTCTCCTAATCCTCTTTTCTGCCATTTAAATTTCTAGTCAGATATAAGACTCAATTTCCTAAAAGCCTGAGTTAGGTTCTTCTTCCTTTATGCAACTTCACTGCAATTATTATATTTAATATCTAATAATTGTCTTATACTCAGTTTGAGAGATTCCTGGTTTTAGTATGGCAGGTGATTTCCAATTGAAATTTGTATATTTTTTATATCATGTTGTAAGACTAGATATTTTTGAAGTTTTCATATAAACTGGCTTTTTGTGACATTCCTCTGGCAGGAGAAGAGGGTCTCTACCTCATTATTACCTCATTAAGATAAAGGTCCAGGATCCCCACTTGGCTTCCATTGACACCAGAGCAGGGAGCTCCTCTTTATGTCTGGGTGGAGGTAACAGGTCTGGCTAACCACATGGTCTCTCCACTGATGCCATGAGGGGACTGAGCTCCTTACTAATGGGCCAGGGTACAATTCCTGAATTTCCTCCTCTGACACTATCACAGCAGACATAGGGAGGGCAGCCTCTTATTTCTGGGTTTGGGTGGAATTCAGGATCACAGCATGGTCTTTATTGAAGCCATTTTAGGGTACAGTTTCATTAATGGTCATTGGGGATGAAAGGTCCAGCTTCCAACTTGGCCTTTTCTGATACTACCTTGGCAAGAGTGTTGAGAGACCTCAACACAGCCTTGCTATTTTGGGACTCTAGGCATCCTACATAGCCTTTTATGGAGTGAGGGGGCATGTGACCACAGTTTTTTTCCATGGTGTTTAGCTGAAATAGAACAGTCGTGTGTGAAAGTTTCCTGTCTTGCCAGCCACCCTTTTCCTGTTCCTTTGGCTAGTGAGACCAGACTTTGGGGAGGGGGGTTGCTTAATTTTTGGTTTATTTTATTTTCCCTTTAAGCATCTTAAAGATGTTGTACAACTTTCTTATAGCTTTCACGGTTGCTTATGTGAATTCAGTCATTTGTTTCATCACTATACCCTTGTTTGCAGTGAGTTTTTTTTTTCTAATCCAACTTTAACAAGTTTATTTCTTTATCTTTGGCTTTCAATAGTTTGGATATGATGTATCACATAGATGTGATATGACCCTTCCAATTTGGGGTTATTTGGCATTCTTTAACAGGTCCTGGGGGTCAGTTTATCTTTTTTCACTTTTTTTCTTTCTTCTTTTCTCTTTATCTGATTGACTTATTTTCATTGATCTGTCTTCAAATTCACTTATTCATTCCTATGTTATCTCTATTCAGCTATTGAGATTATCTTGTGATTATCTTATTTCAATTATTTTAATTTTCACTTCTAGAATTTCTATTTTTTTGGTACTTTTTATATTTTCTTTAGAATTCCGACATATACAAACACACATAAAAATATTATATTTATGAATATATATATATAATTTCATTACATTCTTACTTTGTTTAACTTAACTGAAGGTAAGTGTAAGAGCGTCTTTAAAATACTTTTTTGTTTGTTTGCTGAATTCAACATTGGGTTCATAGCAGAATCACTCTTAGTTCAATTTAAAATTTTTTGTTTGAGAATATGTTTTATTTTCTTTGTTCTTCATGGGTTGGTTAACTTGGAATTGTTTCTTGGATATTATGAATGTTAAATTGTGGAGATTCCAGATTCTGTTCTTTTTCTTCTTATAAGTGTTGACATTTATCAGGCAGTTATCCTAACTGAAAACTCTTTTTCTTGGGCAGCAGCTTCAGTAACAGTTAGACCTTCTCTCTTTATCATAGCTTCAGTGTATTTCACACATTAAGCTATCAGTCAGAAATGAGGGTAGACAGAATATGGGGATCTCATTTCTGGTTCTTTCCTTTATGGACTTTCCCCATTCTCTTTAGTGGCCAATGTTTTCCAACTTCAGTTTCTTGTTTCCTTGTCCAGAAAGATTGTTTTTTTGTTTTTTTTTTTACTGTTGGCATCAACATCTCATCACCTGTATCTGGTTAATTGCATATAGGCAAAGCTAAAGGCTGCAAAAATGGAAACTTACTTCATACAGCTCTCCCCCTCACATCCTTTGAGTGTGTACTCCTTACCAGAACTTGTCAGTTCATGTTCGCTCTCCTGCAACTTCAGGCACTTGCTTTTTGCTTTGTATTCAGATTATATGATTGTTTTATGAGGGTAGTCACCCAGTAGGATATTAATCCCTCATTGCCAGAAGTCAAAGATCAGTAATCCAATTTTTAATGAAGTACTAATCATTATGCTTTTGTCTCTCATTCTTAAACCTATCCTTTTATATTCTGCTTAGAAATACTGGGGCTGAGACTCTGAAAACCACATTTCTCTTTACCTGTTGATCCTCTGGGTTCAACTAATTGAGGGCAGTAGAGGGAGATTGGAGGGTGTGAGTAGGAGAAAAGGAACTTGATTCTTCTTTTGCGATGTTATTATTGTTCGAGTAATGCATGTGACAGTTGATTCTATTCATACTAGTATCTACTTTCCTTTGGCATTCATAGAACCAACTTCATCATGTCCTTTCAGAGATTCCTGCACCAATTGGTTAGAAACCCTTTCTCAGATTTCTGCATCCTAGCAACATCTGACACTGACACATTCTAAAATTTGTTGAGATACTGGCAAAATATCATTCTCAGAGTTTGGAATCCCAGATCCCAGGAAATTTATTCTAAGATTTTAAGTTCTAACAACTCCAATCTTCCTCCTCCTCTTGGTTTCCTACAATCCCAGAGGCAGAAGCTGCTTCTGCAGGTATTACTTTGGCATTTACCTATTCACTACTTATTTTTTATTTTTAATTATTAAAAATTTTTTTATATTCACTACTTTTTGATTGTTTATTTCTTCATTGAGAGCTTAACAGATTTGTTGTATTCAATTCTTTATTTTCAAGGAATGTTTCTCAGATACTTCTAAGATGTTTGATAACTTTTGCTCATCTGGATTATTCAGCATTATGCCATTAATATAGTGTACCATTGTGATATTTTATGTGATGCATCATGATCTTTTCAACTAGAATGTCAGAGAGCAAAAAGTTGGCATGGAACTGAAACAAAATAAAACAAGTGTATTATTGGCTATATCCAGTAAAAAATTACTTTGTGGTGGTTTTTGAAAATTGTTATATAGAAATAACATCAACAGGGCTTCCCTGGTGGCGCAGTGGTTGAGAGTCTGCCTGCCAGTGCAGGGGACACAGGTTCGAGCCCTGGTCTGGGAAGATCCCACATGTGGCGGAGCAACTAGGCCCGTGAGCCACAACTGCTGAGCCTGCGCATCTGGAGCCTGTGCTCCGCAACAAGAGAGGCCGCGATAGTGAGAGGCCCGCGCACTGCGATGAAGAGTGGCTCCCGCTTGCCACAACTAGAGAAAGCCCTCGCACAGAAATGAAGACCCAATACAGCAAAAATAAATAAATTAATTAAAAAAAAATCTCATGATCTGATGCCCTATCTCATTCCCATTAAAAAAAAAAAAAAAAGAAATAACATCAACAAAAAACACAGTGTTTTCCAGATAAGTAGTTTCCTATAAATTGCCATGAACTCTGATTCTTTGCTCCAGTAAAGATATCACACAGGGAAAAACAGCTTCAGTTGCATTAAGTTTTTAATAGTCTACGAAATCTCTAAAATTCCATCCAATTGTGCCCTACGCCATACAGGCATTATATAGTCATCATATTTCTGAAAATTTTCAATCTTTTTTGTATTTTTTAATCTATAAACCAATGGTAAATTAATAAGGAATATGACTTGTTCAGATATCCTTACATACATGCTAATGACAGACCTTCTGACCAACATAGTGATGGTATTTGCCAGCAGGAGAATCCTTTACCATGGAATAATTTTGACCAGATGTATCTGGCTTGGCTAGGCTTGCATATAATAATAATATTAATAATAATAATAAAACTAACAGGAATTTATGGATTTGTGGATTATAGTTTCCTGAAAAATTTATGGATTTATGGGTTATAGTTTCCTGCATAAGTGATAAAATTGCATGCATCACTTCATGATATTATAAGGTAAACCTGGGTGGGATTGCATCCTAATGCAGTAAGAAAGTGCCTCTGAAGTGATGTTGACAATCCTGAATTAATCTCTGCTTCACCTGTGCCTTGAGATGAATTTCATCCTTGAAATTCTTTTTTTTTTTTTTTTTTTTTTTTTTTTTTTTTTTTTTTTTTTTTTGTGGTACGCGGGCCTCTCACTGCTGTGGCCTCTCCCGTTGCGGAGCACAGGCTCCGGACGCGCAGGCTCAGCAGCCATGGCCCACGGGCCCAGCCGCTCCGCGGCATATGGGATCCTCCCAGACCGGGGCACGAACCCGTATCCCCTGCATCGGCAGGCGGACTCTCAACCACTGCGCCACCAGGGAGGCCCCATCCTTGAAATTCTTAATAAAGCTTTATATTGTATAAGATTCTTGTGAATCTGATTTAAGGAATGGACCCTTTGTAGTACCTCAAAAATCATTATCAATTATGAAGCAGAGCTCTGTGTGATAATATGAAATATTAAGATATAATGATATAGGGAAGTCATCAAAAATTGAAACACCAGGGATTATATGTCCCCTTCCCCTCTGAAATAGGATGAATGTAAATTTTATGTAATTGAGTGTCATGAAGTTCCATCTATCTCATAACATTTAAAGTTACATAGATAGATCAATCTAAGACAATTTAGGAGGACAAATTACTTTGTGTTTTATAGCATTTGTTTTGGTGGAATCTTTAAATTATGTTTATGGGCTATCATTATAATTAAATAATAATAATAAAAAATTCTTAATATATGGTAATGCTTAGACACTATGTGAGACAAAGAAAACACAGTTTTCTCTGTTCACCTATGTTAAACTACCAGAGCCAATCTTAATATACAAAAGGTTTCTGGATAACAGTTTATTTTTTCCTTACCTATCACAATATGCCTACAATTTCTGCCAATTTTCCTCCTAAAGATTAAAAACCCTAAAGGCCTCAACATCTTTTGTGTCTACTCAATGTCTCAGTATCTATAATAATTAATCAACAATAAATTGTATATGTTGCAGCACAGGAAGAGTAGGCACATCCTTTTCCTTTAAGAACACCTTCGTTAATCAGCTGAAATTTAGTATTTTATATCTGTTAAGCTACTAGTCTGGGGTTATTTAATATAAAATATAAAATTACATTTAACTTTAGGACAAAAGAGCATACATAATGATATATTCTCCCCTATGTCTTGTGTGTTATAATTACTATATAACTTACTCTGTTAATATAGTAAATATTGCAGTTTAGCTCTTCTTTACATCTCCAAAACGCTCTTATGCATGTGTGTAACAAAAAGAATAAGAATCAAAATAAAAGCTGATGGAGGTTAAACTATATCTCTTAAATAGATATACGAAAAGATTGAAACACCAAACTTTGAAACTGTAATATCCAATTAGAGATCCAAATGGAGAGCTGGAATTTCTATACTTTCCCTCTATTACCCAGAACCATGCAGGAGAAAGGATGGTCCTATACATAGAACTGCTATGGAAGTCAATCTCCTCACATCATCCCAGAAGGCTTACTAGTGGGTGAACTCCAGCTGCCAGTTATGTGAAAAATTACTCATCAGTCATTTATAAAACGTAAAATTAGTTTGCTTAAAAAAAAGACATATTAATTTGCATCAACCAATTTTCTATGGCTTTGTTTTACTTTGAAAATACATTGAAGGGAGAAAGTGAAGTTATTTTATCTTCTATAATAAAAAATAATCTGATCCTAGTGCCAATCTAAAAATCAGTACTGGTGTCAAATAGAATCTTCTTTGCCTTCTCCATAAATATCTTTAAATATGAGAATTTGGGGATGATAATGATGAATGAAATGTTATTACAATAGGAAGATAACTACAGATGAGTAAATGCTGGTATTTTTAAAACCCTAATGGAATTGGCTTTTTATATTCTTTCTGTGTAAGTGAGATCATTATTAAACAAGCAGAACATGCACAGATTTTATTGTTTAGATGTCTGAGCCATGTTTAAAGATCATTTAGAAATGTTTACAACATACGGCATTGATAGATGAAAAAGAAAATTGACATTTCAAGTTGACCTCTTTTATCTAAACCAGGGTTGTCTTAGATAACCACCTAAATTAGTCATCATTAAAGAGTCACAAGCTTTAAAAAATTTGACTTTAAGTTGTCTTATATTTAGAAACTTTGTTTTGTAAGAAAAGGTAAAATTCACTAAAATACATAAAAGTGTTTTTATATATTGTTTCCAATTTTTTTTAGATGTGATTCAAATTTATTCATAAAGTTTCTTTAGATAATATGCTCTATCTAATCACTAATAATAGAAAAGAAAACCTCTCTGGCAGCTTGTATTCATCATTGCTGAAAATCTATAGGAAATATTTAGCAGTGGAATGCTTTTGCGTTTCCCACTATCTCTGAGATGAAATCTACCAAAGCAGAGATTATGGTTGTAATAAGAAAGACCCTATATTTTCATAATATACATACAATTTATTTTATCAGATTGAACTAAGGGCTTGTCCTCAGCTAGACTGGATTCACTTTTGCAAAAATAAAAACAAGGAAACAAATACATATTTCTACTTTAGTCTCTTTCATGTTTAGGCATTTGTTATAGTCTTCAATTCATTTAATTTTGTCAAGTCAATAATTTTCTTTATAATACTGTAACATCTATTACATTTTTTAAAGTTTTGCTTGATATTGAGAAAGATAAGGAGTGGATAGTAGATAAACTTATATTTATTGAGCATCAACTATGTGCCAGTATCTGCTAAGCATTTAAGATAAGTTATTAAATATATGTAGGACATAACCTCTATTCAAGGTGCTATGGGAGAATTAAAAATATAGTTTGTGGAAAATTAAACACTTTATCTTAAATGAACTAGTCTCAATACATTAAGATAAACCTCACAAAGTTCATAAGAAACATAATTAGCAACGAATTCCTAAAATTATAGTTCATGTATATGTGGAAATGAATGTATGGACATATATATGGAAATGGCAGGTACCAGTGGAGTGCACCAGCTCCTTCCAATAACTAACAAACGCAAAAATGAAACCATTCCTATCATATAATTCTATTTGTTGGCAAATATAGCCTGGCTTAAACTGAAAATGTGTGGCTTTATAAAGGGACTAAATTGTTAAGTTTTTCCAATTTCTAAAAAGGTATTTATTTGTGATTTTGTTAAAATAGGGAGGAAGCAACAAACCTAAACAAATGACTTCATTTGGAATTCTTGATTTTTGCCTCATGTTTTACAAGAACTGCATTGTCCAGTATGATAGCCACTGACTACATGTGGCTATTTAAAACTTCAAATTAATTTAAATTAAATATAATTTAAAACTTCTCAGAAACAATAGTCACATTTCAAGTGCTCAGTGGTCACATGAGGCAGGTGGCTATCATTTGGGAAAGGTTCAGATCTAGGAAGTTTTTGTCATTGCAGAAAGTCCTATGGGACAGTGCCATTCTTGAATACTTTAGTCTGATATTCTAAAGTTTAAATATAATAGGTAAAACTGGCAAAAGTTTAAAAATGAATTTGAATCTATTAGTATATTGCACATAGTAGTCATTTACTGCTTGATTTATACTTATATTGTATTTATGTTCGTGTTACACTCAGGTTTTCCAGATTTGCACACCTGCAGTAATATCAGAGCTACATAAAATTGCTTATTATGTGTTTTCATACATTATAACAGATTCCATACTTATTTACATCTTAACTCATTCTATAGTGACTCCTAATTTTTTAGTAAGCTTCCTGCATATTTACTTGATTATTTTCGTTTCTGAACTGCTGCTTTATTGTTTCACAGTGTGAAGTTAAATAGCTCTTTCTAAGTACTTTTTACTTATTTGTTTATTTTGGTTTTAGCTTTTACAGATTTCTGTTCTGAGCTCATGGCTTTCTCAGCAGGCCTAATACTGTGGAATTCTTTAAGTTATTTCTTTGAAAAGACTTCACAGAGACATTTCTTTCTTGGAAGCCTGGGTTAATGGTTGCAACAGAGAAGAAGGAACAGTTCATTGAGAGTCAGAGGCCTAGGCTAAATTCCATGTTAAACCAGTTACTACGTAAAAGAAGCTGGGCAAGGTGATCTACTTTTCTGGTCTTATTTTACTTATACCTAATTTGGGCATATTTAATATACTATGTGCTCAAAGATCTGTTGGGTGAATAAAGTTATACAATGCATGCCTATGAATAGTTTGGCATGTACATTTCTTATGCATGTTGGTACCTCTAACTCTATATTTATTTCAGATCTTCAAAAATAACTCATTTTATCTCTCTGTCTAAATAGAAAATAGAGATATGACAGAAAAATGCTCAGGCACTAAGTTTCCAAGATTTTTAATATTTTTCATATTTCATAAATGCATCTTTTTTATGAATGATTATTCAACTAACAACCTATTTGGTGCTGTTAATGGACTAGTTAGACAATTTGATCAAAAGAGTTAAATTAGCTGTATATGCAGATAGTTTACCAGTTGTCTTTAACACAATTTCTAAAGACTTAACTTCCAGTTATTTCCTTTATGAAGTCCTATTAATGGAAGAAAATATTGCTTACATGATATAGCAAGTATTTCCTAGTATTGGAAATACTTTTGTTAGCCAAAAATTTCAGAAAAAGAGACTTGATGGAGATAAATAGGCATTTTTTCGGTGATTGTTAGGACTGCAGCTCAGGAAACACAGATTCTAGAAGCACCTGAAGAATGTTCCCATCAGACTACAAAATGGAGTAACCTTATAAAGGCAAAATCTCAAGGCCACAGTTAGTTACATGAGTTATTTGTCAAAAATTATGATTGGAGCTGGCAAGAAGTAAGGGTACTTGTTAAGAAAGGATTGGTTGAGGTCTGAAATGGTTACATAGTTGCAAGGGGGACTTTGAGACCACAAGGTTGCAGCTAGCAGATGTTCTTCTAAAAAAATGGCTCATGGTGTTCTTGTGAGGTGGTAGTTTGGTACAGTTCAGAAAGTTCAAGTTCTCTTTGGTGCAGGAAGTTGTCTGAGACCAGATCCTCAATGGCTGCCCAACTCCACTTTGTATGCCTGAAATTATGATTATTCCATTATGAGTTTATAACTATAGATTGTTTTAAAAATTATAATATGAATAATTATAATACATTGGCATATCTACCATTCTTAGACTACAAGGGCCATACTCTTTAAGTGGACTGAATTTTGCTGAGGAATGGTAGTTGACTAGTGTGTTCACTTTGAGGCTGGTGGACAGGAGTAGGTTCTTGAGGTAAGCACTATACATCTAGACTTTGGTTTAAACAACTGGCCAAAAAATATTATTTAACTGGTAGGGAAAACTAAGAGAAGCAGCTAGTACATAAGATCTTGTGTACATCATAGGTTCATGGCATTTTAACTTAGAAAACCCTAGTAGCTACCAAGTAGAGAGCTTAGTTCAGATCTGCAGTTCAGGGAATGCATTCAGAGAACTCTGGAACAATTAGACATCTTCAACATGTAAATTATATTTATAGTCTACTTTATAGCAGTGAGGTTACGGGAGAGGAAGGAATAAGGAAGTGAGGTTTGCCAGAAGCTAGGTGAATTCTCCTCCCTGCAGAAGCACAGTGCCTGAGGGATGCTTGAGTTTAGAAACTCACAGTAGCAAGTAAAGTCCTTGTGACTGTAGCTCATGGTGGCTTATGGTCATGGTATGACAAAACTAAACCCACCAGGAAGCCTGCTTCACTCTACTTCACTGAAGATGTCATTCAGAACAGTAAAAGAAAGCAGCTAGGCTTTCCCAAAGTATTTTCATAAGTTAATGTGGAGGATCTTCATCTGGTTTTAAGTTCTAAGAATCACCTTTTATATATGTAAGGTGGGAAACAAATCTGTTAATGAGAATGGTGTATTATAACATTTTAAAGAAGCTGTGGGATTACAGTAGAATATCTGCAGCAGAAGTAGAGCATAGGAAGTGCCCCCCCATTCATGTTTCTGTTTATTGACATTATTCTTTGTTCCTATTTTTATCTTCTACTCTTTTTCTACCTTTTATGGTTTTAACTGAGAATTTTATATGATTGTATTTTCTCTCCTTTCTTAGCATATCATTTATACTTCTTCTAAAAAAATTTTTAGTGGTGCCTTACAGTTTGCAATATACTGTATATTTAAAAGAAAGCCAAGTCCATTCTCAAATAACACTACGCCCCTTCCCTGTAATACCAAGTACCACATAATAAAATAATTCTAATTTCTCCTTCCTGTTCCTTGTATCATTGCTGTCATTTATTCCATTTATTCATAAGCACACATAACTGCATACATCATTGTTGCTATTTTGAATAAATGATTCTCTTAGATCAGTTAAGGATAAGAAAAATAAAAGTTTAAAAAAAAATTTTATCATGAAGAACATAGGGGTAAGACAGGAATAAAGACACAGACCTACTAGAGAATGGACTTAAGGATATGGGGAGGGGGAAGGGTAAGCTGTGACAAAGCAAAAGAGAGGCATGGACATATATACACTACCAAACATAAGGTAGATAGCTAGTGGGAAGCAGCCGCATAGCACAGGAAGATCAGCTCAGTGCTTTGTGACCGCCTGGAGAGGTGGGATAGGGAGGGTGGAGGGAGACGTAAGAGGGAGGGGATATGGGAACATATGTATATGTATAACTGATCCATTTTGTTATAAAGCAGAAACTAACACACACACACACAAAAAGAGGGAGGGGATATAGGAACATATGTATATATATAACTGATTATTTTGTTATAAAGCAGAAACTAACACACCATTGCTAAGCAATTATACTCCAATAAAGATGTAAAAAATAAAAAAAAAGAATTGAACCTTGACCCATGTCAACACAATGCTTCTGTTAAAAGCTAATACAACCCTCTCAAAAAAGCCTACCCCAGTGGGGACTAATGTTAGACTCTGGTTCAATAGTCAGATACACTCCAGGCTGCTTTACAGGAAAAAAAAAAAAAAAAAAATTATCTCTACTTACTCTTTCTCTTGTACTCCTTCCTTTTTAATATAGGTTCAAGTTTCTAATGTATATCATTTTCCTTCTCCTTTAAAATCTTATTTAACATTTATTGCAAGGCAGATCTACTGGCAACAAATTCTCTCAAATTTTGAGAAAGTATTTATTTATCCTTCACTTTTGTAAGATAATTTATTTCACTGAATAAAAATTTGAGGTAGATGGGCTTTTTTCTCTTAAATGATTATTTTAATAATTAAATAATTTAATTATTTCACACTACTCACTTCTTGTTGCATTGTTTCTGAGGTGAAGTTGGATGTAATTTTTATCTTTGCTTACCTATAGGTAATAATAAGCTTAGGCTTAGGTTTTGTTGGGGGGTAAGTGGGAGGGGGGAATGGGGAGGATTTTATATTGCATTGTGTTCCTGAACTTGAATCCCTTATTTGGTGTTTGACGTTCATTTGGAAAATTCTCACTTACTATTGCTTCAAATATTACTTCTGCTCCTTTCTCTCTTACTTGTCTTCCGATATTCCCATTATGTGTCTGTTACACTTTCTGCAGAGGTCCCACAATCCTTGTATATTCTTTTTTTTTTTCAGTCTTTTTTATCCTTGTTTTTAAATTTTGGCAGTTTCTATTGAATATACTTCAGCTCAAAGATTCTTTCTTCAGGTAATTCAGTCTACTAATTAGCCCATAGAAGGCACTTTTCATTTCTGTTACAGTGTTTTTGATCTGCAGCATTCCTTTTGGTAGTTCTTAGAGTTTCCATCTCTCTGATTAAGTCTGTTCTTGCATACTGTCTATGAGTATCAATTAGAGTTCCTAGCATATTAGTAATAGCTGTTTTAAAATCTCAGGTTGCTAACTCCAACATCCCTGCCATGTCCGGTTTTGATGGTTGCTCTGTCTTTGCAAACTGTTGTTTTTTGGGTTTTTTTCTGTTTTGTTTTGTTTTTTTCACCTTTACAAGTATACCTTGTGACAGTTGTTGAAAGCTGTATTGGGTACAGCTGGGTACTGGGTAAAACGAAACTCTGTAAATAGGCTTTAGTAATGTGGTCGTAAGGTGAAGAGGGAAGGGAAGCATTCTTTAATCCTCTGATTAGTTCTCAGTCTTTCAGTGACCCTGTGCCTCTGGACTGTGACCTTCACAAGTGTTTCTCAGTTTTTTGCCACCCCCCCCCTTAAGTGGGACAGGATGACTGGAGTGGGCTGTAGTTAGGTAATTCCCTCCTCTCAGTGGCATAGTGTTATTTGACAGTGGACTTGGATGTGTCTTAAATGTATATTGTAAACTCTAAGGCATCACTAAGAAAGTGAAAAACAAAGTATAACTGATATACTAAGAAAGGAGAGAAAATTGAATCATATAAAATTCTCAATTTAATTGAGAAAAAAGATAGAAAATGAGTGAAAGATAAAAATAGGAACAAAGAATAAGAGCAAAATTTAAAAGAGTAATAAAAATGGTTGATATTAGTCAAACTATATTAATAATCATCTAAATATCAGTGGTCTAAATATACCAATTAAAAGACAGATTGTCAGAGCGGATCAAAAAACAAGATCCAAATATATGTTGTCTACAATAAACCTACTTTAAATATAAAAATACATATAAGTTGTAGGTAGAATAATGGAGAAAGTCATACCATGCTAACACAAATCAAAAGAAAGCAGGAGTAGCTATATTAATTTCAGGTAGAGAAGACTTCAGAGTGAGAAAAGTTTTCAGGGATAAAGTGGGGCATTCCATAATGATAAAGGAGTCAATTCTTCAAGAAGACATAAAAATCCTTATGTGTATGTGACTAACAACTGAGGTTCAAAATATTAGAGGCAAAAACTAATATAATGGCAAGAAGAAATAGATGAATCTACTAGTATAGTTGAAGACTCCAGTATCCACTATCAGTAATGGACAGATCTAGCAGGTAAAAAAATCAGTTAAGAACATAGTTGAATTCAACAACACCATCAGTCAACTGCATATAATTGCCACCTATAGATTACTTCACTCAGCAACACAAAGAGACAATGAGTCCTGAGAAAAAGCACTTTAGTTTGATGATTACGTAAAGATCACAGTCACCAGAAAGAGTTCTAAATAAGAATATAAGAATTTTCCAAATTTTTTGCTTAAAATTTGTACTTGGACCAGAGTTTCTGGACCATTTGGAGTCCTAGTGACAGCTCCTCCTCCTCTTATTATATCATGGACATATATAATTGCCAAACATGCCCAGTAGAAGTTTGGATTACCTCTGTTGGGTGAAGTATATCTGGAGATTTCCTTTAAATTCCTCTAGATCACTGAACAAAATTGTGAGAACTGAGAACACCTGCTTCAACACAACTCAACTACTGGGCCTGAGAATGAGACCACTTGGGCCAACATAATTTAACTGTTGGCCCCAGGAAATTCTTACCCAAAAGATGAGACACAAAAAACAATAATAACTTTACTTATGGAGATTCTTTCAAACAAGTTTATCCATGCAAAAATTTGCACAGCTGGGCAAACAGCTCTTTTATCAGATTACTCATCAAGACCCACATTTTGCCATTCCTAATTATTATATAAACTTTACCCATTCCTAAACCCCTCCTTGAAAGGTTTCTCTTAGTCATGCCCAGATCTCAAAATCTAATGAACACCCTTTCCTAACTCACTTCATTTGAGAAACTACTAAGATTGTTAAGGTGCTCTTTTCACTTCCTGCAGTAATTTTTATAAACTGAACTTTACTGATAGAGGTTTGCCTAATGTCTCTACGTTTCAGTTGCCAGGCTTTATGATATATTACAGAAACCAAAACAATCAAACATAAAAATCTACCTGAAAGGGCTTTCCTGGTGGCGCAGTGTTTGAGAGTCCACCTGCCGATGCAGGGTGCACGGGTTTGTGCCCCGGTCTGGGAAGATCCCACATGCCGTGGAGCGGCTGGGCCCGTGAGTCATGGCTGCTGAGTCTGCGCGTCCGGAGGCTGTGCTCTGCAACGGGAGAGGCCACAACAGTGAGAGGCCTGCATAACGCAAAAAAAAAAAAAAAAAAAAAAAAAATCTACCTGAAAGTTGGAAAATCACATACAGATACTTTATTTTCCCCCCAAAATAGTATAATTTTAATTTAGAATGCCACAGTATAGTTACAGAATATGAATAACTATAGCAAAGCAAATACTTATAGTATATGTGTATGCCCAAAGTTAAAAATAAAATTAAAAATGTTAACATATCTGGATAGTTTCATGATCAGAAAGTTTAAACAACATTTTTCCCAAGTAAGGTATAGAACATTACATATTCACAATGCTGATATGTTTAACAATTTTATTTAGCTTTCTTTGTTGTCATAATTTGTGTGGGGAAATATTATTCCTTATTCCTGATTACTAAAAATGCGTAGTCATTTGAGTGCAAACCAAAATGTTAATAATAGAAATAAAAGTGAAAGGGTAGACTTTGAATTATTAGTAATAACCCTGTATCATCTGGGAAATTTTTATATTGTCCTATTTGTAAAATTAAATATTGAGATGTAGTTAGCATTTAAAATAAATGTACATATATACCTATGTATGCATAGAGAAATATTTGTAATTTTGTATATGTGTCCATATGTTGGCATACATATTTTCAATATTTTTCTATCTCAAGCTATGCTTTTTTTAATATTTGGATATATTAATCCTAAAATGTACAAACTAGCATGAGTATATATATATATATATATATATTTTTTTTTTTTGCAGTACACGGGCCTCTCACCGTTGCGGCCTCTCCCGTGGCGGAGCACAGGCTCCGGACGCGCAGGCTCAGCGGCCATGGCTCACGGGTCCAGCTGCTCCGCGGCATGTGGGATCCTCCCGGACCGGGGCACGAACCCGTGTCCCCTGCATCGGCAGGCGGACTCCCAACCACTGCGCCACCAGGGAAGCCCTAGCATGAGTATATTTTTACGGTCCAATATGTTATCAAAAAATAAGTGACAAGACAATAAGTGATAAGAAAATTAATTATGCCATAAGATTTTATTTTGTAATATGTGCTGATATGACATAGAACTTTCTTTCTGGTATACCACAAAGGCTTAAATAACCTTGAATGTGAAAAACAAACTGGAAAGTAAATCCTGTCATATTTAGTTTCACAGCCATATAAAAATGTAATCAAATGTCAGCATTACAGCTTGTACACTAACAATACCTAGTCCCAATAACGTGTTTGCAGTGCTACATTAAATTATTGGATACTGATTTTTATCAGACTTGATTTTTTCCCTTGAGAGATTTGATAGAATCATCAGACTCAATCGTTTCATGAGCCCTAACTCTATATTTTATCTTATTTCAAAATTTCTACTCATATTATATCTGGCTGTGAAATGTATAAAACCAAGAAAGGGCCAATAATTGGGATATTTTAAGAAGTCTGTTTTGTATAACTGTATTTTCTTTTTTAATAGTAATAAAATACATCACAAGAAATCCCATGATCTGTCTTGGAGAGAACACATTAAAAAAAATTTTTTTTTGTTTGTAATAGAGGCAGTTCATTAAGAAAAATACTATAAAAACTTTCAAATAATAAAAATCAGATTTTCATGTACTAAAAATCAGAGATATTTTGTCTCTCTTTGGAAAATTAATATTCAATGTACTTCACAAACATGAAGATTTATAAATCAAACTATAAACAATTAAATTATAATATCAATAAGAATTAAAATTTTAGAATCCCAGGTCATAATTTTTGCATTTGTTGTATGTTATCTACTCCACATTAACTCTAATTTTAATTTTTAGATAATAGGCTATTGATAATACTTGATTAAATTATTAAATTTCACATGTAAAACAAAAGAATAAAAATAGGAAATATTTACTATTTAAAAATAAATCAGTGGCATTCATATTTGCAATCAAAAGAGAAAAATCATACAATTATTTAACTAAGTAGAACAATACTTTGACAAAATGTAGAATCATATCTTGATAAAATCTCTCTATTATAATAATTTAGTTTTAAGGGGTTTTTTCCCTCCTATTTTCTATATATTCTCTCATTAATTATCAATAATGCCATTTTGTGTCTTACTTCCTTTTCACAGAGTATAATCTATAAAAAAATTGAATGATTATGTAGTACACCTAAAACTAATATAATATTGTAAATCAACTGTACTTTAATAAAAATATATATTCTTATTATCCTGACTTATTTCACTTAGCATATCTATTTTCTCTCAAAGACCAGAGAAAAGGCAATATTGTCTCTTCCACAGTAACTGTCTTCCCATTGGTTTGAATCAATTTCTGTCTTCTCTCTGTTCTCTTCACATTTGTCATATGCTCTATTGTATCATTTATTTTTGTTTTTACTGCATTTGCTTTTTGTACTTTCCTAATTTCTCTGATAAAATTGAAGTCTCTTAAAGGCAGTTTTTGTTGGGGAAGTGCGTGTATACGTGTGTGTGTGTGTGTGTGTGTGTGTGTACAGCTTCATGAACAGTGTGATTGTTACAACAAAATGAACCTTGCAAAGGTGCATTTACACTTCCAATTTCAACACTCCCACCTTTGTGCTCCTCTTGTTATATATTTTACTTCTCTATAAACTATTACTCCATATTTCATTTTTATTATTTTAAATTTAAACAATTAATAGTTTTGAAATGGTTTTAATTATAACTACTTAGAAAAGTGCTTTATATTTAGTGACCACTCTTTCTGGAATTTTCTATTCCTTCCTGCAGAGCCAAGCTTCTGTCTTACATCAATTTTCCTGCAACTCAAATAACTTTTTTGGTAGTGAACGTCTGGAAATAAATTTTTTTTTCACTATTTGTTTGTTTTTCAAAGACCAAACTTATTACACTTTCATATTTGAAAGATTTTTTTTCCTAAATAGAGAATTCTAAGTTAATGATTTTCTTTTTCCAGCACATTGAAGGGGTCACATTTTTGTCTTCTGGTCTTCACTGTGTCTTATGAGAAATCAACCATCTATTGCATTATGTTACCTACATGTTTATGTGTCCTCTTTATCTGCCTGCTTTCAAGATGTCTTTGTTTTCTTTGCTTTTCAGTAATTTTACTTTAATATTCTTAAGTTCTTTTGTGTGTTTACTCTTTTTTGGAATATACTGAACTTCTTAGATTTGTTGGTTGATAGTTTTCATTAATATTGGAAAACCTTGGCCATTATCTCTTCAAATATATTTCTTTACTACTATATCTTTTTCCTTCTTAAACTCCCATTTCATGTATGTTACATCATTTGATATTATCCCACTGATCTCAGAATGTTCTCTTCCATTTTCTTCTTCACATTATCCTCTTTTGTTTATGTTTTTATAATTCTCTTGTCCTGGTTTCAAGACCAGTAAATGTTTTCATGCTGTCTACAGTCTGTTGTTAAACCCATAAGAATTCTTTGTCTCTGATATCATAGTTTTTATTTCTAGAATTCATATCCGGTTCTATATCTTTGCTGAAATTCCCTACATGTTTATATAACTTGTTCACCTTTTCCACTATATTCTTTAACATGTTTATTATAGCCAGAGATAATTTATGTAACACATTTGTTTACATTTATTTTATAGTCTTTTTCTGAAAATTAAAGCATCTGGTTAATCTCTTTGGATCTGTTGACTTTTTTCCTCTCTTGACAATAAATCATATTTTCTTGTCTTTTTCACATATCTGGTGATTTTTTATTGAAATTATATACAGGATTCTAATGAAAGTATTATTTATGTCTGGAAAAGGGTATACCTCTTCTTCTGCCATGTCTTCATTTGGGGCAGTTGAGTCAAAGAAGTCTCTAGGGGAATGCTTCTTGGAATTGTTGTGGTTCATTTACATTCAGTTCACCACAGGATGAAATTATTTCATGCCAGGGTTACACATTTTCTTTAGCAGTGATTGAGATCTGAATGATGGGAGGATTTGACTCATTTTCTCTACCATTCATCAGGCATCAAGTCTCAAGAGATACCTTTCTCAGGTCTTGTCCACTTCTCCCATGGTATTATAGAAAGGATGACTGCCAGGTACTTGTTACAAGGTCTTAGTACCTGCGGAGTTTCCCTCAGTAATCTTCCCTGACAGCATTGCACATGAGTCTAAGTCTCTCACCTCTCCTGTGTCTTTATAAGTAGCATACACTTGCTACCTGGTTTCAGTGTATGGCCCAGACTGCCTGTGAATTTAGTTTCAGTTCTCTCTGCCTTCAGACTTGAGTAGGTCACATATGACTGTGCCTCAAGATGGGTTGCTCAGCCCTCCTGCCTTCTCTGAATGCTAAATACAGAAGGTTGCACTTCATCTGTCACAAATAAACATTGCTAATCCCTGATATATAGTATGACTGCACTGAAAATTTCTATTTGCTTAATATAAGCAAAGCTGTGGCTCTGTGTCATTTTTCTTTATAAGTATAAAGTTCATGTAGATATTTGTCACTATAGTGATCTCACAATGAAAAGGGGTATAATCATTGACAATTGCTTTTGGAATTTCTTGAGAGATTTCTTACATATTCCCTAGCCATCTTACTTTATTCTACCTAAAAAAACTTCAATAGCAGATAATTTAAAAGTCCTATTTATTGTGTCATACATAATAAGGAAAAAATAAATAAGAAAATGTCAAATTAATTAAAGGATATTGCCTTTAAATATTTAAAAAAATAGAATTGGTAGTTTTGGTTTAATAAGTTCTATTTTAAAGTTATATAACAATTTAATATTAATATGTTACTAAGTACAATGTACCGGTTTAGTGAGACATGTAGTCCAATCTTATGTTTGATTTCTGTTGGAGAATAATATGAAAACTCAATTTGTATAGTGTCATAAAGTAAGAAATATTAAATGTTTTTAAATTATTATTCATATGTCCATGAATTAAACTATTCTAATAGAATTAGTTATTTCACCTTAGATGCCTCTTCCATAAGCTGTTGAAACTGAAAGCTATGATTTTCATCTTCATTTTGAGCATTTAAATTTTTTGTTTGTCTGAGTTAGGTAATTCAAGAGCATTTCCATTTAAAACAATTTTTTTCTTATGCATAGTGAATTAGCTTGTGTGATAAATAAGATCTTGAAATCTTTTCAGTGTTCTGATCACTTATGTGATTTGTATGTATTATTTAACATCTATAAACCCCATTTCTTTTTTTTCCCTTTTTTTTGCAGTGTGCAGGCCTCTCACTGTTGTGGCCTCTCCCATTGCAGAGCACAGGCTCCGGACGCGCAGGCTCAGCGGCCATGGCTTACAGGCACAGCCACTCTGCGGCATGTGGGATCTTCCCCGACCGGGGCACGAACCCACATCCCTTGAATTTGCAGGCGGACTCTCAACCACTGCGCCACAAGGGAAGCCCTATAAACACCATTTCTTACTTGGAAATTTTTAAAATAATTATGCTAGTATCTTAGGATTGCTATGATAATTAAATGAAATAAAGGATATAAAATTATGTTGCTTAATACCTGGACATAATAACCATACAACACATGTTAGTATTACCTTTAGTATTATAACTGTATTATATATAATAAATATGGTAGGCACTACAAATATATGCAGAAATTATTACAGTAATAAAACAACATCTTAGCTCTTATCAATAGACCATATGCTTCAAGGTAGAAGTTTTCTCTGCATGCTGAACACTTACAAATGTGGGCGTGGAATGATTTATCATGCACCATATGCTACATGATCTCTAATGAGACTTCTTGGCATTTGAGGATATATGTTCCATTTCCTAAAAACAGATATAGCAGAAACTGAAATTTATGCTCATGGAATACCATTATATATTAAGCATATTATTAGAAATGATGGCACAAAATAAAGAAGAGTTTAGAGTGAAACATGAGTTTGAATTCCCCTCCAACCCCGTTTTCTTGAGAACTAAATTAAGTGACATATGTAAAATGCTTAAGTAATTTTGAGGTATGTAGTGGGTAATCAGTAAGTGGTGCATTCTTTTTCTTTGTTGTATGCATATTGCATCATCCCTTGTTAGAGTGCAATCTTTGAAAACAAAGGGACCTTATCTTGTAGACCACAGGACCTCTTCTAATACTTTTCATAGAGTAAATGTTCAATATTATTTTGAAATTCAGATCATTGATAAATAATTTTTCAATAGATGAATCTTCTTATTTAACTATATGGATGCTCAGGTGTCTAATGAAATAAAATTATTTTAGATAGGGATGTTTGTGTGAGGTAGGCTGACAAGTCCTGTAGGCAATCTGAATTTCAGTGGTCCTTTTGTAATATTGTATTGGTCACTGTGCTATTGGGTGGATTTCTCACTAACCCTCATTATTACTTTAAAGGTTGAGTCATTGATTTTGATTCGACTATGACTGCATCCTAGTCAAATCTTGCTCAAGTGTTGTCCATTATTCTCTCTTTTTATATCTTTTCTTCCTTCCTGTTTCTTCTTGCCATCCAAGATAGTCTCTAGAAAAGCTGAGATTGAGTGTTCAGATTAACACTTCTTTAAGTCACAGATAAAGAGTCACAGATAGAGAAACTTAGTCACTTAGTCACTTAGTTTATCCCAGGCGAATATATAAAAATTTGAGGCCAAAGTCACACCTAAAATTGTGTTAATTTACATCACTTTATATTCTGGACATTTATTTCCCAGAGAGACCTCATGAAGAACAGTGGTTTGTCCAGAGCAAGAATCTACTACTAATGGGGTTTAAAACCATTCCTTCTCAACATTGTCTAACCAGAAAACTGGAGAATAAACTATGAGAAAATATATTTTGTTTAGGAATCTTAAGCCTTAGGTACTTTCAGTTATTGGCATTGTGGTGTTGCTGTGGTCTGATGGCTATAACTAGATATGATTAGCAAGACAGAAAAGTTGGAAGCATACTAGGAATGCAGTATCTGCCATTAGGAAAGTACTAAAAATGATTAAGTCTGAGATTCATTATTTTGTGAGAAAACGAATACAATTCGTGTAATATAGTTTATTTATCATTATTCAGGAGACATGTAAAACACCCAGGTAAGCAGTCATCAATAGTGGGTCTCTTTATACCATCACTGCCTTGATTTTTCTTTAATTTTTTCTATATGTAGATATCATTAACATTCACTACTACAAGTAGCAATTCTGAAATACTCCTATATAATTATCAATTAGAACATCTTGATCCCCCACCAAAGAAAAAGGACATTTTATTTCTTAGTAGTCTTGGTATTCTCTCTTAAAAATGGCTTGTATTTAATAAACTATAATGGAAAATAATTGAAAAAAGAATATAGATATATAAATATATGTCTAACTGAATCACTTTGCTGTATACCCAAATCTAACACAATATTGTAAACCAACTATACTTCAATAAAAAATGGCATTTATTGCAAAATCTTCCTTTTACTCTAAAAATAAATAATACATAAAATATATTACTTTTTCACCCTCACAAAACATTTAGAATTTAGTGTTAAGCATCTTGGGTTTTTTTTCAGATAAACCCATCTATTATATTGAAATTAATATTAATTAATTGCTTCATGTTATTCCTATAAATAAAATTCATAACAGGACATATTCCATACATACGTGATACATTTTTCTTAAACATAACAGGATGTATTCCATAGATACGTGATAAAATGTTTTTTCTTAAGCATTGCCATATTCTTGGGAGTTATCTAAACACTAGAATTATTGTTGTCTGAAACAGGATTGAGTAAGGTATCCACAATATATGTAGCTCTGACAATCCATTTAGACTCCAGATAAACATTTTGTTATGTGAACATAAATGTAAAATGGAAAATCTGGGAATACAGTGTAGAATTTTACATCTGTATATTTCTGGGTTTTAGTCATAATGTGTGATTTTTCTCCTCCTTACTTTTTCCCATTAGCCCACACTTATATTTAAGTCACAGCATGCAGTTGGGCTAGAAAATTATGAAATCATTGCAAACACAGTATGACTCCTCTAAAGAAAATATTTGTGTAAATTGGAGTAATGCACTGTTTTACCCAACAAGACATGATATGGCTCTTCTATTTTAGAAATGCATAATCAGGTGTTGCCATTCAACTTTAATGTTCCTGTTGACCAAGAGGCAAGCCATTAATGTATTTATTTATAGGAGTCACAGTTTGTTTTGATTTTGTTTGTTTCAACTGACATTTTAGAGGTCAACTACATGACTTATTTCATTGCTGACTTATACAGTAAATGTCTCACTTCTACTTACCAAATAGCAATTTAATTCACTTTCTTTTCTTTATTTTAGTTAACAACAATTCAAATCAGACCAGTAAAACAACAACAAAAATCATTAAAATTATCATTAAAAGTAGTTGTGACAGTAGCAGCAAGCTCTAAATGTGATTTATAGATGTCAATTTAGAAATTTTATTATTTAAAGTGTAGTGTTAGCAAACATTTTTGTTATAAAGAAATAACATTTCAGTGGGTAAATAAATTGCAGCAGATAATTTTTTATCCCATTCTTATCCCTACTTATCTCCCAAATCCTATCATAACCCAAACCAAAAATACAGAAAACATTTTTAAGTATTTCTAAATGTTGTAGCCATTTTTTTCCAGACTTATGTTATACCATTGGTTATACTGATTATGCAATTGTCATAGTCCATTACATTGGTTACCATCAATGAACCAGAGACATTCACTACTAATGCTCTTGTGTTGCCTCTTCTAGAATCTGTACTGGGCCAGAGACTTGCTTTAGCCAAACTGAAAGTGACAGATTGTACAGCGTGCCAGTACTGGGCCATAGCCTTAAGAAGGCCAAGCAGCTTCTCTGATTCTTCATGTTCAAAGTTTAGCTATTCTTCTGGAACTTCCAAATGAAAAGACCAGATGGAGAGACTACATTCAGACAGAGATGCCTCAAAACCACTTGGAGTGAGAGAGAAATCCAACCGCCTAAGTGTCCCAGATGAACTAAGATTGCAGACAACTTGTCAGTTAAATGTAGCTGTTCACATAACCATTGGAAAGACATGCAAAAAAACAAAAAACAAAAAACAAAAAACCAAACTACCAGGTAAGCCCAGTACAGATTAAAGAGTTCTGAGAAATTAAATCTTTGTTTTGTCAAGCCAATAATTTGGGGGCTGGATTATTACAGAGGGAACACTAATTGAAGTAGAAAGTAGAGTTCTTTTGCAACAAACCCATGCCATAACTTTGGGATCAGGCACTTAACAAAGACCTGAAGAGGAGATTGTTAGTGAAAGGCTGGAATAGCAGTAGCAAAATTGCTTTGAGGGGCTGGAGGAAAAAGAGCCAAGTTATATGCTGTTAGTAAATTAATGATATCCTCTATGGTAACATGGACAACAGGATATTTAATTAACTGGTGGACCTGGCTAATCAGATTTCCAGGCAGACTGTGAAATTACCAAATAGTTTCCTTTAGCTGCCTCTAAATTAAGTATGATTATGTATGGGAGGAGAGAGATGAGCTTGAGAAGGAAATGTTGCATTTTCAAACAGAGTATAAAAGAAATATAAAGTAGCCAGGACTTTCTCTGTTGGAAAATAAAATTATTTCTCATCCATGTTATTTCCCAGAAAAAATATATTCTCCAATAAAAATGGCCTCAGAATAAGGATCAAATTTAGGACACTGACAGTAAAACACAGTGTCATAGTTAAGGTCATAAAAACATTTGTTAAGATCTCAAAAAGGTTTAAGTGGTGCTTCATAGGTCCTCTAAGTGAGATAAAATGACTTCAGAGTATCTTCAGAGTATCTTCGGAACATGTCCAGTAATCTCAGAACACTATAACAGGACTTCTAAGAACTACTCTGGTGTTGGCCCATAGTACCCTGACTGACAGACTGAAGTTGAAAGGGGCCTATTCACAGAGATTTGTGACAATGTTTCTCCCTCTCCACCCCCCCCCATAATGAGTCAGTTTCAATCTAATACATAGGAAGCCCATAATGTTTTAAAAGTAATTGTGCCACTTAGACTAAAATCAATGGATCCATTTCAAAATCAAAAGAAACCATTGCACTTGAAAACAACTTGCATATCCTATTCAAACTGCTGAAAACCAAAGATGAAAAGAAAATCCTGAAAGAAGCCATTGGAGAGAGGAGAATATGCCTTACCTACAGAAGAAAAAAACATATTAGAGCCAACTTTTGTCAAAAACAATACAAACAAGAAAAGCAAAGGGAAATATTTGAAGAAAAAAACCTATAAATCTGGAATTATATATACAGCAAAATTATCCTCCAAAGTGAGGGAGAAATAAAGACTTTATTCGAAAAACTGACACATGGAGAATTCATCACAGCATACCTGCCCCTCAAGACATTTTAAATAAAGGAAAATAACATAGATCAGAACTCAATCTATATTTTAAAAAAGGAAGAAGAAAGAAGAAAAGCACAAGATAAGTAATAAAATGAAGGGATAATAAACTCCTTTCTTTTTCTTATTCTTATCTGATAAAATATATAAATGTTCACAGTAATGATAGAAACTATATATTACATGGTTATAGAAGATGGATAAGTTCAATGAATGTCACAGATTTTATAAAGGCCAGAAGGGAGAAATTGGGAATACTCTGTTATAAGGTACCTGAACTACCCTTGAAGTAGTACATATAGTGTTTCTTGAATATAGACACGGATTGGCTGTACATGCATATCAATAATACTAGGGCAACTAAAATACTGTAAGGCAACTTATAGTACTAAAAATATTTTTAAAGAAATATAAATGATATGCTAAGGCAGGAGAGAAAACAGAATCTTGTAAATGCTCAATTCAATGAGAGGGGAGAATAAGAAAGGAAGAAAAAAACTGAAGAAACAAAACCTAAGTACAACGGATAGAATCAGTTACAAACATAGTACATTTTAATCCAGCTATATCAGTGTTCACTTAAATGGGAATGGTCTAAATACACCATTATAGACAGAAATTGTCAGAGTGGATTAAAAAAGAAAAGCAAGACCTAACTATAAGCTGTCTACCAAAACAAACAGAAGCCAAACAAACAAGTTCACTTTATACAAATACACATTACATTTTGAGCCAGAATTTGACTTTTCTTTAAACTTTGACTTTAGAGTATTTTATTAATTTTCTTGTAACTAGTTATTATTTTCTCATCTTTAACAAAGAAAGCTATGCAGAGGTGCACTAACGAAATTCACGTAATATATGTGAATAATCCTTAACCTCTTGACCAACAAATTAACTGTTTTTAAAACTCACATTAATTCTGCAGAGATGTGTGTTCATAGCTCTTACCTCTGGATGTCAAGCATAAATTTATTAAACGATTAAACTTCTTCAGAATATTTGACTCAATTCTCCACATCAAAACAATGAAATTAAACTGCTTGTTTTTTTAATGTTATTTCCATCATTTTTCTCTTATAAGCAAAGCTGTAATAAACATTTTTGTGTTTAAATATTTGAGAATAATACTGCTTCATTCTGTTTGTTTTTCCCCCACAACTTCTTTCTTTTCTTCCTTCCTCCCTCCTCCCTCCCTCCCTCCCTTCCTTCCTTTGTTCCTTTGATTCTGTATCTGGTGAGACATCATTGCCATACATTAATTCTTTAGACACGGGTACCTTTATTTCTTTGAGCATATTTAAAATCACTATTTTAATGTTTTTGTCTACTTAGTTCAATATCTGTGTCCTCTCAGGGATAGTTTCTATTAATTTTGTTTTTCTCTGTGTGTTCGTGTACTATCATTTGTACGTCTCATAACTTTTTGCCAAAACTGTTTATTTTAGATAATGTAAGTTGGCAGCTCTGGAAATCATATTTCCCCTACTTAGAACTTGTTGTTGCTATTGTTGTTTGTATTTTGTTTACTGATTTTCCTGGATGGATTCTGTATTTCCTGATGTGTGAGTCACTGAAGTCTGCATTCAGTTAGCTAAATGGAGTCAGATGATTGGTTAGAGTTTTTCTTAAATGCCTTAAACAATAAGTTTTCTGCCCTTTGCCACGTGCTGTGTGTGTGTGTGTTGGGGCATGCGTTTGGTGCTCAGGCAGTTCACAAATCTGTTAAGCCTTCACTTCCTGTGCAGGACCTCAAGTTAGACAGCAGTGAGAGATTGGTACCCTCTCAGGTCTCTGGACCATGTGTGTAGCTCGGCATATATATTCAGCCTTCTAAATTCCCAGGAATATGTTTTCAGAATTCCCTATGCACATTTCATTCTCCAAATGTTTCTAGCCAAGATCTTGTTTTAACAAATGATATTGTTACTGAAAGTGGGGGTCCAGCTGCTTGAGGCTCAGAAGCTAATAAAGAAGCAAGGTTGGTGGAAAGGAAAGTTTGCTTTATTTTGGAGGCTAGCAACCTAGGGGAGGGAGTGTGGACTCCTGTCCAAAGGCTGACTCCTCCCACTGACGGTCAGAGGGCAAGAGCTTTTATAGACCTTTTGTAGAAGGAGGGAGGGGGCTACATGCAGAAACAGCACAGTCAGCTCTGAGAGTCATCTTGAAATTAGTCATGCAGTGGTCTGATCAGCGTCATGTTGGTTATTTTCAATACAGTTAGTCTTTAGTTGCAGGGTCAGTTTGTTCCCATTTCTTTGAAGACAGTTCTCAGAATTGTGGCAGCTTATGTCATGGCTCCAGTCTGGTCATCATGTAGTTAACTTCTTCCACCTGGCGGGGGTTTCAGTATCTATAAGACAGCTCACAGGATACGGCTCAGAATGTTATCTATAGCCCTTGAGGAGGCAGTAAAGGTCCTTGTCTTTGCTTAATGACTAAACTATTACTATTTGGTCTGTTTACCTTTGTTTCTGCATTTTCTCACTTCTCTGATTAAACTTATTGTTTGGCTAAAGTTTTTCCACAGACAATATGGTCTGAAAGTTATCAAATGTTTTCCATATAATTTAACATACCAAATAATCCTAGTTACTTTAATATTTCTTCTGAGATGCCTAGGGGCCCTTTGGAATACTCAAAGTTACTTAGAGAAAGAAACTTACAATCTGTTATAAAAAGCAGCTTGATATTCCAGAAAAATTTTGTTCTCTTAACAGGGAGAAAGAAAACCAAACTCCAGTCTTGTACCAGCTTACTATTAATAACAAAGCTCATTTACCTAATTAAATCCAATCTAATCTTAATCACTCCTGACAACATCCAACATTTTTTCTCAAAGTTTCCTTTTTTCACAAACATTTTATCCACTATTTGTATTCACATGATTTATCCCTTATTTTTCCCCATCCAGAAACAACCAGCTCTAGAAAAAAATTATCATCATTTTTCTTCAATAAAAATATCTCCACTTTTTATACCTTTTCTCGCTGACAACACATATCCTACTTGTTTTACATACTAAAATGCTTCTCTTATCATTTTTAGTAGCTTTAATTACATATTACAACTTTTAACCCTTGAACACCCTAACAAAACCAAGAAACAAATAATTGAACTGTTATATCAGCATTTACTGATTGGTAAACTTAAGAACATATTTTATAACCTCTGACACTTACATTTTTTTCATAGCATAATTTCTCTTTAATGTGGCACAAGTTGTGTGTTTAATAAACCCAAACATCTTTTGAAGTTCTACTAGTTAACCCAAGGCTGAAGTCTCAGGCAAAGTGGGCTATGTTTGTATTTCAAGGACATGATAAGAGTTAACTTCAAGCCTTTTCTTAGGCATATTTTTGTTCTCTCAGGGTCAGAATTCTGAAAACAGTATTTTATCAAGCTAGCTTCTCTAACTGCATATGTAAAAAGATCCAGTTTTGGAGTTCCAAAAGAGTTTCATCTTAACCAATTTTCTCTGGAGTCTGAAGAATACTTTTGTTATATGTTGTTAAAAAAATTATCTTTTTTTCTTGAGTCATAATTTCATCGCTAAAATTTTTCTAATGAATTGAACCTGAATTTCCCATTTTACAAAATACAACAAAAATAGCAGTCACACAAATGCAATATACATTCACACACCAGAAGACAGAACTGTCACAAATTTGCCAAGAGGATGACTGAATGGAGTTCCAAACACTTCCCCAACACAGTCACTGACGTCAGACACACGTCATGACCAACTGGCAAAAATGCCCAATAGTACTTCATGTTCACAAACAGTCCTCAACGTCAGAGGCACATCAGAACCAACTGGCAAAAATGCTCAATAGCACTCCATGCTCACATACGGTCCTCAATGTGAGACACACATCAGAACCAACTGGCAAAAATGTCCAATAGCACTTTGTGTTCACAAACGGTCCTCAACATCAGACCCACGTCAGAACCAAATGGCAAAATGCCCAAATAGCACTTCATGCTCAAAAGAGAAGTTTGCCCTTGTGCCCACCAGTGGACTTTCTCAGTCTTGGAGCTCGTCAGCTCATCCAGATGCATGTTTCCGTTCCACCAAGGAAAAGCGTAACTTGGCAGCTAGTAGTAGGAGCAGGGGAGAAACAGGGAGGATCCCCGAAACAAATGCTTTCGGCAGCTGCTAGGAACGTCCCCCAAAATCCCCCTCTGGGGGCTAGCTAACCACAAGCACCTGGCTCATTGCAACCAGCCCAGGCTATCGCCATGGCCCGCGGCTCTACTCTGGAAAACCCCGTGAGAGCTAGATGTCGCGAGAGCGCAGCAGCCTCGCGAGAACGCAGCAGCCTCGCGAGAACGCAGCAGCCTGACGTAGGACGCCAAAAAGCTATTACCGAAATTGGGGTTCCGACTGCTTGCTGCTCAGAAGCCCGTAAAGAGGCAAGGTTGGTGGAAAGTTTGCTTTATTTTGGGGGCTAGCAACCTGGGGGTGGGGGGAGGGTGCGCTCCTGTCCAAAAGCTGACTCGTCCCACTGACAATCACTGGGCAAGAGATTTTATAGACCTTTCATAAAAGGAGGGAGGGCGCTACATGCAGAAACAGCATAGTCAGCTCTGACAGTCATTTTGAAATCAGTCATGCAGTGGTCTTATCAGCGTCATGTTGATTGTTTTCAATACAGTTAGTCTTTAGTTCCAGGGTCGGTTTGTTCCCATTTCTTTGAAGCCAGAATTGTGGCAGCTTACGTCATGGCTCCAGTTTGGTCATCATGTAGTTAACTTCTTTCACCTGGTGGGGGTTTCGGTGTCTGTAAGACAGCTCACAGGATATGTCTCAGAATGTTATCTATAGCCCTTGAGGAGGCAGTAAAGTCCTTGACCTGGCTTAATGACTAAACTATAATTATTTGGTCTCTTTTGACTGTTTTCCTTTGTTTCTGCGTTGTGGGGGGGGGGGGGGGGAGGGGGAAGGACCGTAGGGTCCTGCTCCATTTCAATATCACAGCCTCAGTCAACTGTGATGAAAAATAGTTGCCATGGGTTATTTTCGATAAGTACTCTGAAAATTTGGTTTTTCCAATGGAGTTGAATTCCACTGGAAATCAATACAATGAAAACATCTTGGAAATGGGCTTTCCCAAAAAGCTGTGAAACAGATCTCAGTAGTGATAATGCTCTGGGGTTTCATGATTTGAAGGGTTAAATCCCAGATGGCATCCTCCAAGGCATGCAAGGCTGCTAGTTTTCAAGGCTACCACAGAGATATAGATATGGGGATGGGAGTAGGTCTGGTTGTAATGCCACAAATCCTGCTGCTCCAAGTACAGCATTTTTCTAAAGTAAAATCTTCAGATTACTGAAAGCCTTTGGTTAACTCTGTAGCCTTGAAAATATTGATTTTGACCATTTTTCCAGTGTTTTTGTTATTTTCCTAAAGGAGTAGATTTATGGTGATCCTTACTCTGCCACTCTGGAAGTCCTGCCCAGACTGCTTCATGCTAAGAATAGTTTTCTAGACGGAATATCATTTGGTATCTTTATATAGTAACATATCTTTATGTAGTTTGCTTAATTTATTTTCAAAAAGGCTATAACAATATTCCCACCAGAAGAGTATGGAAGTAACCGCCTTGCACCACACAGACAGATTGGAGTAATACTTTTTTTTTTTAAATATAATTACAGGGATACAGGGAGTTTACTATGCAAATCATTGGTGTTTATCCCATCTAGAAGTTCAAAGGTGGATCCCAGGAATCTTTTTTTTTAAAGGGCTTCAAATGCTTGGCTTATTTATTTATTTATTTATTTATTTTTGGCTGTGTTGGGTCTTCATTTCTGTGCGAGGGCTTTCTGTAGTTGTGGCAAGCGGGGGCCACTCTTCTTCGCGGTGCGCGGGCCTCTCACTATCGCGGCCTCCGTTGTTGCGGAGCACAGGCTCCAGACGCGCAGGCTCAGTAGCTGTGGCTCACGGGCCTACTTGCTCCGTGGCATGTGGGATCTTCCCAGACCAGGGCTCGAACCCGTGTCGCAGGCAGATTTTCAACCACTGCGCCACCAGGGAAGCCCCTGGAGTAATACTTTTTAATGTTTGCCAATATGACAGACCATAAATGAAACTACTTATTTTTTGTTTTTGCATTTCTTTTTAACTCATAATGTAACACACACACACACACACACACACACACACACACACACACACACACACACACACACACACACACACACACACACACACACACCCCTTGCTTAGATAATGTAGACATTTAGGTTGTTCATGTCTATAATGAGTTTCTAAGACCATTTCCAGAGAGCAGAAGGACTTCACCAATCAGAAAGGGTGCTCTGCCTCCAAGAATGGTGTGAAACCCAGAAGTACCCATCCCTGCAAGATGATCTTTGTGAGTCACAGAAAATCAGCCTGAACAAATAATTCAGTCCCATCTAATTTACTTTTGCCTTTATGTATATCCACACTTCAGGATTTTTTGGTAGCGTCTTGCATGTTTCTATCCTATTTTCTGTTATTTTAGGCTTTTTATTGATTGTCATGGTTTTTATTAAACAGAGGTTTTGACAAGATCCAATAGTTGAATTTATAACAAGGGTATGAAGGGGAACTTGGATAGAGGTAGGCTGTTGGAGAGGGAAAAAATGATGAAAGCTGCAATAAAAATGTTAATAAATGGTTTTCCAAATGAAGTTTCTGTTAATTTTAGGACACCTAAAATTTTCTGGGAAACATATATTTAATTTTTTCATACAGATAAGACATAAATGGACATATAACATTTTCAGTTATATTTCTGGACCTTTTATCAACTTCCTGTGTGATTCTGAGACAGCCTATATTAGCTCCTCTATATCAGTGGTTTCAGTTGCAAAATTAGAAGTGAATAGCTTGACTAATCATTTATTATATGAATAAATAAAGGTGATTGGACACTTTGGAAATATTGGTTACATAAAAACTAGAGTTTCTGCTCCATAGGTGAAAAGTAGGCCTTTATAACCATTAACCAACATGAAATTTTGATAGAGGAGCAATATATATGTTTACAACTTGTGTTTAGTTGTAACCCTTTTTATATGACATCATTTGAGTTCACTTTTTAAACATCTTAGCTTTTACCTCCTGAAGTTTTTTTTTTTAACATCTTTATTGGAGTATAATTGCTTTACAATGGTGTGTTAGTTTCTGCTTTATAACAAAGTGAATCAGCTATATGCATACGTATGTCCCCATATCCCCTCCCTCTTGCTTCTCCCTCCCTCCCACCCTCCCTATTCCACCCCTCTAGGTGGTCACAAAGCACCGAGCTGATCTCTCTGTGCTATGCGGCTGCTTCCCACTAGCTATCTGTTTTACATTTGGTAGTGTATATATGTCCATGCCACTCTCTGACTTTGTCACAGCTTACCCTTCCCACTCCCTGTGTCCTCAGGTGTATTCTCTAGTAGGTCTGTGTCTTTATTCCCATCTTACCCCTAGGTTCTTCATGACCATTTTTTTGTTTGTTTTTTAGATTCCATGTATATGTGTTAGCATACGGTATTTGTTTTTCTCTTTCTGACTTACTTCATTCTGTATGACAGCCTCTAGATGGGAAATTTAAAAAACAGTAGAGTCAAATATTTCATATTAAGTTATAAATAGTTCATATTAAGTTATAAATAGTTCATATTAACTTCATATATATTTATATAAAACCACTTTAACATATTAGATTCTGGCTTTATATTTAAATAGAGGTCATGCTAACTTTTGTAATTAGCAAATAGCAATTACCTCAAATATCTTCATAAAACCTTTATAATTTTGTATCTAAATTTTAATTTTATAAAAAAGAAAATAATAAATGTTATCCCATAGTAAAACATCCCATGTTTTTTCAATAATGTATTTAAAATATACTTCTTACCTTTTATTTTTTTAATCAAAATATTGCCCTTTTCTCAGAACACGGTGAAAATCTAAATATTTTTAATTAGATCATTGAAATATCTTTTTCAGGACTTAAATATGACTAGTATTGTTAACAGTCATAATAAAACCAGGCCACAATCAAGTTTCTAAGCATGCATCTTTACATATAGTCAGGCTTTTCTATTGGAGAACTTCCTTCAAATTTCCAGTTGTTTCAGAATATTATCCCATCGTGATAACATAAAAATCTGTAATCTCTTTGCACGAAGATCCTTTTTTTAAAAAAATTTTTATTTTATATTGGAGTACAGTTGATTTACAATGTTGTGTTCATCTCATGTGTACAGCAAAGTGATTCAGTTATACATATACATATATCTATTCTATTTCAGATTCTTTTCCCATTTAGGTTATTACAGAATATTGAGTAGAGTTCCCTGTGCTGTACAGTAGTGCACCAAGATGCTTTTGATTTCAGTATGGTGTATTTTCTAATTTTAGTTTATATTATATATTATTAATTCACTATTATTATTATTCACTATTTTTTCAATGTGAAGAAGACAGGAGGAGTTGTTGAAAGGAATACTTTTTATTTCTATATTTTATATTCAAAAGGAAAATTCAGATTGTCACTTGTAATGCAAGCTATGTCAAGCAGTGGTAATATTATAATTACTACGTAAAATCTATTTATACCAGAATCTCAAGAAGAAAGAGAGTGCTTTCATCTTGAAGTTACAGGTTGACTCCAAACTCATGAGTGCTTTTGGTTATTCTGCAGGGGGCAGCAAAATCTAGACAAAACAAATATTGAAGGATTACTGACAGGAACCATTTAGCAGCTAGCATGTACTAGGAGCAAGGGGGTGAAATGTACCTGAATTGCTGCAAAATTATCATCATGCTAATTAAAATTCTTTACCTTAGCAACAGGGGTTGCTGGTATTCCCCTTTATCTAATCTCTTCTTTTATATACACACCTACTGAAGCTGAACAAAACCAGTGAGATAAAATTAAGACACAAATTGTTTTTCCTCCCTTTGGGCTGGAAAAATCCTGTTTACAAGGAAAATTATATTGTACATAAGTATTTATGAAAAACAAGAAAGAGTCAAAAATCATTGGGTTTTTGTGTAAACTAGCAAAAATAACATGAAGTAGAATAATTGATACATTTATGAACAGTTCCACAATGTCATAATATAAAACCTATTTGGAAAATAGAGCAGTTTCTGCCATTTGCTATTGATAATTAATTTTAGGTTGTGCCAAGTGAGAGAAACTGAAGACTTAATTAACTAATATTGTAAATTAATTCAAGTTTCCTATCCATCATAAAATGCTTTCATTTTAGTATATTGTCAAAAAGTGATCTCTCTATTTTCTTCACACTCACAAAAATTTTATTGGGAAGGAATTAAGAAAGCAAAGGGATGCATTATTTTCATTAGGAATGCATTATTTTCATTAGGATTCTAGGTGGAAGATTTAATCTGATCAGAGATATAAGGGGAATGAGTTAAACAGCAACATTTTTCATTTAATGAGACATCTATATCAACCCATAAAATCATGTGATTTTCAAGACTGTAGAATTCATTATCTTTCAGAATTAAATTGCAGTATTTTATAAAAATCTTACAAAAATCTTACATAAGAAGGCCTTGGATTGTTTGTTTGTTTGTTTATTTATTTATTTCTGCCTTGGGTCTTTGTTGCTGCACACAGGCTTTCTCTAGTTGCGGTGAGCGGTGGCTACTCTTGTTGCAGTGTTCAGGCTTCTCATTGTCATGGCTTCTCCTTGCGGAGCACAGGCTTTAGGCGTGCAGGCTTCAGTAGTTGTGGCATGTGGGCTCAGTAATTGTGCCTTGTGGGCTCTAGAGCTCAGGCTCAGTAGTTGTGGTACACAGGCTTAGTTGCTCCATGGCATGTGGGATGTTCCTGGGCCAGGGCTCGAACCCGTGTCCCTTGCATTGGCAGGCAGATTCTTAACCACTGCACCACCAGGGAAGCTGTGGATTGTATCCTTAGCTCATGTTCTTTGGCTTTACTTTACAGCTATTGGTTTTATCCTAGGTATAATCTAGCAAATAATGTGTGTTAATATCAGACATTGATCACAGTATTTCTTAAGTATGTAATAAACTATGTAGATGTAAACTAAAGAAACAAAACAATTTGTGACCAATAGAAGGTGTAATCTTATGATGTTAAAAGGAAAATGAAATGAGATTGTATTAAAATGGCAAAATCTCAAATAATACTAAATAAAAATTTAAATTGTACTTATTTTTCTCTTCTATTTGAAAGCTCATGTTATTATCTTAGTGTCTCTTTCTAAATTTTCAGTACTAATTTATTTTCTTTCTATTTGTTATTCCATATTCAAAATCTTTCTTATTGGGACATTGTATGAGGAATTTTACCCAGTGTACAGTATATGATTAAATCCCAAATGCTTATTTTCTAACATTACAAGAAAATGAAAGATTGAGAGATGGATACTATTTTTAAGCTGAGAAAGTGAATTGATTTAGGTTGATTCACCTACTATTTAAGATTTTTTCAGATACAGTGTTAATTCTCATTCTATTAGTTCATCACCATTTCAATATGATTTATTAATATTACTAATAGTCTTTTCCTTAATATGACAGGCCATATTATAGAGACCACACAAAGAAAGCTGTCCTTTATTTCTAAAATACTGTGCACCATTTTGTAAAAATTATATTTTAAGGGAAGGAAAACCTCCTATCATCAAAGGAAATAGAATTTTCCCAGATTATATCAATATATTTGTATGTATAGGAGTGATTGTAATGAGCCTAAAAAGAATAAAACCATCTGATGTATTTTAACAGCCACTGAACATGGAAGCGGCTCTGTTAAATTATGAAAAATGAATTGACTTTGATATATTTACAGTCCTTCTATTCCTAATATATGTTTTATTTTATTTTATATTATTGCAAATCTGCTTTTCAGGGCCTATTGGTTTATTTAAGTCAGCAATTTATAAAGCGTATTTTCTTGGTAATCTATTTCAGCAATCAGATGCTGCTTGCTAATAGCAATAATGCTTCACTGAACTCTTGTCAAAATGAGAAAAATAAGGTCACTGTAGGAACTTTTTCATAAAGCCAAATGCCAGATGTCCTTCACTCCCCAGACACTATCTAATCTTCAGAGATGAGGACATGTAGATAAATTGTTGTAATGGAATTGTCTTAAGGAAATACTCTCTCTGACCTCGCTGTCCTAACTTAGGAGTCAAACAGATTTGTATACTGAATGATACATGTTTTGATTTGAAATTATATTCTTTCTATGTTCTTGGTTTTAAAAGTATGTTTTGTTGATGATATGGAAAAATGTTCATATGTGAGTGCGTGTGTGTGTGTGCATTTCTGTGTTTGCTTTTTAGAATTCTTACTAAGCAAGATACATAGTTCACGAGTTTATAGTGGTCTCCATTTGACATAGAATTGTCTACAACTCATGGTAATGGAATTTAGAACAAAATCTTCATAGAGTTCCCCTGATGTTTACTTCTCCAACTCCCAGAATAGTATTAGTTTAAAAATAATACCAATTTCTTCTCCCTCAATCTTTCCAAAGATTTTAGAATGATTTCTGTGTGGCAAAATGGTTGCCACTTGTTTTCATGTTTCTTTACATATGAAATAAATATTCACGTCTGACTTCCAGACTGGTGTCATTTCTGCTACAAAGCACTTAAGAACCAATTATTCAGAAAGTCATAAAACTGTCAATCTCTCACCTAAAAATCTCAAGGAGAGGCTTAGATAATTCTCAGACTCATATTTGGAAAGAACACATTACTTAGAATATAAAATATACATTCAGCAATTTTCCATTTGTTTATGAAAGTGCTACTAAAACACCTTTTTGATGGGCATGTATCCTGAGTCATTTCTAGTGGTAGCTGTTAATGGTGTGCTAGATTACATTAAAGAGTCTATAATCTTTTATTTTAGTTATTGTACTTATAACTTATAAACATGAGTTGACTGGCTGAAGATAAAGTTGCAGTAGATCAAATCATCATAGGATAGTTATTTAGTATCTCTTTTATGTATAAATTCCTCACTTTGGATGGAATCTTAAAACCTATTTCAGCCACTTTTTTAACAAATAAGAAAAGTGAGAGCCTTTTAGAAATAGTGGGTTACTTAGAGTGACATAACCATATGTTTCAAGAACCAGAAACACAGCTTAAGTCTCCTTTATCCCAGCACAACATTCTTGTTACTGGGAGGGTAGCATAACACAACTGATCACTACGCAGGTATTTCAGGCTGAACAAGGAGCTACATAAAATGATGTTATCAGGGTCTGCATTCAAATCTCTGATCTACCACTCATCAATATGACATTCTGTAGGTCTTTCAACTTCTCTGATCCTTGTTGTCTTATCTGTTAAAATAAAATTGGTTCAGTTACTGTGGAGAGCACTATGGAGGATACTCAAAAAAATTACCATATCCCACTTCTGGGTATATATCCAAAGGAAATGAAAATAGGGAATTGAAAAGATATGTGCACTCCCATGTTGATTGCAGCATTATTTACAATATCCAAGACATAGAAGCAACCTAAGTGTCCATCAGTGAATGAATGGATAAAAAAGTTATGATATATACACAAATACACACACATACACACAATGGAATTATTATTCAGTCATAAAAAGGAAGGAAATCCGGCCATTAGTGATAACATAGATGGGCCTTGAGGACATTATGCTAAGTGAGATAAGTCAGGCAGGAAAGACAAATACTGTATGATCTCACTTATGTGTGGAATGTAAAAAAAAACAAACTGGTAGAAACACAGAGCAGATTGGTAGTTACCAGGGACTGGAGGGGTGGGAGAAATGGGGAGATTTTGGTTAGAGTACAAACTACCAGTTAGAAGATATAAGTTCTGGGGACCTAATGTATAGCATTGTGATTATAGTTAACAATTTGTATTATGTGGTTTAAAGTTGCAAAGAGACTCTATCTTAAATGTTCTAACTACAAAAAATAAGTGGTAATTATGTGATGGAGGTTTTAGCTAAAGCTAAAGTAGTAATCATTGCAGTATATGTGTATCAAATCAACATGTTTTACACCTTAAACTTATACAATGTTATAGGTCAGTTATATCTCAATTTAAAAAATAGCAATAGTACCTACCTGATAATGCATTAAAGCTTTTAGCACAGTGCCTTTCACTTGGTTAATATGCCAGGGATATTTATTATTATTATTACTCCAACTATTAGTGCTATTACTATTTTTGGCCCGATTTACATAATGTTCTGGAGTAATTACCCTCTTTAAGTAAAACATTTAACACTAGTACTTGATTATTATTATATATATTTTTTTGCGGTACCTGGGCCTCTTACTGTTGTGGCCTCTCCCGTTGAGGAGCACAGGCTCCGGACGCGCAGGCTCAGTGGCCATGGCTCACGGGCCCAGCTGCTACTCAGCATGTGGGATCTTCCCGGACCGGGGCACAAACCCATGTCCCCTGCATCGGCAGGCAGACTCTCAACCACTGCGCCACCAGGGAAGCCCCTGGTACTTGATTTTTATATCTAAATCTAGAAAATTCTATTTTTCTTATATGTTCATTCTCTTCACTATGGGTATATATGATCTGTATACATGGTTACATAAAATAAGACCACATCAGAATTTTGGGATTAAATTTGTTGTCAGTTTTTTTTTTTAAGCATTCAGCTAAGTTTATCAGTTTCTCTACAGAGTTTCCTGTGAATTCTTGGAATCATTAGTTTAAAATATCTGCATTATATGTACTGCCCCTTGAGCTGTCAATTTTGATAGATGACACTTTCTCAAAGGGGGTTCCTTTGGGTAGTAATGATTTGAGAAGAGAAACTTCTATGAGAGGCCTTCACTGATCATGGGTAAGGTTCAAAGGTTGACAAGTCAGGTAAATGTCACTTATTCTATTTTGAGATCTTTTTCCATCACTGGAATAATTTAGGTTTCTTTATTTTGTGGTCCCCAGAGATCTGTGAAACTCCATTTGAATTAGGTGCTGTCAAAATCATTAAATCTGTCAAGAATTCAAATTCCTTGCAATTCAATATCAAATTTTACTTGTCATTTAAAAAAATACTGAAGACAGCTTTCCCCAAATGGGGGTGGAAATGTCAAAAACTTCTTAACTTTAACATTTTGAATAGTAGATTAATGAGTGGCAGTCAATAAACTTATATCAGGTCATCTTTCCTTCATGAAGTGTCATCTAGAAATAAAACTATTCTGCTACACTCTGAGATTACTTTTGTAAATATTTGCATCTGAGAAAGGGTCTACCCTTTGAGTGGAGGACTGAGGACATATTCCTGTTGGACAACTTTGTAGCCACAAAGGAAAAATTATAAGCTGAAAAGAGGAACAGGTGATCATTTATGTAAGAATGCAAGTTGATATTTTAGGAGACTCCAAATAGTATCATTCTAAAAATTTTCTGTAATGGAGATCTAAAAGTATGACAGGAAATTCAAACTTCTAATCTTAGATTCAGAAATCCCACTCCTGTCTTTCAACCTCTCCTACTCCTATTCTCCAACATTCCTTTCTTTCCATCCAGTCAAAAATAGACACACACTCAACTCCAGTCTTAGCAGCTTTTCCCTCCTAGGTTGTGAGGTCTGACTAGTAAAACACTCACAGTTTTATTTTCTTATCTCAGCTGTGATTCAGGGCTATTGCACATTTCATGTCCTTCCCCCAAGCACATCTCTTTCATTCTTCAGTAGTGCTTATCTGACTATTTCCTTCTGAATTCAACCTCAGAATTGGTTTGAAACCTCTTGGCAGACCAGAAGTCTGTGAGCTCTTTGCCACTGTGCACCATAACACAAAGGTAGTAATCGAAAGCATTTAAAAACTTTTATAGCAAACTGGCAGAGTAATTTTATGTCAAAATTAAATGTAATAGTAATATAGAATTGATAGTTTGCATTTTAATCTAATTTTTTAATGATTCACTTTTTATTTTATTTTGTGTAAGTATTAGTTTGCCCACATTATATATTTTTTCAAAATAAGTAACTGGTTCTTCACCATAGATAGTTCCGAAACTCCATCCTAGTTCATCTCCAGCACTCTGACCCTCAAATAATGACATTGGATGCTTTTGTTTGTTTTGTTTTGTTCTTACTTCACAATAAAATAGAGACCTGAATGTTAAAACTACAATGAAGTATATTAGTAACCTAGGTCGGATTGCACTTTTTCCTGGACTTGAAAGCCTTGAGCCAAATTTGTAAATAAAATTTCTGGTCTTACCATTCTGATTAAAGAAAAGTCTGGTTCAAATTATATGCCTCAGGGCCAGAGAAGAAGGCAAAGCAAATTGAGGTTGAGAGAAACCACAGGTGCTCATAATGTATAGGGTAGAACTGGCTCAAGCAACTGTCCCAGACCTTCTTGAATTGGTGCAGTAATTCCAGGCTTTTCTTTTGAAAACTCTACCCACCAGTATATGAAGATATTATAGCATGTCCATCTACCCAGTCTAAAACAAGAGGTTTTTTAGCTGCCCTTTATTTCTCCTTTCCATCCCCGGTCACAAATAGGTCTCCTGATCCAATCCACTTTTAAATTATTTATTTCACTGATGTATGCACTTTTTCCAACTTAAGTCCAGACTCTCATCATTTCTCACTTAGAGCATTTCCATATGCCCAACTCATCTCATTACTATTACCTTGCACATTTTCTGGGTCAAAGAATCAGAATGCAAATGTCTTTGCCCTGATTCTCTAGCATTAAGGAGCTTACTATAATCACTGATTTCTGTTTGACGTCCAAGATGATTGTATTGAAGGTTGTAAAAGTCAGAACAAGACACCCTGCATATTTTTGGAAACTTTTAAATGGAGTTTGGTGTCAACATGGCATCAAGCCTTATACCCTAATAATGTGACATCAGTGACAGCTTTAAATCTCATACTAAATGATAAGTTGAGAGGTACCAAGTGCTTTGCGAACCTCTATTTTCCATTGCTGAGGAAAGCAGAATTCAGTGACAGTTTCAGCTCTGTAATCATCCATAGAAACCAGTTTGACTATAGAAAGGGATTCAGTCTCTCCTCTCTCTCTCCTTAAGAATTGTGTAAACGAAATGCAAAGAAGCCCTAGGATTTCTTATTCCACTATAAATTTGGAAGATCCTATGTGCAATTATTATTTTGCTTAATGACTCTTAATAACAGATTACTCTGTCTTATTTTAAATTATCATCTGCAGTTTATCCACACAATAAGAGCCGAAGAGTCCTTCTAGAGAAAGACAAACTATTTTCATATTCTACTAACCTATAATCATCAAGGATCAAAGACTAAAATGACAATGTGGGTGGAGAAGTCAGATGGGAATTTTATTCAGGACATGTAAACCAATGGTTCTTTCTAGCTAGAGAATATCCTTAGCATTCTCCAGGAGTATGTGCTATGGTGGATTGAATACTGAAAAATATGAAACTATTATTTATGTAGTGTTTATTGGTTTTAAGCCAGAAAGCCTGACAAATTTTCTGACAATATGACAGATATTTTTACTCTAGACTCTTGTGAAAAATGTAGATACCCTAGATCCTGACTTTTCTGTTTATGTAAAACTATTTCCAAATTTTTACTTTAAATTTCACTTTCTTCTACTGTTCACCTTTTGGGAAATGGATTAAAGTAAGGGAGTAGACAGAATTTCTGAGCTTTTATTGACTAATTTCATTGATACCATGTAGCCGAAACAGTGGCCTGGGATAAAATAAAAGGAGCTTTTTCTGGTCCTGTTATTTTAATTTGTATATTATCATATTGTTCTGAATTAAATTATATACTTTGGCTTAATTTTAATTATGGAAACATCTTACTACCTTAGACCAAAGAGTGTCTTAAATAGACAGAGTATTTCAATACAGTGTGTAGAATTCCACAATGAAAAGCAGAAAATTGCTAAAGAAACTTTGAAGTAGATGCCTTAAAAAATGACATTTTATACAATAATAATAGCAAACATTTATTGAGTATTATATGCTGACATTATCACATGTGCTTTACATTCAGTAACATATTTAATCCTCACAACAACCGTGAATGATAGGTACAGTTTTATTCTTTATTTTATAGATAAGGACGTTGACACAGTAAGAGAATAAATTATTTCCCAAGGTCTCACAAATAGAAGAAAGCATTACTGAAAGGGAACAAAGCTTATTTTGGATTTTTATGTTCTGGTATTCTTATTCTAATGATCACAATTAGTATCCTATTTTGTGAATATTTACACATCTAAAAACTACTTTGTTGTTTAACATGGCTTCATTAATTCCAGACTTCCTTATTAAGAGTAAGGAAATGCCTTTACATGCTCTCATTAAAACTGTGAGTAAGCCAAGCAAGTTCTCTGCTCTTATTAAGTTTGCAGACATATCAAAAAGTCAATCCAGTTACAGATTCAGGCTTAAATCAATTCTTTCATGAAATCAATGAACGAGGAGGATTTGGAAAATCAGAATGACTTGTGTCATGGTCCCAAAGTATGCAGAGCATTTGGGGAAGAATAACTTCCTGAGGATAAATGGCCTGGGAAAGTTGACATTGTTTTAAAAAATATTTTATTTATTTATTTATTTATGGCTGTGTCGGGTCTCAGTTGCAGCACATGGGATCTTCGCTGAGGCATGTGGGATGTTGTGGCTCAGGCTTCTCTCTAGTTGTGGCATGCGGGTTTTCTCTCTCTAGTTGTAGTGTGCAGGCTCCATGGAGAGTGGGCTCTGTAATTTGTGGCATGCAGCCTCTTTCGTTGAGGCGCATGAGCTCAGTAGTTGTGGCACGTGTGCTTAGTTGCCCTGTGGCATGGGGGATCTTAATTCCCCGACCAGGGATTAAACCCGCGTCCCCTGCATTGGAAGACAGATTCTATACCTCTGGACCACCAGGGAAGTCCCAAAGTTGACATTTTTGAACAACAGTTAAGCAAACAGAAATGAGAGGTATAGTGGATTTAAATGGTATGATCTCTATAACACAATTTCAGATGTTTTGACTTTCTTGTCTTGTAGAGATATTGTTAGGCACTGGTAGACTTTGAACACAAGCCTTGCAGCAAATGTTTAGGCGCCAGCTCCTCTTATTTGGCCTGGGAAGCAGTGTGCTGTCTCATCTCATTTATCATAGGCTTCATTTCCTTTAGCTGGAGATTTCCTCCTGTGGGTACCCACTTGGTACCTCACCATCTTTCCTAAAGAGACCTATTTGTTTTTTCTCACAGAAACCTTTTCTCCCCACTCCTGTTCTCTTACTAAGTTAACTGTATGTCTCAAACTTTAAATGTTTAGTAAGCTAGCTACTTCCTTTTGTTAGCTTTCATATCATACAAGTAAACCATCTAACTTTTAGCTAATTTAACTTTTATAATTGTAATTCAGAAGCCCTGACAGATGGAACCTAAATGGTAGAGGAAAAGTTTTTCCTCCCTGACAAGCCCCACACAGCCAAACCAATAGCCAAACCAATATAGATCAGCTCCCAGAGGCAAATATGTCTGCATATGTATGATTTTATGTGGTACAGCAATGTGTTGTCCATGAGCCCTGCCCAAGATATTAATTTTCCCTAGGGCTGGACTCATATAGTATTTTATTGGTCTGGGTAAAGCCTGAGCATTAGTACATTTTTCAAAGTTTCCCAGTTAAAACTAATGTTAAGTTGAGTAGAGAATGGGAGTCCTAAAAAATGCCACCTGAAGTTCATCTGTCCTGGAGGCTTTCGTATCAAGTAATGAGGCTTGGGTCTTCAGAGGTCTTACAATGTGCAGTCTTGGCTCACCTGGACTGAGTGATATTGGTGACAGAGGAAAGACAATAATCTGTCTGGCACCTTGTCAAGTGATAATGATATAACTATGCTTAAATTACAGTCACTGCTCTCATGAAGCTCACAGTCTACTTGGGAATACTAGTTTTACATATGACGAAGTTGAAATTTGTGAGAAGGGGTATGATAGAGATGTATACAAAGTACCAGAGTAATAAATGATTCTGTTACTCTGTCAGGATGGATGAGGTGCATACAGGAAGGAACAGTTGATCCAGGACTTGAAAAAAAAGTAGAAACTTGACAGGTAATAAAGGAGAGAAGAGAGTAAAAGTTTCCAGGAAGTAAGGATAGCATGTGCAATAGAGAGACATAAATAAAGTATATTTAGATGACTATGGACTTAGTGTGGATGAAGCATAAAGCAGAATATGGAATAGTGACAGGTGATCAAGTTGGTAAAGCTGACTGAAGCCAGAATGTGGGATTTGGATTCTACTGTAGTAGTTGAACCAGAGTAAGGCAACAATATCTTTCTCCTACAAGAATCAGCATAGAAAAAATTTTATAAAGCTTCCATGCTTTTTAATATTTATTTGAAATGTCAACAACTTTAAAAAATCCACGTTTTAATCTTCTTGAATGTGAAATATATTGAATTGACATATATCAAATGTTATTTAATAAAGCAATTTCACTTGAACTTATGGCTCAAATTTATTTCAAGACTTTCAGAAAATTTAAATTATATAGATTGTGTTAAACATTGTAAGATTGGTTATAAATTAATTCTTAGTTTAATAGATAATAGGAATTATCAAAGATGAAAAAATACAACTCGGGCATTGCATAGGGATTCTGTCAGTAAGCTTCTAATGAATGTTTATCACATTAATTTAATTGAGTGATAATTGTTTACTCTTAAACTTGCTGAATTAATGGAAGAGGCTAAAGGTTACAAAGAAATAATTGAGAAAATTTTAAAGTGAAAATAAAAATCCTTTTTCTCATCATGCATCTGGGAACAAGTTTTCAGCATTTTAAGATGAGGTTTACTAAATTGTGTTAATTTTCACTAGAGTAATACATTGCTGATGACCTTTCGATGCATAAAATGCAATTTCTGTGTAAATATCTGCTCTGTGCATAAGTGGCTGTATGTACATAATAATTAAATAACTATAAATAACGGTATATCAAAAAAAACTACACAATTATTTGAAAGCATTTACAGCCTTGACTTAAAAAGAAACTGAATTGTTAGTCATTTTGCCTTTTCCAACTGGTAAATTTGAAGTGGTATATACTTCGTAGTGGTAAAGTTAAATTGGTAAGGTGAAAGCAATAATGGTAAATTGAAGGGGGAAGTACTATGTACTGTGGTAGAAGTATCTCATACAAAAGAGGAAAAGACTGTCTCTATTAAAGAAGACTTATATGTAGCCCAAGTCTTAGCTCTTGATAGTAAGGAAAGTATCTTCATAATTGTTCTATACACACACCGACACAAATATGAACTTCATCCTGGGGCCTGGTGGTATTTCTCAAATCACATTTTAAAAATTTAAACACTGAAAGATGTATTTTAAACAAATCCATGTGGAACCACTTTAGTAATTTTCCCCAAATCATGGAATTCCAGTGTGGGCATTTCTATGATTATCTCTTTTACATTCAAAAAAAAAGGAGGGGAGGAAGGAAAAAAGGGAGAGAAGAAGGAAGGGAGGAAGGAAGAAGAGAAGAGATACATTAGGTTTTTCTCTGCAAAATTCACTCAGCCTGTACTACTTCACTAACCAAAATAGTATTATGTAACAACAGGGAATTCCCTGGTAGTCCAGTTGTTAGGACTCTGCGCGTACACTGCCAGAGGCGTGGGTTCAGTCCCTGGTTGGGGAATTAAGATCCAGCAAGCTGTGTGGGGCGGCCAAAAAAAAAAAAGTATTGTGTAACCACATTAATAGTGTATAAAAAGTTTAAGAAAATTTTCAAAAGGTTTTTATCTATGATTATCATAAGATGAATAAATATGCTAGGTGACCATTGATAGTGGAAATGAGACAGATTGTTCATGTTAGGAAAACTTTGAAATCAAGAGTGAGACTCGGGCTTCCCTGGTGATGCAGTGGTTGAGAGTCCGCCTGCCGATGCAGGGGACACGGGTTCGTGCCCCGGTCCGGGAAGATCCCACATGCCCCGGAGCGGCTGGGCCCGTGAACCATGGCCGCTGAGCCTGCGCGTCCGGAGCCTGTGCTCTGCAACGGGAGAGGCCACAACAGTGAGAGGCCCACGTACCGCCCAAAAAAAAAAAAAAAAAGTGAGACTTTGGGATACGACTTGGGTGGACTATTCAACATTACCAAACAGACCATGTTAAGGAGAATATTTCAGACCTAGCACAAAGAACACACACACACACACACACACACACACACACACACAGCTAAATTGCAGGATGATACTGTACTAGGATCAAAGAGTTTCTTGCTAAATGAGGAAATGATTATCACTATGTTAGATGAAATATCTAGCCCAAGTACTAGCTCTTTAGAGGACGGAAAGGCAAGAGAAGTTAAGCAAAAGTTCTATATTTATTAAATATATATTAAATATACATCATAAATAACCATATACACTTGGATGTGTGGAGAAAAAGATTGATGAGTTGAAATTTAGCACTCTGAACTTCTCTATTATATTTAAAGGAAAGATAGTAATATCTTTCTAGTAGTATATTCTATTTGAAAGAAGAGAAGAGAAGCATATCCATTACCACCTATTTTATGTCAATTATTAGCATATATGTGATCTAATATTCAGCTCAGATGTTTAGAAAAGGACAGGTTGGGGGGAACAAAACCAAAAATTATGAAAACTGAGTTCAGTCGTGTGCCCATTAGCAAATAATTTTACCTGGAATCTAATGTAAACATAATAGGCTAAAAACAGAGCCAATTCAGAAAAACAACAGTACATTTGGAGACATGATAAAAGTGTCAGAAAGAGAAGACAAAAAAAGCAAGAAAGGTATTTGGAATGCCTGGCTTGAAAAAGGTACTAATTATTATATTCATTAAATTGTATTATATAAGTGAATGGAGATGGTGATGTTTCATGCCATTATTACTTGGTGAAAGGAATCAAATAGCTCAAATGGGTTTTGAGAAGTCTGTTTAAACCCTTTGCCTAAAGGCAGATGGTGAGATGAATGTGTAAGGTGCTTTTTATTTTTTTTTGGTTCTTGAATGTTTCTAAAACCTATCTTAATAGCTTATTCCAGTATTTTGTCCTTTTTGTGTTATCTTTTCTTTATATCTACTCAGAAGTCATCCCTGTGGAGCAGTAAGCATCAGTATGTTGCAGACACTATGTTAGACACAAGCAAAAACAGAAAAAAAGAATAAATAATCTGGCACAACCCTATATTTATAATCTAGTAGATTTGTAAAAGATGTTTTTACATTTGGAGAAGCTAGTATGTAAACCTAATATATATGCGTTTTAGCCTGGTATAGCATAGAAATTCCAAGAACTTCCTTATTACTAAGAAGTGAATTTTCCAAATAAAATATTTTATATTTGACAAAATGCATGAGTATGTTATAAGACACATTCTTCACATAGAAGATATAGGATTTTTACTGGATTTTTTGAATATAGATATGTGATTATTTGCCTTTAAATCATATATTGAAAAACTGACATCTGTAAATAAGACATTTTAGACAACCTAATATATTTAATATATTGTCTCAAATAGCAACTTGCCACCTTTTCTAGAGTATATCATATGTTGTGATACTATATCTATTTGATTTTATATGTAGATTTTATATCTATATATACATAGACTTTATATATGTGTATATATATATATCATATATAGTCATGCATTTAATTTCTTAAAGCCATGGTGAAAATTGAATTATTCATACTTTCCTAATTTAGTCAACAGTTATTTCTAATACTGACTGTGTGCCAGGTACTGGATGATCAATGGCTCATGAGACAAAATTACCTGTTTTCCAAATTCATCTTAACTCAGAAATGTTATAATTTCTCTCTATGAAATAATTGGAAATTTATCTGGCATTGAATTCTGCTGGATAGAAAATTTTCCAGAAATATCCCAGATTCCAAATTTTAAAATCTTAGAATTATTGATGATTTGATTTCAGCATTGATACTTTTAAATTTTAGAAAAGAAAAAAATGCTACTTTAACGCCAATACAAAAATAAAATTTTGAATTGTTATAATGGAAATACTCCAACAAAGATACTCCTATATAGTATGTTAAAGCAAATACACATACACAGACACATATTACTACCTCACAAATAAAAACATTACATTGCTCAGTGTGTGTGTCTGTATGCTGTGTGTAAAACAGAAGGGGGGATGAATTCATTTGAGGATCACTTTTCTATAATATATATATATATATAGTATGAAAACATGGATTTTATAACACACGTAGGCTGGGGATGTGATTTTTCTTCCATCTCTGGAATTCCCTTCCTGCATCTTTCCTCATGGCACAACTGTTTTCATTATTTTTCTCTCTACTCAAATGTTACCTCCTCAGAGTCCTTTATTTAAACTAGTGTGCCTATTCATCGACACAGCTTTGTTTCTCTTCATACCACTTACAGCCACCTGAAATGATGTTTAATTTGTTTTTACTCAATCTTCTCCTCAATTAAACTGTAAGCTCAATGTAGACAGAGGCTGTCTTTTTATAAAATGTAATGCCAAGAGCCTCACGGGTGGTACATTCTCAAGTAATGTTAGGTGATGTGTCAAATATTAAATAATGTATTACTCTGAAAACAATACACAAGCCAGGATATTGATTTGATTCCAAGACATATTTATCTGGAATGCAAGACACTCCTTTGTTTTTTGTTATTAGCTATCTATTTAAGCTTTATAAAATTACTTAGTTTCTCAGCCCTAGCTTTCTCATATTGAACAGAAGGATTTAGGTGTATAATTATATGCACTCTTTAATAGAATATCTCTCTAAAATGAATGGGATATATAAAACCTAGAAAACTGAAAACCTGAATTCTAATCCCAAATTTGCCATTTACTAAACCCAGTTCTTCAAGTGTAAAATGAGAATAATTAGACCTACTTAATTGGATTATAAAAGCACATAACTGCAATGCCTAACTTCTGTATATTCTCTACATATTTTTCTTTAATTTTAAGGTACTTTCCAGCCCCAATATTTGATAATTTAATTATATAATTCTAGCACTAATGTAAGGATGAGGAAGCTGGGCATTATCAATCCAAGCCATCTTGGAAGCTTTAATCCCTTCTATTTGGGGGCTGTACAGTATTCAAGACACCACAGGACAGATTATAATTGCAAATAATGAAAGTACCATACAAGATATACTTCAATGCAATACTCATTACAACTTCTTAAAATCAAACTTGTTAGTGATGTGCATCTTTGGAGACAACTAATACAGGAAAAATCTGATCCTGTCTTTTCATGCTGAACTTAACTTGGAATGACTAGAAAAAGACAACATTGGATTATATTGACTGGTAACACGTGGCTTCTGAGCTGTCATTGAGTTAGCAGTGAGGTGCAGTGACAGGTGTATTGGAGCTGTAAGCAGTATCAAATATATCCAGGATATTATGCAATAATAAAGAGGTAGAAAGGTCTCTCTGAATGTAATATTCGCTTCTGCCTAAAATCAGAAAATATACACATGTGGATTTCAGCATACTGACAGAGTGACATGACAGAAGTTGGTTAAATTTGTGCTAAGGCAGCCCCTGGCACGACTCTAAATTTAGTCATCTCTGACTGCAAGGCACTGATGAGGAAGCTCTCAACTTAGTTTGCACAGCCATCTAAATATTATCCCAAGGCAACTTCTAAATAGACTTTTAAACCAAGGTTCACCAACATGAACTTTCCTGTTCAACTTCCCTGTGGTCATCAACTTGTAAATGTTGTAACATGGTTAAAATTAATTGGAAGTTCATGTGTGCCTACTACTAAAACAAAAACACAAACACATTCTTATTTTAACAGTACATTCCATATTGGCATTAAGGATAAAATTCAAATAAATGTAAGGGAATTAACTTTAGTGATAGGTTCCAAAGGAATAATATGAGTGGGGTATCATCCTTTTTCCCACACCACAAGCGTATCTCGTATCTTGTATCTATCAGTTCAACTAAGTGTTCAACTTTCCTTGCTATTCAATATAAAATACTCCTTTGAGTAAAGTGTGGTAGTTGTTAATGTTGTTTACAACTATTTATGTTCCTCTTCACTTCTGGGCACATGGTTACACCCTCTTGCCCCTTAACATGAGATGTGGCCCTAGAACTTACTTTATTGATGAAATGTGAGCAGAAGTAATGTGTTTCATTTCTGGGTTAAATCTTTAAGAACCAGAGTGCCATTGTGTTGCTATAGATTAGTTTACATTTTATAAAAATTAGTATAAGTGAAATATTATGGTATATATTCTTGTCTGGCTTCTTTTATTCTGTGTATTTTGATATTCATCCATTTTGTTAAATATCTCAATAGTTACTTTTTTAATTTTGATAGTATCCCATAGTATAGATATACCACCATACATTTGCCCATTCATCTGTTGATTGACATTGACATTGGGTAGTTTCCAATTTTGCCTATCAAAAATAAATGTTTAATGAACATTTATGTACAAGACTTTTCATGGACATGTGCTTTTATTTGTCTTGGGTAAATATCCAAGAAACTATCAATTTATTTTCCAAGGTGGTTGTGCTATTTTACATTGCAACCAGCAGTGTATGAGAATTTTAGTTCTTCCACATCCTCACCAATAGTCACTCTATTAAGTGTTTTTAATTTTCATTTCCCTAATGATAAGTGAAGTTGAGCACATGTCCATGTGTTTATTTGTCATCTGCATATCTCCTCTGGTGAAGTGTCTGTCCGAATTTTCCCCCTATATTTTATGTTGATTGTTTGATTTCTTACAATCAGATTTGTTATTTCCTTATATATTGTGGGTACAGTTTCTTTATTTGATACAAGATGTGCAAATATTACATTCTAGTCTGTAACTTGTCTTTTTTTTATTTTTTATTTTATTTTTTTTTGTGGTACGTGGGCCTCTCACTGCCGTGGCCTCTCCCATTGCGGAGCAAGGCTCCGGACACGCAGGCCCAGCGGCCATGGCTCACGGGCCCAGCCACTCCGCGACATGTGGGATCCTCCCAGACCCGGGCACGAACCTGTGTCCCCTGTATCGGCAGGCGGACTCTCAACCACTGCGCCACCAGGGAAGCCCTGTAACTTGTCTTTTTATTCTCATAATTGTGAGTTTTTAAGAGCAGGAACTTTTTAAAAAAAATTTTGTAGATGTCCAATTTATCAATTTCTTCTTTTATGGATCATGTTTTTGGTGGTATGTCTATGAAATTTTCCCTTAGCCCAAAGTAACAAAGATTTTAACCTATTTTTCCCAGATATTTTACCTAGGGTTATGATCCTTTTGAGTTCATTTTTGTTTACATTCCAAGATATGCATCAAAAATTAATTTTTTGCATACATATGTCCAATTGTTCTAGAATAATTTGTTGAATAGACTATCCTTTCTCCAGTGTTATTCCTTTGAACCTATATTAAAAATTAGTTGCTTTTATATGTGTGTGTATTTCTTGACTCTGTTTCATTGATCTGTTTGTATATCTTTATGAAAATATCACATGGTCTTGATTACTGTAGCTTTATTATATGTTTTAAAGACATTAATCCTGCAGTTTTATTTCTATTTTCAGGGTTTTTATATTCTCAGCCTTTTGCATTTTCATATGAATTTTAGAATCAGCTTACCAATTTCTACAAAAACTTCTGCTAGGATTCTGAATGGGACTGTATTAAATGTACACTTCAATGTGGGAAGAATTGACATCTTAAATATATTGAGTCGTCCTACTCATTAACTTGGCAAGTCTCTTCATTTATTTTTATTTATTATTTTGATATTATTTTAAAATTTGTTATTGAAGTTTCATTTGTAGACTTTTTTATATTTTCAACATCTCTGCTTTACTTTTAGAACATAAAAAAGTAAACTTATAATAACTATTTTAGAGAACTTTCCCTCTAATTCTAACCACTGTGTCATTTCTGGGTTGCTTTCAGTTGACTGATTTTTCCCCTTATTATTGACCATATTTCCCTGCCTCATTACATGCCTGGTAATCTTTGATTTTATGCCAGACATTGTAAATTTTGATTCATTGTATGTTGGCTTTTTGTATTCTTATAAATGTTCTGGACTTTTGTTCTGGGATTGATTCAGTTAAGTTGCTTAGAAATAACTTGGTCCTTTCAGGTCTTGACTTTAGGTAGTTGCAGAGCAGTGCCCAGGCAGCTAGTTATTTTTTTTTCCATTACTGAAATATGGTATTCCTGTGTTTTCAACCTATTACCTCATGAATTATGAATTTTTCCAGTCTTACTGATGGGAACACACACTATTCTGGGTCCCTGTGTGAGCACCAGGCATTGTTCTCTCTAATCCTTTTGGCTAGTTCTTTACCCAGTCTCAGGTAATTTTCTCATATGTATACAGTGGTAGTCTGCTGACTTTTTGGGATGGCCTTCTATAGCTCTCTGAAGTTTTCTCTTTGTGCAGCCTTCTGCTCTGAGGTAATCTGCTCTGAAATCTAGCTCCTTAGGTCTCCTGGAACTTTTAGCTCGAGCTCAACTCTTAGAATCTGCCAGGTTCCTCTTTGCATTTTATGAGAATACTCTTTCTAAATTGTAAAAATGATACTGTCATTTCCCCACTTGAAATTTACTTTATATGGCTTGGCATGACTTGTAAGAGTCATGATTAGATTCTTGCCTACTCCTTCAATCTTATACTGTTATAATCTGACACAGAGCAAAGAAATCTAAACTCTGTTCATAAAATCTCCTGGGTGGATTTTTATTTAATTTTTTAATTCTTATATATTTTCATACTTACAGAAAAGTTACAAAAAATATAGAGGTGTCCCATATTCCCTTTACCAAACTTTCTGTAATGTTAACATCTTACGTAACCATAGAACATAATCAATACCGGGAAATTAGCATTGGCACAATGCTATTAACTAAGCTCCTGACTTTATTCAGATTTCCCAGGTTTTTCATTAAACATTTGCCTGTTACAAGACCCTACATTGCATCTAGCTCTTATTCCTCCTTAGTTTAATCCTTTTTTTGATAGTTGCCAGATCTTTACTTTTCTTTCATGACCTTGGCACTTTTGAAAAGTAAACTGGAGGAAGTTGAGACACCATCCCCCAATTAGTGACATTAATCAAGAGATCAAAGTATTTATAGCCTTGCTTATTTGTCATTGTACTACCCACTTCTTGAGTACTTCATAAAGCATCAATTCTATCTTCAAGAAGCAAGAAAATACTTACAACATAGCACTCAGTACCATTTACTTCAGAAGGAAAAATCACGACATTCAAATAGTTCTTCTGATAGATTTCCAAATTGGATCAATGTTATTAATTTTCTGCTGTCAAAATAGAAAGTATTACTGGAATGTTTCTCTCTACCCATTAACCCTTCTAATAAAAGCTGGAAAACAAGATGGAACATAAACGGAGTGTAGCTAGTTATTAGTGAGACTGTTTTTATAAGGTTGTTTACAGAATAAGTTTCATTGTGGTTATTTACAACAGAAATAAAGACTTGTATAAAGATCTATCCCTTCTTAGTATCAGAGTTAAAACTTTACATATCTAACCCAGCCCTTTTGTTCTAACTTTAATTAAATAACTATTTATTTGAGGGAAGTAACTGTAGAAACTTAGGCTAAATTGATGGTTCCTTGGCATATCGCTGGGTAATTGTGGATCTCAAAAGGAGATCTGTTTCTTAAAGAAGGTAAAATTTTCAGTACTCTATGTCTCTTTGAAAGTGGATCTTAAGTGGCCTCCCATCTTCCTGATTCACTCCAGAGCCAGGGTCTAAACTCTGTATTTCAGAGTGAGGAAAAGGCTCGAGTCCGGTCAGAACCAGGAGAAGGTAATATATCCAAACAAGACATGACTCATAGTGGACCCCCACATTCCCATTATTTTTGAGATTTTTTACTAAAATGGGACTTGGGGATGGGGCATTATTCTTCTAATCACTAAGTGTGGGAATTGGGATTGGTAGGGCTGAAGAGATTAAGGATGCATTAATTTAAATAGTGTTCTTCCCAAAGTAGGGATAAAGAGGGATATTGGTAGACATCTATCAATGAAGTAATTTTTCCTTAAAATTTTTATCCCTTCTATTTTTTAATTGTCTTATAAAACTATAGAATGGGGTCAGTAAGTTGGCATTTGTATAATAAATTCTCTCAGAAAAAGATATATAAAGTTATACATGAAATATTTTATATCATACAAATATATTCAATGTAAATCCTTATCAATACCTAGGATGTACTTTGCACTAGTCACTGGAATTATAAGAGTAAAACATCATGGAATCACTCTCACTGTTCATAGTTTAATAGTGAATAAATAATTGAAACTTTCTAGATGTATAAATGTAACTTTACTTTTCTTACCACTGAAAACAAGACTTTATTGCCCAAATTTAATCTATTTTATTTTATTATATATTTTATTTATTTATTCATTTTTATTATTTTTAAAAATTTTTATTGGAGTATAGTTGATTTATGATGTTGTGTTTGTTTCAGGTGTACAGCAAAGTGAATCAGTTATACCTATACATATATCTACTCTTTTATTTTTTAGATTGTTTTCCCATATAGGCCATTACAGAGTATTGAGTAGAGTTCCTTGTACTATACAGCAGGTTCTTATTAGTTACCTATTTTATATATAGTAGTGTGTATATGTCAATCCCAGTCTCCCAATTTATCCTCCCCTCTCCCCCTTATCCCCTGTTAACCATAAGTTTGTTTTCTATATCCATGACTCTACTTCTGTTTTGTAAATAAGTTCAAAACTACAATGAGTTATCACCTCACACCCGTCAGAATGGCCATCATCAAAAAATCTACAAATAATACTGGAGAGGGTGTGGAGAAAAGGGAACCCTCCTACACTGTTGGTGAGAATGTAAATTGGTACAGTCACTATAGAGAACAGTATGGAGGTTCCTTAAAAAGCTAAAAGTAGAACTACCATATGACCCAGCAATCCTGTTCCTGGTCATATACGTGGAGAAAATCATAATTCAAAAAGATACATGCACCTCAGTGTTCATTGCAGCACTGTATACAATAGCCAGAACATGGAAGCAGCCTAAATGTCCATCAACAGAGGAATGGATAAAGAAGATGTGGTACATATATGCAATGGAGTATTACTCAACCATAAAATAGAACAAAATAATGTCATTTGCCGCAACATGGATGGACCTAGAAATCGTCATATTGAATAAAGTAAGTCAGACACAGAAAGACAAATACTGTATGATATGTGGAATCTAAAAAAAAGGGTACAAATTTTATATATTTTAAATGTCTTCTTAAGAAGTTTAATAAGAATAAATTTCCATTCAGCAATGTACCTCTAATGCTGAAGGAAATCAGTTATTAAAGTTATGTGTTCATATATGCAACATTAAAGTGTTCATTTTTCAAAGTTTTAGAACAAATAATATGCACTAAAATCCAAGATTAAGACATTCAGGCTATTTTTTATGACCATCAAGTGGTTTTGTATAATACTTTAGTTATGTATAAAGTAACAGAGTAGGTAATTGTGTTCTAATCCTATGAGGAAGCTTGAACCTTTCTTATTTTAAAATAAGTGTTATATAGTTAGTTAATTTTTGCTATAATTTCACAATGAGCCACAAATAAAACTCATTAAAATTTTTTTTATTAGATAGACTTTTGTCTGAATTTTCAAGTTCATGTACATATTAAAATATAGTATCACAGTATACTTTTCATTTCTGAATGGGCTTTTAAGCTAGTGAGAAAAAATAATTTGTGTATTAACTCTCATTCGTGATATAATTGGAGATCAGTTCTTAACAGAGCTGTTAAGCATTAGATATATGTAACTGTCTTTAAAATTATTCCTTTTGCTAGACTCATTCAAAGGTTTATTATAGAATTTAACTGATTTATCTCTCCCTACTGAGTTTGTCTATTTTTCCCTGATTAATTTTTCAAGATTTTCTCCAATCTTATCCTTAATTCTCACTAAATACCCAGATATTTGAATTATTATCTTTTTTTTGAAAAGAATAAGACTCACAATTTTATTTGTGTTAGGCTCTGCAGATATAAATCAGAGAGGTCTAGGCCAACGTTTTTGCAAAGTACCTAGGGCAGTAAATGTATGTGTGCACTTAATGAAAACTTTTTTGAGATGATGGTGGTGCCTTTTGCATGCATAAATACACATAAAATGTAATTATTTCATAATTTATTTTATGAGGTATTTTATTTGAGTGGCTTTTGTTTTTTTGGTTTTAAAATGGTGAGTGCATAACTAAGGCATATAATATCACAGCTGACGCTGAATTCCTAAAGTATTTACTCCGCAGTGAAAGCAGCATTTTTACAAGTCTGCTTGTGAGCGCACGACACACTGTTGGTTCTACCTTCTGTTCCTCGTGAGAAAAAGAAATGTGATCTTTTGTGGGTTTTTTGCATGACACAGTAGGAAACATGATAGATGGTTCATTTGGTTATGAAACATACTCTTAGAATTTCAGATTTCTGGATCTTGTCAAAGACCTCAGTAATTATTTCTACTTTTCCCCAAAACTGTCAAAACAATTTTTAAAAAAATCATTTAATCTATATTAACAGTCTTCAGATTTCATTTTATTCAATAGTAAGATAGATCTAGTGACAGATTATATTGTTACATTTTAAGTATTTTATCTCTTCTTTCCTCTTCATGTCTGCTTCTCTCTCATTCCTCATCTTTGTTAATAACACTGCCATTCTTTCTGTAACTAGAGTAAAAACCTTAAAGTCAGGTTTTGACCCCTCATTCACCCTCTAACCTTTATATAATCGCGTGCTAATTTCTGATAATTCTACTTCTGTACTCTCTTCCAATTTCAACTTCTTACTTCTGTCACTACTGCCACACTTCAAGTCTATTATACATTTTACCCAGATTGTTCACAATGTCTTAAATAATTTTTATGATTCAAAACTATACTCTCATATGCTGTAGACCGATTTTTCTTCTTAAATTACATTTCTGATCAAGCAGTCCTCCTTTTTAAGAATGTAGAATTGCTCTCTACATACTGTGAAATAAAATGCACAGTTTTCAACTTTTCATTGAAGATAATCAAGATACTAATTCCAGCCCATCATTCATTGTTTCCGCTTTTTAAAATTACATTTACTGGATGTTTTATTGTTATCAAAATACTTGTTAAAGAAATTCGAGGGTATAAAAAAGAAAATAACCTTGATTTACAAATTTGCTATAAAGATATACCATAATTCATACTATGTACTTACTAGTACTTTTTGTATGAATGGTGTAAAATATATCACCATGTAAAGGCACAATTTTTCTATTCTTTCATTCACATTATATTGTTTTCTTAGAAAGCTTAATTGTAATTGAAGAATATTATAGTCTGTACTGATCATAAATTATCATAAAATAGAAATAGTTAAATGTTCCTTATTCTTTGCAAATCACATTTTCTGAGAATTATATTTTATGTTCAGATTTATTACCATAAGAAAAAAATAGTTTAGTTACTCTACATTGAATTTTTAGTACTCATGCACCTGACTTCTTATTTCTTGTGTTACTGATTTTGATTTAGTTCTTCAGAGTTGTTTTCACAGCAATGATCAATATACAGTTTTCAAACAGTTCTTTACAGAAGAGCATATACATTTTTTGTTTTCTAAACTCTTGAATATTTATTTTTATTGTCTGTATAGTTAAAGTCATATTTGTACATAAAAAAATCTTGGAGTTAAAAAATTGAACCTTAAAATGTTTATTGGCTAAGCTCATTGTGTTTTGTTATTTGTAGATAGGAGTCTAAAATCCTGCATGATTTCTGAACTTCTATGTAACATTTTACATCTGTTTGCTTGCTGGGTTTTGTTTGCCTTATTTTTCTTTTTGTTTTCTGATTGCCTAAAAATTTGATAAAGTGTTTGGTCATGTATCACTTTTACTTGAACTTACATGAATCACTAAGAATTTTCAATTACCTTTCTCTCCTCTCGTTTTTCCTTTTTTCTTCTACCGACTGAAAGATGTCTCACCTTTTCCTCTAAAAAAATAACTGATATGTACTTGAAGTTTAATATGTGAAAGATATCCTAAGTCTGAAATGCATTTATATATAACATGGAAAACAATTTGCTTGCTCACTTTCTATTGCCTGTTATTATAACGAATAACTAGATGTACATAACATAGTACTGTGTTCAGGAAAACTCTCCATAAATATTTATGTAATTTTAACCCCTTTTTGTTTGAATAGACTCAGCATTGTTGTTGTTGTTGTTTTAATTCAAAATACTAGAGACTTTCAAAGCATTTTTGTACGTGTCAATGTTTTCTAATTATTAAATCAGAAAATACCTTGGAACTTTCTACATAAAGAAAATGAGGAATACTCCCTTAACTAACCAATATTTTAAAATAATTCCCATAGCAAACTTCCTTAATACAGAGTATGATGAATGGATGTAGAGAGTTTCCACACTAGGAAATTGGTCCTTTAATTCTAAAGCTAACCCTGTTACTACTATTTGCATGCTGCTATTTAGTCACTCAACGTAATTGAATTTGAGTTCTCGTCCTTGAGAATTGAAGATGTTACAAAGGTGTTCTTGTTCCAACAATTTCAGTTACATTAAAGAATTTCAAACATTAACATTTAACCAAGCAGTTTCTTTGCCTTTTAAAATTGCTTTTAAATTCCTACTACTTTTCACCCTTATGTTTTCTGCTATCTGCTATTAAGACATACCATAGGGCTTCCCTGGTGGCGCAGTGGTTGAGAGTCTGCCTGCCGATGCGGGGGACACGGGTTCGTGCCCTGGTCCGGGCCCGTGAGCCATGGCTGCTGAGGCTGTGAATCCGGAGCCTGTCCTCCGCAACGGGAGAGGCCACAACAGTGAGAGGCCCGCGTACCGCAAAAAAAAAAAAAAAAAGACATACCATATTTTTTTCTAAGAAAATTAGCCCATTCAGCTTTTCTTTCATTCGTCTCACATATGCTGGACATCTGTGAAAAAAAATTGTTTTTAAGTTTGTGTTCTAGAATTGGCTCCATTCACTAAGTAATTAGTTATCCTTTGTGACTTTAACTTAACTTGCAATATTATAAAATGGAAAATGGTATTGGCTAAGATATTTTACAACACTGAATAAGTGAAAAACAGAGTAAAAAGCTCTTAGATTGGGGAAATCATATATTTCTGCAATTTGAATTTGTCTATTTGGTTCTTTTCTCTTGCAAAAATTTACTGTAGATTTGGGTTTCATTGGTTCCCTATTTTGACGTTTTGACTTTTATCCAGGTGGTGAAATATTAAGCAAACACTAAATATTTCTCTGTCACTCTATTTTTGTCAAACAAAAGATAGCTACCCTCTGTCTTAGTTAAATTTGGATATGTTCCTTTCTGTAAATACTGCTAAGCCCAATCTAGTTAAGACAACATTGTCATACACTGCAATCACCCATGAGAGATTTATGAAAGTTTTATAATAGGAATTGTTTTATGCAATATTCAGATGTAAATTACTCTTTTTTTCTGGCAAGCCAGAATCTTACTGAAAATTGAGTAAGAACTTGTCCCACAACTTTATATCAAGACATTTTATCAATAGAAAATAATGGGTACTAAATATATAAAAAGTAAGATGTAAACAATAATCATTCAATTTCCTTGGTTGACTTGTAATACAAAACTTTGTCACATAATACTTGGAAAAACCAGGCAAACAGGGTCTCCTTGAGGGACACAAAACTTGGTCAAATCTGCTTATTTTAATTTCCTAATTAAAACTGGTATAAAAATAACACTGCCAGTGCTCGCCATTTTTCTACGTGTTTGCATTAAAATCTGCTCTACTTTACACTCATAATGAATCTAAATCTCTGCTGTAGAGAGCGTTCAGCTGGACTCCAGGAAAGGAATTACTATTAGATATCTGGAAGTCTAGCGACTGACGAACCTGACATTCTTCTCTGAACCACTTTTAGATCTGAGTTGATGGCTCTGCTACTGGGGCAGACACCTCAGGGCATAGATGGCACTTTCTCTCCGAATTTTCTACGTATCAGGAGCAAGGTGCATGCAGATCTGTCATTTTCAGAAGAGAAAGGTTTCCCTATCCTTCCACTTCAGGCTACAGCACTCTCTTTGTAAATTATCAACAGATTATATTCTCATATCTACACTTTTATTATTATGCAGTTCTTTTCATGATATAGTTAATCTCTGATGAGTTTATACTTTTTGGGAAGATTGACCCAAAATGCTTTTTAAAAAAAGGTTTTTAATGTCATTTCATTACATAATGTGATTCACATGGAATATTTAAGAGCCTAATGATGTAATTCATATACCACACAATTCCTTTATTTAATGTACAAAATTGAGTTTTAATATATTCACAAGTCTGTGCAACTATCACCACAGTCTGAATTTAGAATATTTTGCTCTAGAAGAAAACCCAAATACATTAATGGTCACTTCTTATTCTGCCCGCTCCTCTAGGGCTGAGATACCACTAGCCTGCTTTCTGTCTCTACAGTTTTGCCTATTCTGGACATTTAATATAAATGGAATCATTCAATATGAAATCTAGTCTTTTGTGACTAGGTTCTTTCATTTAAATAATGTATTCAAGGGACGTCTATTGACACGATCATGTAATTTTTATTCTTTAGCCTGTTGATTTTATGGAGTACATGAATTGGTTTTCAAGTGTTGAAGTAGCCTTGCGTATGTATTCTATTAGTCATGGTATATAATTGTTATACATTCTTGGAATAATTTTGCTAACACTTTGTTGAGGATTTTTGCATCTATGTTCATGAGAGATATTGATCTGTGGTTTTCCTTTCTCATCATGCCTTTGTTTGGTTTGGGTATTCAGGTGATACTGGCCTCATAGAATGAGTTAGGAAGTTTTCTCTCTGCTTCTATTTTCTGAAAGAGGTTGTAGAAAATCAACATAATTTCTAACCCAAGTGTTTGGTAGAATTCATCAATGAACCCATCTGGGCCTAGCGCTTTCTGTTTTATAAAGTAATTAATTATTGATTCAATTTCCTTAATAGGTATAGGCCTATTCAGATAATCTACTTCTTGTGTGAATTTTGGTAGTGTGTCTTTCGAGGAATTGGTCCATTTCATCTAGCTGATCAAATTTTTGGGCATAAATTTCTTCCTAATATTTGGTATTATCCTTTTAATGTCCATGAAATTGATAGTAATGGTCCCTCTTTTTTCTGATATTGGTAATTTGTGTCTTTCCTCTTGTTCTCTTAGTTAAACTGGCTTAATGAGTTTACTGATCTTTTCAAAGAACCAGCTTTTGGATTCATTGAATTTCTCTACTGATTTTCTGTCTTCAATTTCCTTGATCTGCTCTAGTTTTTATTATTTATTTTCTTCCTTTTACTTTAGATTTAATTTGTTCTTGTTTTTCTAGTATCCTAAGTGGAAACTATTTATTTTTATGTCTTCTTCTTTTCTAATACATGAATTCAGTGATTGATATAAATTTTCCTTTAAGCACTGCTTTTGCTACATCTGGCAGATTTTGATAAGTTGTATTTTCATCTTTATTTAGTTCAAACTATTTTTTATTTCTCTTTAAACTTTTTTGATTCCATTGTGCTCGGAAAACATTAAATGTATGATTTTTATTCTTGTAAATTTGTTAAGGTGTGTTTTATGGCCCAGGATGTGGTATCTCAGTGAACATTCTGTGTGAGTTTGAGAAGAATGTGTATTCTGCTGTTGTTGCATGAAGTAGTCTCCAGTATTAATTACATTGTGTTGACTGATGGTGCTATTCAGTTCAAATATGTCTTTACTAATTTTTCTCCTGTTGGATTTGGAAATCAGTGATAGAGACATGTTGACATCTTCAGTGATAATAGTAGATTTGTCTGTTCTTCCTCAGAGTTTTATTAGTTTTTGCCTCATGTATTTTGATGCTCTGTTTTTAGGTGCATACATATCAAGAATTGATTTGTGTTCTTGGAGAATGGATCTCTTTATTATTGTGTATGACCTTTCAATAATATTTTTTTTTTTTTTTTTTTTTTTTGCAGTACGCGGGCCTCTCACTTTTGTGGCCTCTCCCATTGTGGAGCACAGGCTCCGGACGTGCAGGCTCAGCGGCCATGGCTCACGGGCCCAGCTGCTCTGCGGCATGTGGGATCTTCCCGGACCGGGGCACGAACCCGTGTCCCCCACATCGGCAGGCAGACTCTCAACCACTGTGCCACCAGGGAAGCCCTCAATAATATTTTTGTTTTATTTTCTTACGGGCTACTCTAGGGCTTACATTCGTACATTTTAAATGCATCAGGTTTATACAGACATAGCTCCAGTGAAATAATAGAAACTTTACTCCTATATACCCACACCCCCCCACGACATTTTTGTGCTATTACTGTTATACATATTATTATTTTTTTTTAGGTTACAAACCCAGTGACACATTGTTCAAATTATTACTTTATGTGAACATCGTTTTAAAAAGCTGAAAGCAGAAAAATGTGAAAGATAGCTTTGGTAGGTATGAGACTGTAGAGTTTTTATTTTTATTTTAAGCACTTTGAATATGTCATCCCACCATTTTCTAGCCTTTATTGTTTCTGAGAAGTAACTATTAAGCTTAGTGAGGTTCCTTTGTATGTGAGGAGTCGTTTTTCTCTTGACACTTTTAAGATTTTTCTCTGATTGACTTTCAGCATTTTGACTATGTTATGTCTGTGTGTGTATCTTTTTGAATTCCTCTTATTTGGGTTTGTTGGGTTTCATGAACATATAGACTAATGTTTATCATCAAGTCTGGTAAGTTTTCAGCAACTAATTTTTTTGAGTAATTTTTTTTCTGTGCCTTTCTTTCCTGTCCTTCTGATGCACCTATTATGCATAAGGTGGTGTGCTTAATGGTGTCTCACATTTTTCTAAGACTCTCTTCATTTTTTTCTTTTTTTCTCTCTGGTCTTCAGATTGCATAATCTCTATTCATCTTTTCAAGTTCACTGATTCTGTCTTGTGAAATCTACTGTAGAGTCTCTCTAGTGATTTTTTTTTAATAAATTTATTTATTTTTGGATGTGTTGGGTCTTAGTTGCTGCACGTGGGCTTTCTCTAGTTGTGGTGAGCAGGGACTACCCTTCGTTGCACTGCGTGGGCTTCTCACTGCAGTGGCTTCTCTTGTTGTAGAGCATGGGCTCCAGTAGTTGTGGCACGCGGTCTCTAGAGTGCAGGCTCAGTAGTTGTGGTGCACAGTCTTAGTTGCTCTGCAGCATGTGGTAACTTCCTGGACCAAGGCTTGAACCCATGTTCCCTGCGTTGGCAGGCAGATTCTTAACCACTGAGCCACCAGGAAGTCCCTCTCTACTGATTTTTTCAATTTATTTATTGTAACTTCCAACTCCAGACTTTCAATTTTGTTAATTTTTAAAAATTTCAATATCTTAGTGTTATATATTTGATGAGACACTGTCATCAGACTTTTTTTTTTTTTTTGCGGTATGCGGGCCTCTCACTATTGTGGCCTCTCCTGTTGCGGAGCACAGGCTCCGGACGCGCAGGCTCAGCAGCCATGGCTCACAGGCCCAGCCGCTCCGCGGCATGTGGGATCCTCCCGGACCGGGGCACGAACCCGTGTCCCCTGCATCAGCAGGCGGACTCTCAACCACTGCACCACCAGGGAGGCCCCATCAGACCATTTTTACTTACTTAAGAATGGTTTTCTTTCATTCTTCAAAAATATTTATAATAGGTGTTTTGAGTTCTCTGTCAGATAAGACCTATATCTTGGCCCCCTCAAAAGCAGTTTCTCTTGTCTATTATTTTCCTGTGTATGATGACAGTTTTATGTTTGTGTGTCATAAAATTTTTTTGTTGAAAACTGGACATTTTAGAAAATGTATTTTTGTTGCTATGAATGCTGATCCTTTCCTCCATGTAGTTGCTGTTGTTATTTGCTTCATTGATTATTTATTTAGTGACTTAGATGAATGGTTTTTGTGAAGTATATTTCCCCTGCAATGTGTAGCTTCTGATGTTCTTCTACCAATTCTTCTCACCTTTGTTCTTATCTCTTAGCTTAGCTGCCTAGTGGTCATCTCTGTATCATCATATTCCACTTATTGGTCAAAGATTGTGCTTATGCTCATTTAGCCTGTTATATTTTTACTTTTATAGTTGGATGTGTATGTACTTGGAGTTTCCTGTCATACTTAGAGGGTTTACTTTTCTTTTTTTTTTGCCCCATGCTACTTTTTTTTTTGTAGCTTTGAGATTCTTTCTCTGATGCGTCCTTAGTGGGTGAAACCTTGTGCATGCACACTGTCTTCCAGACTGCCAGGAATAACTAAATATGATTTTTAAGCCTGGCTTCCTTGGAGTCACCCCTAAGTCAAAATAGCTTATTGTTCACTCAGTGTGGCAATGGTTATTTTAAAGTCCCTTGTACCATGAGGCTCCAGGCTTACATAGATTGGTCTGTTTGTAGGTTGAGAAGAATTAAGAAGAGCCTTCCTTAAAGTTCCCAGCAAAACTTCAGAGGTTTCATTGCTGAATGGCATCCTATACCTTTTCCTTAAGCAGTTCCTGTCAAAGCTGTGAAAATTAATTTTCGGACCGCACAGGTCCCAATGACACCTTTGTCACAAATCAGTAGGATTAATAATGCTGATGGATACATGAATATCAAATATTTTGTTGTTGTAATAACTTTATACCTACAAGAAGGTACCATCATTTCCTCACAGTAGCTAACATTTCAAAAAGAACAAGCATTTTATTGCTATGAAGGGTAAAAAGAACTTAATGTTATAATAAAATAGAACCTTAAACTGTATAAACATAATCTTATGGAAAACTAATTACACTGCCAATGTCTTTTTCATTTCCCTTTGGAGGGGGGAAATGTTATAGCATAGCCCAGAGGCTAGACACCGTGAACCACTAATCTAGTCTAACTACCCACATGAGATATACATTTTATTTCTACTAAATAACTCTGGCAACTGCTTCTCAGTTAGTGTTAAATTATTTATTCATAAAAGCACATCTTACTGAGTACCAGATACCGTTAAAGATTCTTGGGATACATAAATTATAAAACACAAAAAGTCTTCAATTACTTGGAGGTTCCATATCTGGGTAAGAGGGCTTGGGAGAGTTGAAGCAGGGTGAGGGAAAGCATGTTCAATTTTATATTGAAAGGTCATTTTTATTTTGAAGGGTGTGTGTATATACACACACTCATACATAAATACACCCATACTTATGTGTATGTGTATTCACATGCTAATGTTTATAGGTATATATATGCATACATGTTCATATATACATATCAGTCTATCTCCTAAACTTTTTTGAATGTGTCTCTCTACTTGTGTGTGTATGTGTGTGTAAATATATGTGTGTTTGTATATATATGTATGTATAAGTATTTACACACACACACACACACAACTCTATCTCCTAAACTTAAAAGTATTTTTATTGGAACTGATCATCTCTTACTTTAAGATAATTTATTTTTCTCTTCTTCTATATGTTTGTCTTTGTGCCATCTCTTTTCTCTTATTTATTTATCTATTTATCCATTATTTATTTATTTTAGTGCTGACACATATATAAATTACTCTGGTCCACCACTTTCATTTCAGCTGCCTCAGCTCCTTGGAGTTCTGTTTTCCATTTTCTTTTCTTTCAGATTTGACCTCTCACTTCTCCCTTATTAGTTGGCAGGCCATTGCTTTTATTTCCCTGCTTTTCTATATCAGTGAGCATTTAAGAGATGAGCAATGTCTAGAATTGTAAATCTTACACTTCCTTTTGCTAGCATTCAGTAGGCCATGAATTTTAGATGAGCTTTCCTTCTTACACTTAGCATATAACTTTTGAACACAAACTTCATCAGCCCCTTCTGATGTCTGCCTACCCTCCCTCTAAAGTGCCTTTCTTACTGAGTATAGATATTGTGTTGACTTTAACCTCACAATTCTGTAATGTCTGGGTAGTATCGTGTAAACAATTTGTATTAACAATTTAAAACTCATATCTTTTTCTTATTATTATCCTTATTATTCAGTCAATGTTTACATATATAGATATTTATATTGAGTAGTACTTTTCTTTTAATAAGTATATTTAAGCTTTTTTTAACACTTTATTGGAGTATAATTGTTTTACAATATGTGTTAGTTGCTGCTGCATGACATAGTGAAACCGCTATATGTATACATATATATCCCCATATCCCCTCCCTCATACGTCTCCCTCCCACCCTCCGTACACCACCCCACTAGGTGGTCACAAAGCACCGAGCTGATCTCTGCGTGTGATGCAGCTGCTTCTCACTAGCTATCTATTTTACATTTGGTAGTGTATATATGTCAATGCTACTCTCTCACTTTGTCCCAGCTTACCCTTCCCCCTCCCCATATCCTCAAGTCCATTTTCTACGTCTGTGTCTTTATTCTTGTCCTGCCCCTAGGTTCTTGTGAACCACTTTTTTTTTTAGATTCCATATATATGTGTTAGCACACGGTATTCGTTTTTCTCCTTCTGACACTTCACTCAGTATGACAGACTCTAGGTCCATCCACCTCATTACAAATAACTCAGTTTCATTTCTTTTTATGGCTGAGTAATATTCCATTGTATATATGTGCCACATCTTCTTTATCCATTCATCTGTCGATGGACACTTACTTTACTCCATGTCCTGGCTATTGTAAATAGTGCTGCAGTGAATATTGTGGTGCATGACTGTTTTTGAATTATGGTTTTCTCAGGGTATATGCCCAGTAGTGGGATTACTGGGTCATATGGTAGTTCTACTTTTAGTTTTTTAAGGAACCTCCATACTGTTCTCCATAGTGGCTGTATCAATTTATATTCCCACCAGCAGTGCAAGAGAGTTCCCTTTTCTCCACACCCTCTCCAGCATTTATTGTTTATAGGTTTTTTGATGATGGCCATTCTGACTGGTGTGAGATGATAACTCATTGTAGTTTTGGTTTGCAATTCTCTAATGATTAATGATGTTGAACATTCTTTCCTGTGTTTGTTGGCAATCTGTGTATCTTCTTGGGAGAAATGTCTATTTAGGTCTTCTGCCCATTTTTGGATTGGGTTGTTTGTTTTTTTGATATTGAGCTGAATGAGCTGCTTGTATATTTTGGAGATTAATCCTTTGTCAGTTGCTTCATTTACAAATATTTTCTCCTATTCTGAGGGTTGTCTTTTTGTCTTTTTTATGGTTTCCTTTGCTGTGCAAAAGCTTTTAAGTTTCATTAGGTCCCATTTGTTTCTTCTTGTTTTTATTTCCATTTCTCTAGGAGATGGATCAAAAAGGATCTTGCTGTGATTTATGTCATACAGAGTTCTTCCCATGTTTTCCTCTAAGAGTCTTATAGTATCTTCCCTTACATTTAGGTCTTTAATCCATTTTGAGTTTATTTTTGTGTATGGTGTTAGGGAGTGTTCTAATTTCATTCTTTTACATGTCGCTGTCCAGTTTTCCCAGCACCACTTTTTGAAGAGGTCTTTTCTCCACTGTATATTCCTGCCTCTTTATCAAAGATATGGTGACCGTATGTGCGTGTGTTTATCTCTGGGTTTTCTCTGCTGTTCCATTGATCTATATTTCTCTTTTTGTGCCAGAAGCATACTGTCTTGATTACTATAGCTTTGTAGTATAGTCTGAAGTCAGGGAGCCTGATTCCTCCAGCTCCATTTTTAGTTCTCAAGATTGCTTTGGCTATTCGGGGTCTTTTGTGTTTCCATAGAAATTGTGCAATTTTTTGTTCTAGTTCTGTGAAAAATGCCTTTGGTAGTTTGATAGGGTTTGCACTGAATCTCTAGATTGCTTTGGATAGTACAGTCATTTTCACAAAGTTGATTCTTCTAATCCATGAACATGGTATATCTATATCTCCTCATCTGTATCATCTTTAATTTCTTTCATCAGTGTCTTATAATTTTCTGCATACAGGTTTTTTGTCTCCTTAGGTAGCTTTATTCCTAGATATTTTATTCTTTTTGTTGCAGTGGTAATTGGCAGTGTTTCCTTAACTTCTCTTTCAGGTTTTTCATCATTAGTGTATAGGAATGCCAGAGATTTCTGTGCATTAATTTTGTATCCTGCTGCTTTACCAGATTCATTGATTAACTTTAGTAGTTTTCTGGTATCATGTTTAGGATTCTCTATGTACAGTATCATGTCATCTGCAAACATGACAGTTTTAGTTCTTCTTTTCTGATTTGGATTCCTTTTATGTCTTTTTCTTCTCTGATTACCTTGGCTAAAACTTCCAAAAGTATGTTGAATAATAGTGATGAGACTGGGCAACCTTGCCTTGTTTCTGATTTAGTGGAAATGCTTTCAGTTTTTCACCATTGAGGATGACGTTGGCTGTGGGTTTGTCATATATGAACTTTATTATGTTGAGGTAAGTTCCCTCTATGCCTACTTTCTGGAGAGTTTTTATCATAAATGGGTGTTGACATTTTTCAAAAGCTTTTCCTGCAGCTGTTCAGATGATCATATGGTTTTTATCCTTCAGTTTGTTAATATGGTGTATCACCTTGATTGATTTGCATATATTGAAGAATCCTTACAATCCTGGGATAAACCCCACTTGATCATGGTGTATGATCCTTTTAATGTGCCGTTGGATTCTGTTTGCTAGTATTTTGTTGAGGATTTTTGCATCTATGTTCATCAGTGATATTGGCTTGTAGTTTTCTTTTTTGTGACATCTTTGTCTGGTTTTTGTATCAGGGTTATGGTGACCTCATAGAATGAGTTTGGGAGTGTTCCTCCCTCTGCTATATTTTGGAAGAGTTTGAGAAGGATAGGTGTTATCGCTTCTCTAAATGTTTGATAGAATTCACCTGTGAAGCCACCTGGTCCTGGGCTTTTGTTTGTGGAAGATTTTTAATCATGGTTTCAATTTCAGTGCTTGTGATTGGTCTGTTTATATTTTCTATTTCTTCCAATTCAGTCTTGGAAAGTTGTGCTTTTCTTAGAAGTTTTCCATTTCTTCCTGGTTGACCATTATATTGGCATATAGTTGCTTGTAGTAACCTCTCATGATCCTTTGTATTTCTGCAGTGTCAGTTGTTACTTCTCCTTTTTCATTTCTAATACTGTTGTTTTGAGTTTCTCCCGTTTTTTCTTGATGAGTCTGGCTAATGTTTTATCAATTTTTTTTTATCTTCTCAAAGAACCACCTTTTAGTTTTATTGATCTTTGCTATTGTTTCTTTCATTTCTTTTTCATTTATTTCTGATCTGATCTTCATGATTTCTTTCCTTTTGCTAACCTTGGTGGTTTTTTGTTGTTGTTGTTCTTTCTCTAATTGCTTTAGGTGTAAGTTTAGGGTTTTTTTTTTTGAGATTTTTCTTGTTTCTTGAGGTAGGATTGTATTGCTATAAACTTCCCACTGAGAACAGCCTTTGCACATCCCATAGGTTTTGGGTTGTCATGTTTTCATTGTCATTTGTTTCTCAGTATTTTTTGAGTTCCTCTTTGATTTCTGCAGTGATCTCTTGGTTATTTAATAGCATATTGTTTAGCCTCCATATGTTTGTATTTTTTACAGTTTTTTCCTGTATCTGTTATCTAGTCTCGTAGCATTGTAGTCAGAAAAGATACCTGATACAATTTCAATTTTCTTAAATTTACCAAGGCTTGATTTGTGACCCTAGACATGAACTGTCCTGGAGAATGTTCCATGAGCACTTGAGAAGAAAGTGTATTCTGTTGTTTTTGTGTGGACTGTCCTAATAATGTCAATTAAGTCCATCTTGTTTAATGTGTCATTTAAAGCTTGTGTTTCCTTATTTATTTTCATTTTGGATGATCTGTCCATTGGTGAAAGTGGGGTGTTAAAGCCCCTTACTATTATTGTGTTACTGTTGATTTCCCCTTCTATGGTTGTTAGTGTTTGCCTTATGTATTGAGGTGCTCCTATGTTGGGTGCATAAATATTTACAATTGTTATAGCTTTTTCTTGGGTTAATCCCTTGATCATTATGGCATGTCCTTTTTTGTCTCTTGTACTAGTCTTTATTTTAAGGTGTATTTTTCTGATATGAGAATTCGTACTCCAGCTTTCTTTTGATTTCCATTTGCATGGAATATCTTTTTCCATCCCCTCACTTTCAGTCTGTATGTGTCCCTAGGTCTGAAGTGGGTCTGTTGTAGACAGCATATATATGGGTATCATTTTTGTATCCATTCAGCAGGTCTATGCCTTTTTGTTGGAGCATTTGATCCATTACATTTATGGTAATTATCAATATATATATTCTATTACCATTTTCTTAATTGTTTTGGGTTTGTTATTGTAGGTCTTTTCCTTCTCTTGTGTTTCCTGCCTAGAGAAGTTCCTTTAGCATTTGTTGTAAAGCTGGTTTGGTGGTGCTGAATTCTCTTAACTTTTGCTTGTTTGTAAAGGTTTTAATTTCTCTGTCAAATCTGAATGAGATCCTTGCTGGGTAGAGTAATCTTGGTTGTAGGTTTTTCCCTTTCATCACTTTAAGTATGTCCTGCTACTCCCTTCTGGCTTGCAGAGTTTCTGCTGAAAGTTCAGCTCTTAACCTTATGGGGGATTCCCTTAAGGAATTCCCTTGTATTTTATTTGTTGTTTTTCCCTTGCTGCTTTTAATATGTTTTGTTTGTATTTAATTTTTGATAGTTTGATTAATATGTGTCTTGGCATGTTTCTCCTTGGATTTATCCTGTATGGGACTCTCTGCATTTCCTGGACTTGATTGACTATTTCCTTTCCTATGTTAGGGAAGTTTTCAACTATAATCTCTTCAAATATTTTCTCAGTCCCTTTCTTTTTCTCTTCTTCTGGGACCCCTATAATTTGAATGTTAGTGTGTTTAATGTTGTCCCAGAGGTCTCTGAGACTGTCCTCCATTCTTTTCATTATTGTTTCTTTATTCTGCTCTGTGGTAGTTATTTCCACTATTTTATCTTTCAGGTCACTTATCTGTCCTTCTGCCTCAGTATTCTGCTATTGACTCTTTCCAGAGAACTTTTAATTTCATTTATTGTGCTGTTCATCATTGTTTGTTTGCTCTTTAGTTCTTCTAGTTCCTTGTTAAATGTTTCTTGTATTTTCTTCATTCTATTTCCAAGATTTTGGATCATCTTTACTATTATTACTCTGAATTTTTGTTCAGGTAGACTGCCTATTTCTTCTTCATTTGTTTGGTCTGGTGGGCTTTTTCCTTGCTCCTTCATCTGAGGCGTATTTCTTAGTCTTCTCATTTTGTTTAACTTACTGTGTTTGGGGCCTCCATTTTGCAGACTGTAGGTTCGTAGGTCCTATTGTTTTTGGTGTCTGCCTTGGTTCATTGGCTTGTTTAGGCTTTCTCATGGAGCGGACTGGTGCCTTTGTTGTGGTGGGTGAGGCTGGCTCTTGTCTTTCTGGTGGGCAGGGCCATGTCTGGTGATGTGTTTTGGGGTGTCTGTGAACTTGGTATGTTTTTAGGCAGCCCCTCTGCTAATGGGTGGGGTTGTGTTCGTGTCTTGCTACTTGTGTGGCATGGGGTGTCCAGCAATGGAGCTTGCTGGTTGTTGAGTGCAACTGGGTCTTAGCGTTGAGACGGAGATCTCTGGGAGAGCTCTCGCCAATTGATATTACATGGGGCTGTGAGCTCTGGTGGTCCAGTGTCCTGAACTCGGCTCTCCCACTTCAGAGATCAGACCTGATATCAAGCCGGGGCACCAAAACCCTGTCAGCCACATGGCACAGAAGGAAACAGAGAAAGAAAGAAAAAAAAATTAAATGAATAAATTTAAGAATTATTAAAAAAATAATAATAAAAAGAAGAGAGCAACCAAACCAATAAACGAGTCCACCAGTGATAACAAGCGCTAAAAACTAAACTAAGGTAAAAATAAAAATCAGAAACAAATCAGTCTCAGACAGCAAACCCCAAGTCTACATTTGCTCCCAAAATCTACTGCCTCAATTTTGGGGTGATTTGTTGTCTATTCAGGTATTCCACAGATGCAGGGTACATTAAGTAGATTGTGGGGATTTAATCCGCTGCTCCTGTGGTTGCAGGGAGAAATTTCTCTTTCTCTTCTTTGTTCGCACAGCTTCTGGGATTCAGCTTTGGTTCTGGCCTTACCTATGTGTGTAGGTGCCCTCAGGCATCTGTTCCCACCAGATAGGATAGGGTTAAAGCAGCCGCTGGCTAGGGGGCTCTTGCTTATTCAGGCTCGGGTGAGGGAGGGGTACGGTAGTTATAATTGGAATGCAGGGTGAGCTTTCAGCAGCAGAGGCCATTGTGACGTTGCAACAGCCTGAGGCGCACCCTGTGTTCTCCTGGGGAACTTGCCCTGGCTCATGGGGCCCTGGCAGCGGTGGGCTGCACAGGCTTTGGGGGCATGGGGGTGTGGGTAGTGACCTGTGCTTTCACACAGGCTTCTTGGTGGCTGCAGTAGTAGCCTTAGCGTTCCATGCCAGTCTCTCGAGTCCGAGCTGATAGCCACGGCACACGCCCATCTCTGGAGCTCCTTTAGGCGGTGCTCTGCCTTCTGTGGGCAGACAGGGAAGGAATCCCCTCTCTTCGGGCACCCCAAAACAATGGTCTCTTGCCTCTTAGGCAGTTCCAGACTTTTCCCCAGACTCCCTCCCAGCTATCTGTGGCGCACTAGCCCCCTTCAGGCTGTGATCACGCAGCCAACCCCAGTCCTCTCCCTGGGATCTGACCTCCGAAGCCTGAGCCTCAGCTCCTAGCCTCCACCTGCCCCAGTGGCTGAGCAGACAAGGCTCTCAGGCTGGTGAGTGCTGGTTGGCACCAGTCCTCTGTGTGGGAATCTGTCCGCTCTGCCCTCTGCACCCCTGTTGCTGTGCTCTCCTCCGTGGCTCCGGAGCTTCCCCCTCGCCCACCCCCTGTCTCCACCAGTGAAGGGGCTTCCCAGTATGTGTAACCTTTTTCTCCTTCACAACTCCTTCCCAGAGGTGCAGGTCCTGTCCCTATTCTTTTTTTTTTTTTTTTTTTTGCGGTACGCGGGTCTCTCACTGTTGTGGCCTCTCCCGTTGTGGAGCACAGGCTCCGGATGCGCAGGCTCAGTGGCCATGGCTCACGGGCCCAGCCACTCTGTGGCATGTGGGATCTTCCCAGACCAGGGCACGAACCCGCATCCCCTGCATCGGCCGGCGGACTCTCAATCACTGCGCCACCAGGGAAGCCCCCCATCCCTATTCTTTTGTCTCTGTTTTTTCTTTTTTCTTTTGCCCTACCCAGGTATGTGGGGAGTTTCTTGCCTTTTGGGAGGTCTGAGGTCTTCTCCCAGCGTTCAGTAGGTGTTCTGTAGGAGTTGTTCCACATGTAGATGTATTTCTGATGTATTTGTGGGGAGGAAGGTGATTTCCACCTCTTATTCCTCTGCCATCTTGAAAGTCCCTCCTCTTTTAATAAATACATTTTAAATCCTTAACTTTCTATTGCATATGTATGCTCCCAGTAGTTTAAGGAAGTACATTTTCTGTGACAAGTTATCATAGCACCTATCTACCTCTTTTACTGTTCCTCTTGGTCAAATTATTCCTTAAATAAGTTCATATTACATCAGTCAATATCACTGATGATTCCGAATGCAATATATGAGAATTTCAATGGATATTACAAGTAAGTTATTAATCATTCTATAATACTTTCTCTTTGGCTTGAGTTTGGATCAAATTTCATGGTAATCATTAAAGGTAAAATTATCTAATTAAACGTGTAGTGTAAAAGAGCAGGAAAAGTTTTAATGGGAATAGTTCCATCTTTTATTTTCTTCCAACAATACTAATATAACCCATGGTTTTACATTATGCACATATCCCCATATGTTCAATTTGTGGCTATATAGAAGAAGATAAATAATCTAAGCTCTCCATAAATTGCCTATAGTACTGTTCCTCATTCTTTATCTCATCTGATGCTCCATATGTCAATAATATTAGTGAAATTAGATATATATTTACTTTTTTATTTCACTCCCTCAAGGATTTACACAAATTGTTAGTGCTTGCTTTGGATTTTTTTAAACTACAGATATTTGTCTTACCTTGTTAAAGCAGAAAGTGGAGCATTTCCCTAACAGGAAATTGGTATTAGATTTTATCTGTAAAATATCATACTAAACGGATATCACAGGATTATCTTTATTTAATTATGTTAGCCGTAAAATCTTTATTGGAGCCTGTTACTTTAGGGCTTCAATCTATTTTTTAATGAATACAGAAACCACCATCTATAAAATGTTTAAATTTCTTATATTTGCAAGGATTGACCACCTCTGGTTTAATGATCTCTAGGGACAGGTGGGAATAGGAACACCTGGTAAACCGAATCTGACAGTGATATTTTATATTATGTGAACTCCAGTAAGCCTCAGGAGTCACAAAATGGATCAGTCTTTGCCTTATACAGACAGAGATACTTTCACACAGCATACACCATGGTTTTCAAGTTCCCTCCCACCAAATCTATTGCCCTCCTATCACAATACTTTAGCTACTCATATCCATTTAATAATAAGTTGATCATCCCCAGGGGTCCAGCTAAGCTGCAGAAAACTGAGTGACTAAATGTAATCTTATTCATTGCTAGGCAATGCATCTGAAATTTTGACATTATAAACTGACCTTGACCTGAATCCTTGCCTCCCCAAGCTATGCAACAAATATCCTAAGCAGTCTTCACCACTGTTAATCTATAGACTTGTTGATAGGGGCTGTAATAAACCATAAGGATCTGGCTCTCCTGATCTTAATATAGTCATTCTTTCTGAATTAGCTGGGAGACAAAGAAACAAAGGCATTATGTGGATATTTGGACAGGCAAAACAGTTCTTACTTAAATAAAAATATCTTTCGATGACTAATGTAATAAATTTGAAAAAATAGTCTATCTTCTAAGAGCTTAATGTTAACATTATTTTAAGTCAGGTAATCGGATAGCATTATAAATAAAATTGGGCCTTAAATTATACCTCACATAAATCAAAAACAAAACAAAACTACGGTAGTAGGTATCATCTCAGTGTTTTGAAATCAGCACTGAGTTCTGATAAAATGCTCTCCCACAGTGGATATTAAGGATATTGACTCTGGTCATTATGTTATCTAGTCCATGGGTAATATGGTGTTTTGAGTCTTCCTCTGTGTAATGAAGAGTATTTTGAAAATGATTAAATTACAAAAGCATTGCATTTATATATTGCATTTATATATGTGCATCTTGTAATGAGGGACATCATGAGACTATGATCACACAAGGTTGTGAGTGTGAGAATGCGTTGTGCATTCTATCTCGAGAGGTTAGCATTGAAAATAAGTGTCTTAATCTTATGTTCATATCAAAGTGTTGTGGTATATTTTTAAATACACTAAATTTGTACTTATGAGTCTGTGATAATAATCACTGAAAAAATAGATAACAATAAAAAGATGTAAATGAAAGTAACTTCATATCTAATATAGGAAAGAAATGAAAAAGTCACATTTGGTTTTCTCCGTGAATAGAATGAAAGAATTGAGATTTTGCTAATAGCTATTGTTAATAGTTTATGGTTGTTAAAGGATGTTATTACCATCAGTAGAAGCCTTCTGAATTCCCTACAGTTGTTGATAATTTACTACATTCATTTTTAGAAACTGTAAGCATAAATCTAATTATTGCATCTGAACATACATAATTATTTATTGCTATAGAATATCCATTTTAGCACATTATTGAAAACCTTTTTTTCCCCATAAAATGAATTTCATGCCTGACTGAAAATATTTCTTTAATTTTGAGTTATGACAAAAACACATTTAAAGCAATGTAGCTTTAACATGAAATGGACTTTTTATCTTTAATAGCTATATTTTATAATGTTTATCATTTGAATAATTCATGGAATCCTAGTATTTAAAGGTTGGAAAGGGCATTAGAGATTATCTGAGTAAAGTATTTACTCCCACCTATGCTAACTCTAGGGGAAAAAAACCCCAAAACCAAATATTGTTGTAAAAATGAACACATATATATATATATGTAGATATAGATGTAGATATATATATATACTATACTTTGTGTATATATATGTGTGTGTGTGTAGACTCAGTCTACCAATTCAAATGCTAATCTCTTCTATAGAAACCCTACAGACAAACCAGAAATAATAGAATTAATGTTTTACCAGCTATCTGGGCATCCCTTGGCCCAGTCAACTTGACAAATAAAATTAACCATCACAGGCTAGCTCACATATTTAAAACAGTCATGAAAAACTGACAGGAGGCTCTCATGCACATGAGTGAAACTTGTCTACTGGTACGTTTCACTGTAGGCTGTTTTGGTATGAACCAAGCACTTCAACTGATATTCACAAAATGGAATGATTAAAAAAAAATTTTCTTTAGATAATCCACATTTTTTACCTCCTTCCTGGAAGTGTAAGCTTAGCCTGGGAATTAAACATGGGAAAGTGGATAAGTATCTTGCCATTCATCAGCAGATGTTCATTCAATTAATCAGCTTCTGCCTTTTACATAAGCCCTCTAGGCCCTTGTGTCTGGTTTTCTTTCTGGTCCCCCATTTGTAAAGAGTGAACTTCTTGTCTCCAGCTAGTGTAATGGGGACATAGGATCTGGCTGAGTGATTTAGTAGGAAAGAGTTAAGGATTTAAACCTCTTTATGCAGATTTTTCAATCATCGCTCCTGATTTTACACCCAGTTCTGCCCTTACATTCAGAGGTTACTCCACTTAGTGAAACTTTCTGGGCTTCCAAGACTCAAACAGGATACCTCTTGTTTAAATCTCTCTATATAAACAGGTTTTGGCTTCTGTCATTAATATAACTATCACCTGTTCACTTAGTTTTCATCCTCCAAAATTATATTTATTTCTCTCATGTGTTCTCAGTTTCTCTAGATTCTTGTGGATTTATAACTTTCTTTGCTTTCATTTTAGTTGGAATTCAGAAATGAACATATAAATGTGAATTTTCAATGTCTATGTTTTCTATCTTATCTAAATAACAGATAATGCTGCATAGAAAAGAGATTTAACAAGAAATTTTAGCAACAGCCCTGCCTTTAAATACAAAAGAAAGGCCTTAATAAGCTTCTTAATGTTGCAAAAATATGTGTATTTTATTCGAAATTTCCATACAACTTTCATTTTTAATGTTCATCTTCTAATCGTATTTTTATGTGAAGATTATAGAAGTCTTACCAGAAACTGGTACATTCCTTATGTGGAAACTTTTCTCATTTATTTTAGAATACATCATTATTTCACAAACACTGTGGAATTAGGAATAGTATAATTTTTTTTTTTATATTAGCTCCTCTAATCTAGTATGTCTGATAGGAAGAATGGCATTTTCTGTGGGTGGCTGAACAATACAGTCTTTCAATCTGTATTTTAGTGATTGTCCACTGATGACACCCTCCAAGCAATCTGTTGTCAAAGCACAATTTCTCCTGATAGAGTTGGTTTTTTTAAGTTTTGCCAGAGACAATCCATGCTTCAGTATTTAAGCAGAATCCAGCCAAGTAATTCACACATTCCACTTTTGCTTTTTTGATTACTAAGTATTATATATTATTGGGCACATGTGTCTACACTATGGTATAAGTTCTTTTTCCTGCTTTAACTTTGAAGGCAGGGAAATAATTTCTTGGACTACATATTTGATTAAAGCATGACATTAAGTGTAGAAATTAAGAATTTAAAGGTGAACCAATTTGAAAATGTCACTTCAGTATTTAGAAGAATATAATTGATGCATGGATTTCCAAAATTTGAATATGCATAAATTATTCACTTAAGCACTGTTCATTATTGCAGTCAGCTTTATTGGAGGTGGTTACAGACATGGAAACAGTATTAGCTTGTATAGGCTTTTTAAAATAATTGTCCCTCTGACTTTTGATATGGTTTGTGAAGAGTGAATTTCGTGTTATTTTGTGTGGCAAGGTAACACCCATGTCCAGGTGCCATCTAGATTTGGAGAACCAGAATAATTTTCTCTATCAAGGAATCCTTTTATGATACAAAGAACACTACTATACTATCAAAGTGGGGACAAAAGGCTTGGGCAAGCCCTGATTAAGGCAATTTTTAACGCAAGTAGCAAGAATATCTGTTCTTCCCTAGCTGCCTGGAAGCTTTCCTTCTGACTGTGGCAGAGCCCCTAGGACTAGTCAAAGGAAAGATGTCTGTCCATTCAAAGGTTTGGAGTCAATTACCAGAGCCACAGAGGACTGTGAGGCTTGTGAAAGTAAAGGCAAATGACAATAGAAAAATTCTTGAGTATTTTGAAATTCTAAGAAAAAATGTACAGCTAGAGAGAGCAATTTGAACATTCCACAGGCTCTCATTGTTGATATTCGTCTGATTTTGTAATTGTGTAGATGTGATTTTTTTTTCTTTTTCCACATTAAATATTGGGTGACTACAGATTTAAATGATTTTCAGGCAGTTCGAAGAACCCCCGCAACTGTAGGCAAACAAAGTTTGCATGCCTTGTTCAGTATACATAGCATTTATTTGGGGAGCAGTTTGACATATTTCATCAGATTCTTAAAGTGGTATTTATATTAAAAATGGTTAAAAAGTGGACTTAGAGGTATTCTCTGGAAGGGAGGTATGACTATTGCAGTTTATCAAAAGGGGTAATACATGCCATATTGTTTGTTTTGAGCATTGAATCAGGCTTCTAGGACCGAGATTTATTGACTAATAGGTGTATTGATACTTGTATGCCATGACCTGAGTGTAAATGAAAATGTATGTTGTAAAATGCAAAGAAAATAAGTTCAAATATCAGTTCAAGTAAGACTTTTGCTATCATAAGCAGTCTCACTTTTTTCTTAACTTACCCTTTTGAAGTTGCACTATTTTTTTTTAACATCTTTATTGGAGTATAATTGCCTTACAATGAATGGTGTGTTAGTTTCTGCTTTATTACAAAGTGAATCAGTTATACATATAAATATGTTCCCATATCTCTTCCCTCTTGCGTCTCCCTCCCTCCCACCCTCCCTATCCCACCCCTCTAGGTGGTCACAAACCACCGAGCTGATCTCCCTGTGCTATGCGGCTGCTTCCCACTAGCTATCTATTTTATGTTTAGTAGTGTATATATGTCCATGCCACTCTCTGACTTTGTCACAGCTTACCTTTCCCCCTCCCCATATCCTCAAGTCCATTCTCTAGTAGGTCTGTGTCTTTATTCCCGTCTTACCCCTAGGTTCTTCATGACCTTTTTTGTTTTATTCTTAGATTCCATATATATGTGTTAGCATATGGTATTTGTTGTTCTCTTTCTGACTTACTTCACTCTGTATGACAGACTCTAGGTCCATCCACCTCATTACAAATAGCTCAATTTCGTTTCTTTTTATGGCTGAGTAATATCCCACTGTATATATGTGCCACGTCTTCTTTATCCATTCATCTGTTGATGGACGCTTAGGTTGCTTCCATGTCCTGGCTATTGTAAATAGAGCTGCAATGAACATTTTGGTACATGACTTTTTGAATTATGGTTTTCTCAGGGTATATGCCCAGTAGTGGGATTCCTGGGTTGTATGTTAATTCTATTTTTAGTTTTTAAAGGAACCTCCATACTGTTCTCCATAGAGGCTGTATCAATTTACGTTCCCACCAACAGTGCAAGAGTGTTCCCTTTTCTCCACACCCTCTCCAGCATTTATTGTTTCTAGATTTCTTGATGATGGCCATTCTGACTGGTGTGAGATGATATCTCATTGTAGTTTTGATTTGCATTTCTCTAATGATTAATGATGTTGAGCATTCTTTCATGTGTTTGTTGGCAATCTGTATATCTTCTTTGGAGAAATGTCTATTTAGGTCTTTGCCCATTTTTGGATTGGGTTGTTTGTTTTTTTGCTATTGAGCTGCATGAGCTGCTTGTAAATTTTGGAGATTAATCCTTTGTCAGTTGCTTCATTTGCAAATATTTTTTCCCATTCTGAGGGTTTTCATCTTGATTATAGTTTCCTTTGCTGTGCAAAATCTTTTAAGTTTCATTAGGTCCCATTTGTTTATTTTTGTTTTTATTTCCATTTCTCTAGGGAGTGGGTCAAAAAGGATCTTGTGGTTTATGTCATAGAGTGTTCTGCCTATGTTTTCCTCTAAGAGTTTGATAGTGTCTGGCCTCACATTTAGGTCTTTAATCTGTTTTGAGTTTATTTTTGTGTATGGTGTTAGGGAGTGTTCTAATTTCATACTTTTACATGTACCTGTCCAGTTTTCCCAGCACCACTTATTGAAGAGGCTGTCTTTTCTCCACTGTATATTCTTGCCTCCTTTATCAAAGATAAGGTGACCATATGTGTGTGGGTTTATCTCTGGGCTTTCTATCCTGTTCCATTGATCTATATTTTTGTTTTTGTGCCAGTACCATACTGTCTTGATTACTGTAGCTTTGTAGTATAGTCTGAAGTCAGGGAGCCTGATTCCTCCAGCTCCACTTTTCTTTCTCAGGATTGCTTTGGCTATTCGGGGTCTTTTGTGTTTCCATACAAATTGTGAAATTTTTCGTTCTAGTTCTGTGAAAAATGCTAGTGGTAGTTTGATAGGGATTGCAATGAATCTGTACATTGCTTTGGGTAGTAGAGTCATTTTCACAATGTTGATTCTTCCAATCCAAGAACATGGTATATCTCTTCATCTGTTTGTATCATCTTTAATTTCTTTCATCAGTGTCTTATAATTTTCTGCATACACGTCTTTTGTCTCCTTAGGTAGGTTTATTCCTAGATATTTTATTCTTTTTGTTACAGTGGTAAATGGGAGTGTTTTCTTAATTTCATTTTCAGATTTTTCATCATTAGTGTATAGGAATGCCAGAGATTTCTGTGCATTAATTTTGTATCCTGCTACTTTACCAAATTCATTGATTAGTTCTAGAAGTTTTCTGGTAGCATGTTTAGGATTCTCCATGTATAGTATCATGTCATCTGCAAACAGTGACAGCTTTAGTTGTTCTTTTCCGATGTGAATTCCTTTTATTTCTTTTTCTTCTCTGATTGCTGTGACTAAGACTTCCAAAACTATGTTGAATAATAGTGGTGAGAGTGGGCAACCTTGTCTTGTTCCTGATCTTAGTGGAAATGGTTTCAGTTTTTCACCATTGAGGACTGTGTTGGCTGTTAGATTGTCATATATGGCCTTTATTATGTTGAGGAAAGTTCCCTCTATGTCTACTTTCTGCAGGGTTTTTATCATAAATGGGTGTTGAATTTTGTTGAAAGCTTTCTCTGCATCTATTGAGATGATCATATGGTTTTTCTCTTTCAGTTTGTTAATATGGTATATCACATTGATTGATTTGCGTATATTGAAGAATCCTTGCATTCCTGGAATAAACCCCACTTGATCACGGTGTATGATCCTTTTAATGTGCTGTTGTATTCTGTTTGCTAGTATTTTGTTGAGGATTTTTGCATGTATGTTCATCAGTGATATTGGCCTGTAGTTTTCTTTCTTCTCACGTTGCGGAGCACAGACTGCGGACGCACAGGCCCAGCAGCCATGGCTCACGGGCCTAGCCGCTCTGCGGCATGTGGGATCTTCCCGGACTGGGGCACGAACCCGTGTCCCCTACATCGGCAGGCGGACTCTCAACCACCGCGCCACCAGGGAAGCCCTCAGTGAGGTTTTTTTTTTTTTTTTGTGGTACGCGGGCCTCTCACTGTTGTGGCCTCTCCCGTTGCGGAGCACAGGCTCCGGATGCGCAGGCTCAGCAGCCATGGCTCACGGGCTCAGCCGCTCCGCGGCATATGGGATCCTCCCAGACCGGGGCACGAACCCGTATCCCCTGCATCGGCAGGTGGACTCTCAACCACTGCGCCACCAGGGAGGCCCCCCTCAGTGAGGTTTTGATTTGCATTTCCTTGAATGTAAGTGATGATGCATACCTGTTGGCCATCTGTATGTCTTCTTTGGAAAAATATTCTGAACTTCTGCCCATTTTTTAATCAAATTGTTTGATGAATTTTTTGCTATTGAGTTTGCTATTTGCTATTTTTATGTTTGCTATTGAATATTTAATATGTTTGTTGTTGAGTATTGTTATTTGATGAATTTTTGGTACGAGTTGTTATTTAGCATTCTTTATTATTTAGTTATATTAACTATTTATATTTCATGTACATAAAAGGTAAATATTTTAATAGTCTCCAATTGAATCTTTTAACAATATGAACACATATACATACAAACACTGCTATATATAGTATAGTTTTGTCTTAAAGTTTATTTGGTCATATGTAAATACAGTTATACTATCATCTTTTGATTAGTATTTGCCTAGCACATATTTTTCACATATCCACTTTGAAGTTTATGCCCTTATATTTTTGCTGTTTTCATTTTTTAAAAACGTAGCTACATATTTTCTTTTACTGTTATATAATCTTCGTCTTTTAGCTGACAGTACAGTTTATTCATATTTTAGTAACTAATGAGACACATATTCATTTCTGAAATCACATTTTGAACTTGATTTTCATCTATTTTCTATGAATATTATTGCCATTTCTTATTCTGTTATACTTTATGCACTCCTTTCTAAGCTAATCTTATACAGTTAGTTATTTATCTTTTACAGAATAATTTAGGATGGCTATATATAATAGATAAAATTAACCATTTTGCAACTAAGCCAGCATAGCAGCTTTTCTTTTAGGGTTGGAAAAAAATCATCATTGTTTATTAAGACATCAGATTAAAAAGTTAGACAAAAGTTTGAGGTTTTGATGGAATTTAATTATTTTTATGCCCTATATTCTCGCACAAATTGGAGGGAAACTTGCACAAAGTTTACAGAAATTACCTATGATAAGATCATTCTTAACCTTATGCTAATTTAGTAGAATTGAAAGAATTGTTTCTCTTTTGGTTTAAATTTTTCATTTTGCTGTGTTTTGTTTTGATGCATGCCTATAGGCCAAATTTGAATTTGGGAAAGCTAAGTATTCATATAGTGTTTATCTGCTTTTTTACACTATGATCCATGTTCTATCTCTGATCCTCTTATGGTTCTTTCTCCAAGCATATATTCATTAAAGGCTATGTGTAAGGCATGAATCCTTTATCTTGGTATCCTGCTGTTTCCTCTTTATACTCAGTTCTCAAGTACCAATTATTGCACCCAAAATCCAATCAAGTTATACTAACCTGATGACTTTCACATATTTGTATTTAATGAGCTCTCACAAGCACTCTCATTCAGTGTTACGTACAGACATGCTTCTACGCAATATGCTATCGAAGCCTAAACCTCATACCAACTGATTTCACTCCCAGATTCACATTCTAAATTTATGATGTTCTCTAGATTGTTTCAGCGTTTTTTCTATTCTTTTAAACTGTATAATTTTTAGTAATTTTTGCTTTTCTTTGTCTGTCTATGCCTCCTCTAAAACTTGTAATTTACTTTTTGAAAGTTTCTATATACCATCTCTTTATCTCCATAAACAGTACCAGAGCTTCTTCATTTTCACATGAATTATTTCAACATCACCTAACTGCCTTTTTTGTTTTGTTAAATAAGCAAAGGTGGTTTTAAAATTCTTCAGTAATTTGAATTACAGATTTTACCACTTTTACCTACTTCTCCTGTATTTTTCTTTCTTTTTTGTCATGTTAGTCTTTTTGTCAAAAATATACTTTATTGCTTTTTATCAATATTCAAATTTAACTATCATTATTTTATAGTAACGTATACGTAGTACTATATGCATAGAACTATTATAAATTTAACAGTTTAAATACTCATTTAACAACATATAAACATACTCTAAAAATACCTTGTGTTTAAAACACTGAATTATTCCACGTACAATAAAACTACCTCTATTCTATGGTGTATCTTATTTTTGTAGAAATAATTTTCCCTTATCTGTCTTAACTAAAACTTATACATGTTTCTGTTCTTGCACTCATAATTTTTTATAATGGCCAACTGTTTATGTTTCTGCATTGCACAAGAAAGTTATTGCCTCTAGGGCAGAGACCATGCCTTATTCATCTTTATTTCCCTAGCGTCTAATACAGTGCCCAGTAGATAGTGTTTGTTGGGTAATTGCTTGTGAATTGAATTAAAATCAGTTTACAAGTGTTTCTCAAAATTAAAAAGCCAATAACACATAGCTCTCAAGTGATTCTAGTAATTGGAACTGAATATGTTATATATTTTTCCTTAGATTATCATCGATTGTAACATAAATATTGACTTCTGAAATATTCTAACAGGTGTTTTGATAGTACCTGTTATTGCAATGTTAATTCATAACAATCAGACATATTTTACATGAGTTTTGCAAAACCAAAACCAAAGGAGCCATTAAAATGACTACTTATTACCACAGTAGATTAAGTGTTGGGCATAATGTTGCATTAAATTTCTAATTGTTTTTGATAAAAGGAATATGAGTTCTGTTTACTCTGAGATTTTCTTAGGAAATACTATGCCTAGTATATTATCTTATTAACGTCTATAACTCAAAGAGAGAGTTTAAGACCGGATAAGCACTCAACTCAAATAATCAGGGTTGATTAATAAGAACATGTTTATGCCTGATAATTTAGTAGATTTTAACAAATTCATATAATTAATAAAGATAGTAATTTTAAAAATTGTTTCTAAAGGCTGATAAAAGACTACATTATTGATGAAAGGCATTCTGCAACTCAAATAAGTTTTAATAAAATATAAACTTTTCTAAATGAAATAAAATACAAACGGGTTTGGTCAAATATTAAGTGTACCTGATTAAGGGTATTAGTTCAAAATGTTGAATACGTTTCTGAAATTTCTCTCTTATGTATTCTTTTCTTTTTTTTTTTTGTAATTAAACCTATTTTAATTTATTTATTTATTTTTGCCGTGTTGGGTCTTCATTTCTGTGCGAGGGCTTTCTCTAGTTGTGGCAAGTGGGGGCCACTCTTCATTGTGGTGCGCGGGCCTCTCACTATTGCGGCCTCTCGTTGTGGAGCACAGGCTCCAGATGCGCAGGCTCAGTAGTTGCGGCTCACGGGCCTAGTTGCTCCACAGCATGTGGGATCCTCCCAGACCAGGGCTCGAACCCGTGTCCCCTGCATTAGTAGGCAGATTCGCAACCACTGCGCCACCAGGGAAGCCCTTATGTATTCTTGAATAAAGTCTTAAGGTATAACAGAAAGTTAGCAGAATAGTTTGCTTTCCTCAATGTCCCTATGATGGCAAGGAAAAGCCATTTCATTCCTATTATTTCTAAAAAATGATGAGGAGAAACTATTTAAAATATAGTCCAGTTGATTAAAAATTATACTCCACTGACAGTAGCTCCCTCCAAGCATGTTTCTGTCTTACTGCTTCCATTTGTACCTGTCTTTGAATCTATTATTCACCATTTCCCTCTTCAGCTTCAGGATATGTATCTAAGAACAGATGTAGAAATAGAGTAATTGAGACAGAGATACACTAGTGTTAGGAATGTCAAATTGTACAATCGTAGGGAAGAGAGTGAATACAATTTGTATTGGTCCATGAAATGATCCCCCTGAAGTTGAAACATGAAATCTGCGTACTCAGACACTATGGACCTCACTGGGTAACACCCTGGCTCTTTCTAGCTGAGTTCAGATGAATGAAGACTTTATTATTTGGGCATGGGACTTCTGTGTTTAGAGTTAAGCATACAAAGTAGATGAGTCAGAGACAGTTTCTGTGTTTATTGGTCATATTTATCTTTTCTCTCTTAAAATATGTTATACATGTTTTAACATCAAAGAATATTTTCCATTAGCAGTCTAGCTAGTATGTTTGCCCGAGTTTTATTTTCAGTGGATCTACTTATTTGTATATTACATGCTGTTTCCCAGACAGTTTCTACTACCCTTAATCTTACATTTCCTTTGCAATATCTATGTCAATAAGTGAACTACTGTTTGCATTCCTGAGCATTTTAGGATTATACAATAAAAGTTGGTCTCAGGATGCCTTTGGTGAGTATGAGGTTTGACTGATGTAGCCCAAAGAGGCAGAGAAGGCAATTACTCTTCCTCCCAAGTTCCAAGATGAGTTTTGTGACCAAGGAAATATTCTGCACAAGGGATCATATCTTTTCTATTACCATCACTTGAGATATCTACCCTAGGTGTTGATGATGTGCTTTGGTGGTGGAAGATGAGAAGAACAGGGTGTTTCTTTAAACTTCCTGAATATCACATGTGACCACAGGTCAAAAGGGAAGAAACCAGTTTCTAACAGTGAGGTCAAATCAGAACTAGCCATTGCCGAGGAGTAGGGAGTCCGAACATATGAGGAGAGAGAATACATGCTGATAAGCTGGGTGGTGAAGTTCAACTGCTACATTTCAGGGCATTGCAGGGATAATAATCATATGTATGCCAGACTGTGAGGAAGGAAAACTTTTGATATTTGTATGATATGAGAATATTATAACTTTTCTATAATTACAAGATTTGTAACTAATATAGACTATACACACATATATGATATAGTGGAGAAGAAAACCAGTGTACTATAAATGTTTAATCAAAAATAAATTATTATTTGAAAATAATAATTATATTATCTTCAAATTTATACATTAGATCAATTAAAATCACCAAGGAACTTGACAATTATTGTTCTTCAAATTGTGTTTTGTACTATGGGAGAAGTATCCATTCACAATTTTGTTGTTTACCATGATGGAAAAGTGCTCATTTTATGCTTTCTGAAAATGCAAACTAAATTATGCTAAAGGAGATACAAAATTGTGTCATCTACATGTAAATTGGTTTTGGAGCCTGAGGGAGGGATGAGTTTTGTATATATTATGTTAAGATTCTATCACAGTAGCTATTAGATTAGATTTTATTAAGTACAATAAAAACTTTTTCTGTTGTTGTTGCAGAAACTATATTGAACTGAAGTAGATAATTAATTACTGAAACTCTTTAGTTCCTTCACAATAGAGTTATAAAAATAGTAAAAGTGTAATGTCTTTGGAACATTAAAATATACACCCTTCTCAACTAATGAAGATTTTAACCCTCTAACTACTGCATAAAGGAAGGTTTTAAAATTCAATTATACCTTAAAATACCTTCAAACCTGAAACTAATAATGACACAAGACTGTTTTTACTGCTCTTTTGTCTAATTAGAAAGAGCATTGCCATTGATGGCTTCTTGAAAAGGTCTCAATTTTAGAAGTCTTTAAAACCCTAAGTAAAAACTTTTGCAAATAGGAGTAACTCAAAACTTCCTTGAAATTAAAAGGAAAATATAGTTGCTTGAGGGTATAATTTAGAGGCTGCAGCAGGAGGTGGTGGCAGTAAGAAGCCGGAGGCAGTGGGGTGACAGGCAAGTGGAGACCCTCAAAAATCTATAGTAGGAGCCGTGTGGTTGACAGGGTCTTGGTACTCCGGCTGGGTGTCAAGCCTGAACCTCTGAGGTGGGAGAACCGAGTTCAGGACATTGGACAACCAGAGACAATCACGGCTCCATGCAATATCAATCGGCGATAGCTCTCCCAGAGATCTCCATATGAACGGTTAGACCCAGCTCCACTCAACAACCAGCAAGCTACAGTGCTGGACACCCTATGCCAAGCAACCAGCAAGACAGTAACACAACCCCACCCATTAGTAGAGAGGCTGCCAAAAATCATAATAAGTTCACAGACACCCTAAAACACACCACTGGATGCAGTCCTGCCCACCAGAAGGACAAGATCCAGCCTCATCCCCCAGAACACAGACACTAGTCCCCTCCACCAGGAAGCCTACACAACCCACTGAACCAACCTTAGCCACTGGGGGCAGACACCAAAACAGTGGGAGCTACAAACCGGCAGCCGGTGAAAAGGAGACCCCAAACACAGTAAGTTAAACAAAATGGGAAGAGAGAGAAACACACAGCAGATGAAGGAGCAAGGTAAAAACCACCAGACCAAACAAATGAAGAGGAAGTAGGCAGTCTACCTGAAAAAGAATTCAGAGTAATGATAGTAAACATGATCTAAAATCTTGGAAATAGAATGAAGAAAATACAAGAAATGTTTAACAAGAACCCAGAAGAACTAAAGAGCAAACAAACAATGATGAATAACACAATAAATGAAATTAAAAATTTTCTAGAAGGAATCAATAGCAGAATAACTGAGGCAGAAGAACGGATAAGTGACTTGGAAGATAAAATAGTGGAAATAACTACTGCAGAGCAGAATAAAGACAAAAGAATGAAAAGAATGGAGGACAGTCTCAGAGACCTCTGGGACAACATTAAACACACTAACATTCAAAATATAGGGGTTCCAGAAGTAGAAGAGAAAAAGAACAGGACTAGGAAAACATTCAAAGAGATTATAGTTGAAAACTTCCCTAACATGGGAAAGGAAATAGTCAGTCAAGTCCAGGTAACACAGAGAGTCCCATACAGGATAAATCCAAGGAGAAGCACACCAAGACACATATTAATCAAACTATCAAAAATTAAATAAAAAGAAAACATATTAAAAGCAGCAAGGGAAAAGCAACAAATAACATACAAGAGAATCCCCATAAGGTTAAGAGCTGATGTTTCAGCAGAAACTCTGCAAGCCAGAAAAGAGTAGCAGGACATATTTAAAGTGAGGAAAGGAAAGAACCTACAACCAAGATTACTCTACCCAGCAAGGATCTCATTCAGGTTTGACGGAGAAATATAAACCTTTACACACAAGAAAAGCTAAGAGAATTCAGCACCATCAAACCAGCTTTACAACAAATGCTAAAGGAACTTCTCTAGGCAGGAACCACAAGAGAAGGAAGAGACCTACAGTAGCAAACCCAAAACAATTAAGAAAATGGTTATAGGAACATACATATTGATAGTTACCTTAAATGTAAATGGATTAAATGCTCCAAACAAAAGACATAGACTGGCTGAATGGATACAAAAACAAGACCTGTATATATGCTGTCTACAAGAAACTCACTTCAGACCTATGGACACATACAGACTGAAAGTGAGAGGAAGGAAAAAGGTATTCCATGCAAATGGAAATCAAAAGAAAGCTGGAGTAGCAATTCTTATTATCAGACAAAATAGACTTTAATATAAAGACTATTACAAGAGACAAAGAAGGACACTACTTAGTGATCAAGGGATCAATCCATGAAAAAGATAAAACAATTGTAAATATTTATGCACCCAACATAGGAGCACCTCAATACATAAGGCAAATGCTAACAGCTGTAAAAGAGGAAATCGACAGTAACACGATAATAGGAGGGGATTTTAACACCCCACTTTCTCCAATGGACAGATCATCCAAAATGAAAATAAATAAGGAAAAACAAATTTTAAATGACACATTAAACAAGATGGACTTAATGGATATTTATAGGATATCCATCGAAAACAGCAGAATACGCTTTCTTCTTAAGTGCTCATGGAACATTCTCCAGGATCATATCTTGGGTCATAAATCAAGCCTTGGTAAATTAAAAAAAATAGAAATCATATCAAGTATCTTTTCTGACCAGAATGCTATAAGACTAGATATCAATTATAGGAAAAAATCTGTAAAAAATAAAAACACATGGAGGCTAAAAAATAAACTACTAAATAATCAAGAGATCACTGAAGAACTCAAAAAGGAAATCAAAAAGTACCTAGAAAAAAATGACAATGAAAAAAATGACCCAAAACCTATCAGATGCAGCAAAAGCAGGTCTAAGAGGGAAGTTTACAGCAATACAACCCTACCTCAAGAAACAAGAAAAATCTCAAATAAACAACCTAACCTTACACCTAAATCAATTAGAGAAAGAAGAACAAAAAAAACCCCCAAAGTTAGCTGAATCATAAATATCAGATCAGAAATAAATGAAAAAGAAATGAAGGAAATGATGGCGAAGATCAATAAAATTAAAGCTGGTTCTTTGAGAAGATAAACAGAATTGTTAAAACATTAGCTAGACTCATCAAGAAAAAATAGTGGAGACTCAAATCAATAGACTTAGAAATTAAAAAGAAGTAACAATTGATGCTGCAGAAATACAAAGGATCATGAGAGGTTACTACAAACCACTATATGCCAATATAATGGACAACCTGGAAGAAACGGACAAATTCTTAGAAAAGCACAACCTTCCAAGACTGAAGCAGGAAGAAATAGAAAATATAAACAGACCAATCATAAGCACTGAAATAGAAACTGTGATTAAAAATCTTCCACAAACAAAAGCCCAGGACCAGGTGGCTTCACAGGTGAATTCTATCAAACATTTAGAGAAGAACTAATACCTAGCCTTCTCAAACTCTTCCAAAATATAGCAGAGGGAGGAACTCTCCCAAACTCATTCTATGAGGCCACCATCACCCAGATACCAAAACCAGACAAAGATGTCACAAACAAAACTAGAGGCCAATATCACTGATGAACATAGATGCAAAAATCCTCAACAAAACACTAGCAAACAGAATCCAACTGTGCATTAAAAGGATCATACACCATGATCAAGTGGTGTTTATCCGAGGATTGTAAAGATTCTTTAATACATGCAAATCAATCAGTGTGATACACCATATTAACAGATTGAAGGATAAAAACCATATGATCCTCTCAATAGACGCAGAAAAAGCTTTTGACAAAATTCAACATGCATTTATGGTAAAAACTCTCCAGAAAGTAGACATAGAGGGAACTTACCTCAACATAGTAAAGGTCATATATGATAAATGCACAGCCAACATTGTTCTCAAAGTTGAAAAACTGAAGCCATTTCAACTAAGATCAAGAGCAAGACAAGGTTGCCCACTCTCACCACTATTATTCAACATAGTTTTGGAAGTTTTAGCCACAGCAGTTCGAGAAGAAAAAGACATAAAAGGAATCCAAATCAGAAAAGAAGAACTAAAACTGTCACTGTTTGCAGATTACATGATACTGTACATACAGAATCCTAAAGATGCCACCAGGAAACTACTAGAGCTAATCAATGAATTTGGTAAAGTAGCAGGATACAAAATTAATGCACAGAAATCTCTGGCATTCCTATACACTAATGATGAAAAATCTGAAAGAGAAATTAAGGAAACACTCCCATTTACCATTGCAACAAAAAGAATAAAATACCTAGGAATACACCTACCTAAGGAGACAAAAGACCTGTACACAGAAAACTATAAGACACTGATGAAAGAAATTAAAGATGATACAAACAGATGAAGAGATATACCATGTTCTTTGAGTAGAAGAATCAACACTGTAAAAATGACTCTACTACCCAAAGCAATGTACAGATTCATTGCAATCCCTATCAAACTGCCAATGGCATTTTCCACAGAACTAGAACAAAAAATTGCACCGTTTGTATGGAAACACAAAAGACCCCAAATAGCCAAAGCAATCTTGAGAAAGAATAATGGAGCTGGAAGAATCAGGCTCCCGGACTTCAGACTATACCAGAAAGCTACAGTAATCGAGAGTATGGTACTGGCACAAAAACAGAAATATAGATTAGTGGAACAGTACAGAAAATCCAGAGATAAACCCACACACATATGGTCACCTTATTTTGATAAAAGGCAGGAATATACAGCAGAGAAAGACAGCCACTTCAATAAGTGGTGCTGGGAAAACTGGACAGCTATATGTAAAAGAATGAAATTAGAACACTGTATACAAAAATAAACTCAAAACAGATTAAAGACCTAAATGTACGGCCAGACACTATAAAACTCTTAGAGGAAAACATAGGGAGAACACTCTTTGACAAAAATCACAGCAAGATCTTTTTTGACCCACCTCCTAGAGAAATGGAAATAAAAACAAAAATAAACAAATGGGACCTAATGAAACTTAAAAGCTTTTGCACAGCAAATGAAACCATAAGGAAGATGAAAAGACAACCTTCAGAATGGGAGAAAATATTTGCAAACGAAGCAACTGGCAAAGGATTAATCTCCAAAATATACAAGCAGCTCATGCAGCTCAATAACAAAAAAACAAACAGCCCAATCCAAAAATGGGCAGAAGACCTAAATAGACATTTCTCCAAAGAAGATATGCAGATTGCCAACAAACACATGAAAGGATGCTCAACATCACTTATCATTAGAGAAATGCAAATCAAAACTACAGTGAGGTATCACCTCACACTGGTCTGAATGGTCATCATCATAAAGTCTACAAACAGTAAATGCTGGAGAGGGTGTGGAGAAACACGAACCCTCTTGCACTGTTGGTGGGAATATAAATTAATACAGCCACTATGAATATAAATTAATACAGCCACTATGAAGAACAGTTGGAGGTTCCTTAAAAACTAAAAATAGAACTACCACATGACCCAGCAATCCCACTACTGGGCATATACCCTGAGAAAATCATAATTCGAAAAGTCATGTACCACAATGTTCATTGCAGTTCTGTTTACAAGAGCCAGGACATGGAAGCAATCTAAGTGTCCATCAACAGATGAATAGATAAAGAAGATGTGGCACATATATACAATGGAATATTACTCAGCCATAAAAAGAAATGAAACTGAATTATTTGTAGCGAGGTGGATGGACCTAGAGTGTCATACAGAGTGAAGTAAGTCATAAAGAGAAAAATACCATATGCTAACACATATATATGGAATTAAAAAAAAAAACAGTGGTTTTGAGGTACCTAGGGGCAGGACAGAAATAAAGATGCAGACTTAGAGAATGGACTTGAGGACACAGGGAGGGGGAAGGGTAAGCTGGGATGAAGTGAGAGAGTAGCACTGACATATATACACTACCAAATGTAAAATAGATAGCTAGTGGGAAGCAGCCGCATAGCACAGGGAAATCAGCTCTGTGCTTTGTGACCACCTAGAGGGGTGGGATAGGGAGGGTGGGAGTGAGATGTAAGAGGGAGGGGATATGGAGATATATGTATACGTATAGCTGATTCACTGTTTTATATAGCAGGAACTAACACTGCATTGTAAAGCAATTATACTCCAATAAAGATGTTTAAAAAAGTCACCAAGGTGACATTGTATTAAAACAAAATAAATACATAATTCAAAAAATAATAAGTATACTTTAGCTAAAGTAGTTTAAATATACTATTGGTGAACTGTGAAGATAATACATTCTCCGAATACTTGTTACTGGGCCAAGTCTGAGGGTAGAAATATTTATATTTTAGAATACTATCAAATTGATAACATGAATATAGTTTCTAAAATCAATTTATCTTATTTTTAACCCTTTGTTAAGAGTGATAAAGGCATCATATGGTGGTTATGCACCCACCCAATTAGAACCTCTGCTATACATATTTTATTGGTGAGTGGATAGGTAAATTGTTAATTAAAAATTTAAATGTATAAACTATAAAAACTTGGAGATTATTTAGTTCAACGTTTTCCTATTTATAAATTAGGAGACTAAGGATAAAATCTGGTAAAAAAAAGTACATAGTGTTATGCAGCAAGTTAGTGACAAGGCTGGGGTTACAACTTTGAACTTATAACAACACAGTAAACCATACATTGCTGCTGAAACAGCTCGCTGTCCACCTAAATTTCTGCTCACCTTCTACAGTACAGAGATGCTATGGAGAACCAACTACTTAGTCAATCTAACCATCCAGATGTGGCCATTTGACTAGTTCCAGGAGGGCACTTAAAGTGAAAATAATCTGTGTTATTTCCTGTTCAAAGCTTTTAAAAACTCGATATGCTTTTAAGACTCGCCTTGCACCAGCTGGACATACACAATGATCCCCTAATGGATGACAAAATCCCAACTCAAAAGACTGGGTCTCTCAATCACCATTTGGAGGAAAACTGCCTTGTAACTTATAGCTTCAACCTTGTTATCCTAGTGAGAAATAAGCTTTTTTTCTTAAGCCACTGAAATCTCGAGACATTTGCTTATGCAGCTTGCTAACCTAATACAGTACTTTTTCACATGTGAAATAAGATGTTTAAATAGAATTAACTCACTAGCTTTAATTTCTTTAATTTTTAACTTATTCATATATTGTTCTTATAAAAAAGGAATAGAATTTGGATGAATTCTTAACAAGTTATAAATAAACAACTCTTTAATTTTTCCTTAGTTATCTTTGTATCATGCCTTAAATTTTATAAGGTGATAAAAGCATACAAATTTATTCTTTAATATGTATTAGAAAAAATATTGTTTCAATGGAATTTCTATTTTGATTATTTTGTTAATGAGTATTTTTGTCTTAAAAGTTTTTTTCTTTTTACTGATAGTTTTTTACTAATATAAAGTTATTTTTATACCGGTATACATATACATATGTATTTGTATACCATTTGGGGCTTGTTGTTTATTATATAAGTACTCTGTGGGAGATAGTGCACACATATCAATAGATGCTAAGTTTTTTGTTTTTTTTTTTTACCATAAACAACGCTAAATGAAGGACTTTCAAAATGAGGGACAGTCTGTTCTATTCTGATAGTGGTCTTCTAAAGACAAGAATCATCCTAAAAGACATAATCAACCTACTTACCAGGTGGTTTAGTTACTTGTATGTTTATAGGGAGATTATTCCTGCTTTCCTGCCCTCTTCCTCCACCTTAGTTCCAGGAAATTCTAGGAAATGTATGAAGAAATGGATCACAGGCCAGCTATTTTAACTTCTCCCACCCTTTTCTGGGACTTCACTCAATACCATCTTGCTACATGTTACTCAGGTATCTTTTTTATAATTTCCTTGCTGCATATTCTACAGTATCTCATATAAAAGAGAAAACCAACAAATACCCCAATTGACCAAGATTTGAACTTTTCAAAGGGGAATACACATTCTTTCTACAAATTTTGTTACTTGTGATCATGTCTCTTCACATATTCCTTGATATTCTTTTTTTCTGTTTGATTTCTGATTTTCATTTATCACTCAGAGTTATTTGGAAGTTTTTATGTGTTAATGATGACATTCAAGTTTATATAATTTTAATACCAAGTTCACTTATTGGTTTCCATGGATTTTATATCAATTGAAGTCTTTACTTAGTTTTCCGAAATAGTTTCTCACTTTGGGACTCATCATTTACATAAATTTTGTTTTTATTTAATTTTATCATTAAACCTGCACAGGCTTTGCTATACTTTCTTATGCTGTGTCAGAGGTATTGAGGTAATAAATGACACACAGTATCATTCTCTTTATCACCCCATCAGAAAAAAAAAGTGTTTTCCCTGTACCATACATTCCTGATGTCCTTTGTTCTTAATAAGGGTTGTTATTTAGTAAATTCTAGATTTTATTTGGTTTGTGAATGTAACCATATCCAGATATCATAGTACAAGATTTTACAGACACTTTTAGGTGTCAGATGTACCACAGTTAGAGAACAATAAAAAAGACCACATTGTTCAGTTACATACTACCCAGTGGTAGTTGACACAACTTGTTTGTCTTGATTCTCTAGCACCTCAGCCACTGGCTTTTACTTTTCTTAATTAAAAAAATTTTTTTTACATTTTATTTATTTTTTTATACAACAGGTTCTTATTGATTGTCTATTTTATACATATTAGTGTATATATGTCAATCCCAATCTCCCAATTCATCCCCCCGCACTTTCCCCCTTGGCATCCATATGTTTATTCTCTACATCTGTGTTTCTATTACTGCTCTGAAAACCAGTTCATCTGTCTAGGTTCCATATATATGCGTTAATATATAATACTTGTTTTTGTCTTTCTGACTTACTTCACTGTCTATGACAGTCTCTAGATCCATCCACGTCTCTACAAATGACCCAATTTCATTCCTTTTTATGGCTAATATTCCATTATATATATATACCACATCTTCTTTATCCATTCGTCTGTAGATGGGCATTTAGGTTGCTCCCATAACCTGGCTATTGTACATAGTGCTGCAGTGAACATTGGGGTACATGTGTCTTTTTGAATTTTGGTTTTCTCTGGGTATATGCCCAGTAGTGGGATTGCTGGGTCATATGGTGATTCTATTTTTAGTATTTTAAGGAACCTCCATACTGTTTTCCATAGTGGCTGTGTCAATTTACATTCCCACCCACAGTGCAAGCGGGTTCCCTTTTCTACACACCCTCTCCAGCATTTGTTGTTTGTAGATTTTCTGATGATGTCCATTCTAACTGGTGTGAGGTGATACCTCATTGTAGTTTTGATTTCTCTAATAATTAGTGATGTTGAGCAGCTTTTCATGTGCTTCTTGGCCATCTGTAAGTCTTCTTTGGAGAAATGTCTATTTAGGTCTTCTGCCCATTTTTGGATTGGGTTGCTTGTTTTTTTAATATTGAGCTGCATGAGCTGTTTATGTATTTTGGAGATTAATCCTTTGTCAGTTGATTCGTTTGCAAATATTGTCTCCCATTCTGCGGGTTGTCTTTTCGTCTTGTTTGTAGTTTCCTTTGCTTTGCAAAAGCTTTTAAGTTTCATTAGGTCCCATTTGTTTATTTTTGTTTTTATTTCCATTACTCTAGGAGGTGGATCACAAAAGATCTTGCTGTGATTTTTGTCAAAGAGTGTTCTTCCTATGTTTTCCTCTAAGAGTTTTATAGTGTCTGGTCTTACATTTAGGTCGGTAATCCATTTTGAGTTTATATTTGTGTATGGTGTTAGGGAGTGTTTTAATTTCATTCTTTTACATGTAGCTGTCCAGTTTTCCCAGCACCACTTATTGAACAGACTGTCTTAACTCCATTGTATATCCTTGCCTCCTTTGTCATAGGTTAGTTGACCATAGGTGCGTGGGTTTATCTCTGGGCTTTCTATCTTGTTCCATTGATCTATATTTCTGTTTTGTGCCAGTACCATATTGTTTTGATTTCTGTAGCTTTGTAGTATAATCTGAAGTCAGGGTGTCTGATTCCTCCAGCTCTGTCTTTTTCCCTCAAGACTGCTTTGGCTATTCGGGGTCTTTTGTTTCTCCATACAAATTTTAAGATTTTTTGTTCTAGTTCTGTAAAACATGCCATTGGTAGTTTGATTAGGGATTACATTGAATCTGTAGATTGCTTTGGGTAGTGTAGTCATTTTCACAATATTGATTCTTCTAATCCAAGAACATGGTATATCTCTCCATCTGTTTGTGTCATCTTTGATTTCTTTTATCAGTGTCTTATAGTTTTCTGAGTACAGGTCTTTTGCCTCCTTAGGTAGGTTTATTCCTAGGTATTTTATTCTTTTTGTTGCAATGGTGAATGGGATTGTTTCCTTAATTTCTATTTCTTTTTTCTTTTTTTTTTGCGGTACACGGGCCTCTCACTGTGGTGGCCTCTCCCATTACGGAGCACAGGCTCCGGACGCACAGGCTCAGTGGCCATGGCTTATGGGCCCAGCCGCTCCGTGGCATGTGAGATCTTCCCGGACTGGGGCACGAACCCGCATCTCCCGCATTGGCAGGCAGACTCTCAACCATTGCGCCACCAGGGAAGCCCCCTTAATTTCTATTTCTGATCTTTCATTGTTAATGCATAGGATTGCAAGAGATTTCTGTGCATTAATTTTGTATCATGCAAATTTACCCAATTCATTGATTAGCGCCAGTAGTTTTCTGGTGACATCTTTAGGATTCTCTGTATAGTATCATGTCATCTGCAAACAATGGCAGTTTTACTTCTTCTTTTCCAATTTGTATTCCTTTTATTTCTTTACCTTCTCTGATTGCCATGGTAGGACTTTAAAGTCTGTGTTGAATAATAGTGGCGAGAGTGGACATCCTTGTCTTGTTCCTGATCTTAGAGGAAATGCTTTCAGTTTTTCACCATTGAGAATTATATTTGCTGTGGATATGTCATATATGGTCTTTATGATGTTGAGGTAGGTTCCCTCTATGCCCACTTAGACACTGGCCTTTAATAACAGATTCCATAGTGATTAGATATCCAGTAGTCTCCTTGCGAAGGATAAAAACCTATAAAAGCAACCTTTTTGGGAAGGTGTTACATTACAGTAATTATTCAATAGGCAATTTAATTGGATCTCTGCTGTATCTCCAGCTGTACCACTCTCCTGGAATTGAGTTTCATCAAATATCCTTATTTGGGTTAACAATAATGGTGATTATTTGAGTCCTGTTGATGAGCTTACAGAAATGTTATTTCCATCTAGTTCAATACAGTAAATTCAGATCCTAATATTCCCAAAGAAATTTGTTATGGTAGGGACAGTGCTGATCAATCCAACACATATTTGCCACTGAGCATTGCTGATGTTCATACTCTTTAGGAAAATGTTTTACTTTCAAAACTATCATGTGCTCCCTGATGGCCAATTGGGCATATTCAACCTAAAATACAGCTCTTTTTAGGTAAACCATACATTTCCCATAAATGTCTTTTGCTTGCACCTGGAGTGGAGTTGTCTGTAATTCCATGCCACCAAGTCACACTTAAATTCATGTAACTTGATGCTCTCTGTTTTCAATTTATTCTTTTCTTAAATGAAACCCATCCAATCCACATTTAACACATTTTTCCTTAAAAGGTTGTTCACCAGTGGAATGGATGCCAGTGTCTTCTCTCATTTTTCCTTGATTAGCTAGGCTAGAGGTTAATCGATTTTATTTATGTTTTGGTTCCATTGACTTTATTGTTTTCTCGTTTTTAATTTTATTTATGTCTGCTCTCATTTTTATTATTACTGTTTTTTCTACTTTCTTTCGACTTAAATTGTTATTCTATTTCTAGTTTCTTAAAGGAATAAATTGCTCTTCTATTTCTAGTTTCTTAAAGTGAAACTTAGGTTATTAATTTTGAATTATTCTTTTTTTTATATGTATTTGATATTATAGATTACCCTCTATAAACTGCTTCTACTATCTTCCAGACATTTTGGTAAGTTTTATTTTAGTTTTCATGTAGTTCAAAATATTAAAAAATTTCTCTTGCAACTTCTTTGACTCATGTTTTGTTATTTAGACTTGTGTTGTCTCCAGATATTTGGGTATTTTCTAGCTATCTTTCTGGTATTCATTCCTAATTTAATTGCATTGTGGTCTGCAAACATATTTTGTATGATTCCTATTCTTGTAATTTGTAAAGGTTTATCTTACAGCCCACAATGTGGTTTACCTTGATGAATGTTCCATGTGAGCTTCAAGAGAATGTGCATTCTGCTTTCATTGGAAGTATTTTATATATACACTATATAAAATACATATACATATATATGTATATATATATGTACATATATGTTAGATGAAGTCAACTGATATGTTTTCATGTCATTTTGGTGAATTGACTGCTTTGTCATTATGTAGAGCCCCTCTCTATCCGTGATAATTGTATTAGCCCTGTTGCCTTAATTAAAGGCAGAAACAGTGTGAACTCATGTTTATTTTAATATATATTCAGATCAACTGATGCGGAATATAGATACATACACATGATTTAGTCAACACACAGTTTCCTTGTGCAAGTTGTTAACATGTCTTGGAAGCAGTGACAGCCCAGTAGCAATAAGCACACCTAGTAGCCAGATCTTGGTTTCCAATACCATTTTCTATTAAAGGAATCAGAGATCCTTGGAGAAACGGTTGATTTTAGTGCTAAGGAAAGAATTATACAGACAATCCTGGAGCATCTTATAGTTCGAATATGTAAAGGAACTTAACAACAGTAATTCAAAAGGCATACCAAAGTTGACACTAAAGCCAACCTGAGCATATAATGATGAAAGTGGGCACAATTTGAGCAGCAAAATGGATAACAGCAGTGTTGGATTTTAACCTGAAGAGTAAAATAAATATCCATGAGTTCATAATAAGAGATATTAATGATTGGAAAAAACAAATGAGGGAGAAGAGATGAATCTTTCATGAAAAATTCCAAATAACATATGTATATATGTTTACTCTTCCAGAATGCTGCTTCCTCCCTCCCCTCAAATATATGCTGGACTTTATGACTTGCTTTCGAAGAATAGGTAGACTCTAACAAACTTTTTCTTTTAGGAGCAGAGAGTAAATAATTTAAGCTTGGCAGTCCATAGATCTCTGTAGGAACTACTCTGCTGTTATAAAAGTATGTGAAAGCAGCCATATTATATAATGCATACATGAATAGACATGATAATGTTCTAATAAAACTTTATTTTTGAAAACAGATAAAAGGCCTGATTTGGCCAGTGGGCCATTGTTCTATAGCCATAGTACTAGAACATGAAAAAGGAAAAAAAAAAAAAAAACTTTATAGTGGAGAAGCCTGTCAAACGCTACTTTAACTGAGTGATGAAGGTTAACACCAGTGGTGATAAGGATGTAGATATTACACAGCCCTAAAAGGGTGCAATGAGAAGGGCACTTCACCTTTGTGGTGTTCATCCCCAAAACACATAACGCCAGTGTAATAATGATAAAAATCAGACAAGTCCAAATTGAGGCACATTTTATAAAATACCTGACTTTTACTGTTCAAAACTGTCAAGGTCACACATGACAAAACCCCAGAATCACACCTCTTAAAGTTCCCTGTCAAAATAGCTCTTTATATGCCACCTTGAATAAAATCATATCTAATGATGAGGATTGTCATTTATAATGAAAAGTGTTTGAATCACCATGAGATCTTTAAAAGATTTTAAAAAGATAAAATAGAGTCTATTTTCCCCCACTTGGGGTGGGGGAGACCCAAGGCCTTTTGCAATCTTATGGGCCTAACAGCCTCAGGTTTGTGTGCAAAGCTTTTTGTAATTACATTGTGCATGTTTTACATGGTCCAGAGTTGAAACTTGAAGATAGCATAATGCTATGATCTAAATGCTGTGTCCCTTAAAAATCCCTATGTTGAGACCTAACTCCCAAGATGAGGGTATTAGAAGGTCGAGTCTTTAAGAGATAATTAGGCAATGAGGATGGAGCTCTCATGAATGGGATTAGTGACCTTATAAAAGCTGACCTATTTTTAGTTTTCTGAGGAACAGCCACACTGTTTTCCATAGTGGCTGTACCAACTTACATTCCCACCAACAGTGTAGGAGGTTCCCTTTTCTCCACACCCTCTCCAGCATTTGTTATTTGTAGACTTTTTAATGATGGCCATTCTGACCAGTGTGAGGGAAACAGATTCATAGACATAGAGGACAGACTTGTGGTTGCCAAGGGGGAGTGGGGAGGGAGAGGGATGGACTGGGAGTTTGGTGTTGGTAGTTGCAAACTATTACATTTAGAATGGGTATACAAAAAGGTCCTCATGTCTGGCACAGGGAATATTCAGTATCCTGTGATAAATCATAATGGAAAAGAATATTTGAAAAAGAATGTATACATGTGTATAACTGAGTCACTTTTCTGTCCTGCAGAGATTGGCACAGCACTGTAAATCAACTATACTTCAATTAAAAAATAAAGACTGCCCTAGAAAACTCCCTTGCCCCTTCTGCCATGTGAGGACACAGCAGATCATTGCCAGCTGTGAACCAGGAAGTGGGCTCTCACCAGACACCAAATCTGCCTGCACCTCGATCTTGGAATTGCAGTGGGATTTGGACTTGATGACCTTCAAAAGTAAGTTTATGTACTACAATGCTGATATAATAATTCCTTAGAGGAAGAATCACAGGATTTAAGAACTTAGTCTCCCATAACACCACGAGAGAGTGGCTCACATACCAGCTAAATTCAAGGTCCGACCCAGTCTGTGAAATGTTTGCCAACTACATGGGCGGGAGTAACTAGGAATATCCCTTGTACTGTGAGACATAAATTATTATTTATTACTGACGGTGTCACTAAACAAGAACCCCAGAGACAGGTGAGACTGTTTGGGTTTGGGCAAAACCACATTGCTCACTTAGGGATACTGCTGGCCTCTATTCACAAAGTCACCAGAAAGAGATATGAATTTGAATGGGGCTTTCAGCAGAAACAGGCATTAAATTCTTCATTAAGGTTTGTGGCCAAGAATTCCCACTGGGATCTTAGGACCTGACTTTTCAGATGATTTTAAAAGTGTCTTCGACTGAAAAGCATAGCACAAGACTTTGGCAGAAATTGAATAATGCTACTCAGCAGGGACCATTGGGATTTTAGATTCAAAAGCTGCCTAATGCAGCCATTCATTATAGTCCTTTGAAAGATACTTGCTAGCTTTTTATTGAATATTTGTAGAAAATGCCCCCACCATGGAAGTACATAAAATAATCCTGAGACAGGTAATAGCTAGAGTGTTTTGGGTAAGGGAAACATTCAAGTACAAAAGAAACTGATCAGCAGACCTCATTGATAAAATGGAAATGTCATATTCAAGATCATGAAAGAGAAGGTCGGGGAATTTGCCACATACATAAACAGATTGCCTGAAGTGTTATGACAGAGCCCTCTGAGGGGCTGCCTGCTCATTGCTCTGTTTCTGAATCCTGTGATCATCTCCCAGCCACGACAAAACAAGCTGCTTGATTCTCTGTTGGGAGCTCCCAGATGGAGCTTTGCCTTGCTTTCTTGAAATTGGCTTTGATATATCCTACAGTTCATCAAACTCTGGTAAAAGAAAGCAAGTTCAATTTGCACAATGGGTGGAACTGTGGCCTACTTATTTAGAGATGGAGGAGGTATTATTTTGTAGTCATAAGCAGAGTGGCTGAGGAGTGGTATGGTGGCCATATAAGCACTATTGACTCTCCTTTGATGCTTCTGAGGAGCCACACACAGACTGAGTCGTGCCTGAGGCTAGAGTATCCCCAAGTAACTGTTATATGGAGTACACAGTAGCTTTTTGTGCATGTGGTCTACTCAAGATATGGTTTTGTGTGCACATGAATACTCAAAGTGTACTCGAGCCAGGGTTATACAATGTCAACAGTACATGTAGGGGATTGTGCCATTGTGCCAACATTTTAGACCTGTTCTCAGATTACTATATCAAACAAAACTTACATTCTGGATACAAATTATCAAATTAAATAGACTTGCTTACTCATTAGGTCTGCTCCCTGGTGTGGAAGTAATTTTTATATTAAGCAAACAAATATTTATGCAGTGTCTATTATATCTGGCCTTGTACAAGAAGTTGGAGTGATAAAGCCCTTGTAGCAGAAACACAGGAAGAAGTTCTTCCTGCGTCCTCATGGTGATCACCAAGCTCTAGCTTGATCATTAGGTCTTTTCTAAGATATTGGCCATAGTTGGCAGTAAGCTTGGGAGATTAATAAAATACAAGAGGACTGAATGTGTCACCCGAGTTGATACTTTATCACAACTGTCAACCTTGCCTGAAGAGAGCTGCAAGCTCACCCAGGAGGAACGTTGGATATTTTGATCATTCTAAAATTTAATGTGGTTACAGAGTTGATTTACAGCTGAAGTGGGAGTGTTCTCTTTTTTTCTCTGGGGATGCCTGGATATCTGATTTTTCACTCTTGGCTGAGATGAGTGCAGAGGGATTTATGATATGCTGTTTAGAGTCTGAAGCCTCTGTTGATCCCCAAAGTTAGCTTCTTTACTGTTGATTTGCATCTGGGCTAGTGGGTTTGAAAACCGTCTGTTACTTAAAGAGCCACTGAGAGCTTTTTCTGGCTGTTCTCTTCAAGTCAAGATTCCCGCCACAGATCTAAGTAGTTCAAGCCAGAGACTCAGTGTGGTTCAGGAACGCAAAATATGGACCTATGTGGAGCTTGTGCTGTGGGATGTCTCTCGAACCTCTGATTATTGCTTGTTCTCTCTCTCTCTTTCACTTCACTGTATCCTTCACCTTTAAATGAAAAGACTTATATGAATGTACTCTGTGGAGTCTGGTGAGGGCTTTCAAATATCCAAACTTGGAAAGCAATACAAATGTCCCTATAGGTTAGTGCTAGAAGCTCAAGTTATCAGGGTGAATTTATAGGAAGGATGCCACTGGATAGTGTGGCCTCATTCTTATTTTCTAATGACATGGACACCATGGCTGAAAAGGTTAACATGTCTGTCTTGTGGTAGAGATAAAACAAGTAAATTACCAATACAGTCTCTCCCTATCCTAAAGGGGATATTATGTAATGATACTTGGAAATTGATGTCACTAAAAACTTGTGCATGATACCTGGGGTACAAAACCAAACCCCATTTGGTTTATGTCCATAAACCAAATGGGGTACAGAATTTTATGAATAATATCCTCTACTTACATCCCCTGTCACTGAAGACGGGTGGTAAGTAAAGAGATTTCTGTTGGGAAGTAATGTAAATGATACTATAAGTTAAATAATATATGGTGTGTCAAAAATTACCTTACTTGATGGGGTTAAACATATGTAGCTCGTGATTCCCAGCATTAGAAAATATTTCAGGGGTCCAGTTTGAAGCCCCCAACTTATTTGACAGCTAGGGAAGATAATAGGGCAGGAAAAAACACATGAAATAGGTCTTAGAAAATCTAAACACATAATTATATCTCCTCATCAATACATGTATAAAAGTTTGAATAGCTATTGATGTTGGAATAAAAGAATAATTCAGTGGTTAAGAGAACATCCAGAGTTCTGTGAAAGATGGATATGGTTGCAATGAATACGTTATGTAGAGCTAATTACCATTCTCTATTGGATGGCTCAAGTCCAAGCCATCATCAGGGGCTTAGTAGGTTATTATTTAATATGAAATACCATAGAATATCTTGTAAGATAAGATGAAATGATACCTTTTCATAACGTGTGAAAAGATACCTGAGAAATATGTGGCGAGGAAAACTTGATTGAGGTCAGCTGTGGGGAAGGGCCTGTGACTCACCTCTCCACTGCTGGGAGATGCTGGAGGGAATGAACGACCCGAATGAAAACCATCCTTGTTAACATTTCAACAACCCTAACAAGATCACTTTTTATACATGTTACCAGTATTTAATAGTGGAAAATTCCAGGAGCCCCTATCTACAAATTATATGTAGCATGATATATCTGGTCTCTCTTGATTGCTTATTAAAAACAAAAATAAGAACAAACCTGGACTTCCTGGATTTTATGTAGCAGGGCTATACTGGATGATGAGGGGTAGGCACATATGCTATATAATTAGTGGGATCTCAAATGGAGTCAAATTAAATGGCTTCATTCATGTTAGTGTTTTCTCATAAATTGCTCAAATCTCTCCTGTTAATGTGAAACAAAAAAAGAGATCCAATACAGAAGAAATATAAATTTTGGGAAATTGCATTTGGCAGTTTCTTGATCCTTAAGGAAAATAATGTTTCATATGTTTCTGGGACTTGCCTTATCATTTGAATCTTTCATAAACATTGGTGCTGGGTAAGATTTATGATTTATACTGAGCCTGCTTTGATAATTCAACCATTTGAGTTAACACAAAACTGATATCATAAGACATATACCTTAACAATCTAACTCAAGGGAAAATTTAAAACTATATAAATATATACAACTCAATTGGAAGCATAATATTGGGAAAATGAATTAGTAGCTTAAAATATACCCACCAACATATATACAAATTCACAGAAAAGAGTCAGTTTCTTTTACATCCATGTTTTAAGAAAATTTCACAGAAGCATTACACATACCTCAAAAAATCTAAAAAATTGAAAATAAGAAACGTTCTCAGGACTTCCCTGGTGGCTCAGTGGTTAAGAATCCGCCTGCCAATGCAGGGGACATGGATTCGAGCCCTGGTCCGGGAAGATCTCACGTGCCGTGGAGCAACTAAGCCCGTGCGCCACAACTACTGGGCCCACGTGCCAGAGCTACTGAAGCCCATGCGCCTAGAGCCTGTGCTCCACAACAAGAGAAGCCACTGCAATGAGAAGCCCATGCACCGCAATGAGAAGCCCACACACTGCAACATAAAGTAGCCCCCGTTCTCTAGAACTAGAGAAAAGCCCATGCACAGCAACAAAGACACAATGCGGCCAAAAATAAATAAATACATTTATTTTAAAAAATGTTCTCAAATAAGCACAATAAAAATTATAAAATAATTTCGATTAATATAAAATTAAAACCCTGCAAATATTAGCAAACTCATTCAGTCACACACACACACACACACACACACATATATTATGCATCATTGGCCAATAAAGTTCTAATCGTAAAATAAGTTGGTTTCACATTAGAAAATATACTAATGCAAGATAACATGTTAATAAGTTAAAAGAGAAAGTTACACGATCAAATTAATAAATGCATCACAGGTCTTAAAGGCCTTTAATACATTAAGCATTCATTTTATGAAAATAAATCTTAGAAAATTAGGGATGGAAATTCATCTATAAGAATAAAACAAATGAAAAAATTAAAGAAAAGAAAGGGGGGGGAGAAAAAAGACACAGCCAACAAATAGTTGTAAAGGATTGAAAGTTTACCTGTAAGATTGGGAATGAGTCAAAGATATCCACAGTTGCCACTTCTCTTTAAATTATGCAGTTTTTCTAATTAGTACAGTAAAGTAAGAAAAAATTAAAAGTTATATGGTTAGGAAATAAAGAAACAAGACTGCTTTGATCTATAGATAATAGGATTGTATATGATGGAAATTCAAAATAATCTACTGAATAACTATTAGCATTCTAAAAAGTGAACATTTTACCAAGTTTGAAACCACTTATATAGCATTCAAATATCAACTTTCTTAGAATAAATTTAGGAGAATGGTGCAAAACTTGATTGACATAAATAAACCTAATAAACATTTATCAACAAAATAATTGTAAATTATATGCATAATTTATATAATTTATAGATATTGTCTGTATAAATATCTGTAAATTATAATTATTTCATGAGTGTAATACAGTTAAAAATTGCATTACATTTTGGAAAAAAAAAGTCCAATGCCCAAACCTTGCCACAGCAATTCCACGGTTGGTTCTGTTCTAGAGGAGCCATTGTACATATGAAAAAGTTGCAATTAAACTCGTTCTGTGAAGGACTAACCGTAGAAATAAAACATGATAGAAAAGCTATTTTTCAGTAATATAATGAGCCCATAAATGATCTCTAAGATGAGATATTATACAACAGAGAAAGTAAATATTGTAGGTGTGCACATTCATGTATGGATAAATCCTGGAAATATAATTTTATAAAGGTAATGGCAGAACATGATGCTACATTTGATGCAAATTATTTAATGTATAAAGACACACTAAATGGTAGTATATTTTTGTATGGATTAAAACATATATAATACCATTATAAATATCCATAGGATGGCTGTACACTAATTTCAAATAATGATTGTCTCTTGGGAGGTGAGGGAAAATTACAAGTGATGGGTAGCAGGGTTTTAGTTATATTTGTATTATTTAATTACTTAAAGATAATAGGAGAAAGAAATAAAGCAAGTATGTTCAAATCATTTTAGTGAAGACTATATTTTGCATGTCATATTTTGATTTTTCATTTTTTCAAGTAGTTTATAATAAAAAGAAAAAAATTCTGATTTTATGATTGGAAATTAAAAACATCTTAAATTTGTTTTTATGGAGAAATAGGTTGAAAAATACTGATATATTTCTTAGCCTTTGATTGGGAATTTTCCTTACTGGAATTTTATGGTATTTTTCACTCTTTTTGAAAGTTAGGCTTTATTATTTTAGCTCAGAATAACTTACAAATCCTCAAGATGGAAGTGACCAAAAATCATCATATATGTATAGTGTATATTTCTATTTTATGACGAATAGAGCCAAAGATAATGAATCCCTCATTGTTTTCTCTGAGCCCTGTGATGGAACAGTGAGAGAATTGAGTGATTGAAGCCAAATATTTAAGGAAATGATTGTATTTTTTTTCTTAAGGTCCCTTGCTATAAACATTTTCTGTCATTGAGCCATGTGGATGGGCTAGAATGAATCTAAGGGAAAAAAAATGGCCACAAGTTCTTAATGTTAGCTTGTACTATATTTTTGACAAACTTATTTTTTATATACTAAATAAATATTACCTTTTCGGAGCAGCAGCATACGGCAAAGAAAGTAGATATTGCTGAATTATCAAACAGCCCCATCCAATAGAGTTTCCATTATATGCTTACTTAATTATAGTTTCTGTTCTTTGTGACTCCTTTCTGAGTTTCTCTAACCAAAAGAATCTGTCTACTGATAAATTCAGTGTGCTTACAATAGCATCTAGCACGTACTTAGTTCCCCAAAAACATTTGTTGAATGGAAGGGTTGAATAAATCTAAGTAGTATACCATCAGCATAATGAATACATTAATGAATGAGTATAGTTATCAACAATGGACATTCATGTACCCACCAAACAAATACTTTCTGGAAGTAAATAGCTGCTGTCATAGACAAACTTACATGAAATGAAGAATGCAAGCACTGGAGATTAAGCTGGCTACTTCAGGGAACAATGATAATTTAAAGTGTGGGAATAAAGCTCTAATTTCAAAGTTCATCAAAATATAGAATGATATGCAAGATCTTTTCTTGGTCTTCAGAAGGCAGTGATTTGCTCTTTGTAGCTGAGTGCTGAAAACTAAGCTCAGAAATTTAATATGTGTGATACTGAATTTTAACATTAGTTGAATGCATGGCTTTGCCATGTCTTTTATGTGTCAGTAAATATATTGATTAGAAAAAAATGTGTCCAGCAGTTAGAATAAGCACATCTGGAAAAATTGGAGACACTGGAAAATATCTGACTGAAATGTTCAATATCTTTTATTTATTTATTTGTTTTTTTCCCAATATCTTTAAAGCATTTTCCTCTGTGCCTCAGTTTCCTAAGAAAGATTTTCCTTTACTGTTACTGATTGCCAATCAGAATGCAAACTCAACCTAGCCAGGTGGTATAATGTGAAACTAACGTAAGGAAGGGCGGGATTATACTCAAATAGAATGCAAAGATTTACTAATTTATATAAATGGAAATTCAGGGAATAGTTGTGGGGATGGATTTTAAGGTACTTGGCCAAAGAGAATGGAATGTAAATTTAGCTTGAACTGAACTTATATAAATCTGGACAAAATTCTGGCCCTTGATAATTATAAAGAGAGGCCAGAAAGCCCATGGTAAAATAGAGAGGAGAAAGATGGCCTTTCAGTAATGCCTTCTATTTATTCACTCCGTCACATGTGTTTCCACAGAGTCCTAAAGATTTACTTTCACTCATGTCAGGAAATACTAGGATTTTATAACAACAACAACAACAACAACAATCACTTGTATATGACTTTTCTACATTTGGAGTGGTAGTTGGAAAATCTACAAATGAAGTGATTTTCCTGATACCAGCAAGGATAAGGGAAGCTCAGAGTCACGAAACTGAATCATCAGATATAAAGTATAGGAATGTTTATCAAAATAAACATCCAAGTGGCATAAAAGTTTAATGTAATAGTCTAATCCAGTGCTTCTCATTTGCTTAATAGGCAACTGAATTACCTGCGTATAATGTTAAAATGCAGATTCAGATTGAGTAGGTTGGGGGTGCGGTCTGAGATTCTGAATTTCTATGAGCTCTCAGGTGCTGACCATCTGCTTATCCACGGGACAAAAGGTTTTAGTATCAGGGGTCTTGCCCAAAGAGATCTCTCCCTGCAGTTAATGGATCGTAAGTTTCTGAGAAACTGAATGACAATACACCAAAGCTCTGCTTGATTTATATAATAAAAACTTTAAAAAAACCCTATCTTTTAGTGAACCATATCTGCTATCCTTCTCCGTGCCTGTGTTAACATGCACAGTTTCGTATTCAGTGGCCCTGACCTCATCCAATTTCCAGAACTAATTAGCTTATAGAGAGATAGCATCTTGAATGAAAGAAAGGCAGATTCCCTGTTATAAATCCCCCAAATTCATAACATACATTCTTCAGGTCTCCTTTAATTGTATCCATGGTCATTTACTATGGAAAGGGAAATCTCCAACTTTTCAGAGATGACTAGATGCTTGTTTATGTGAAGTTTAATCTCTAAGGATCCAGAAACATCACAGTCCAGTATTCAGCTTAGGCGTCAGGAATGTAGGTGATTAATGTGTTTTTATCTGAATTGACTTCACAGTAGCTCCACTGGGTCCTAGAACTCATCATGGTATTATTTCCATAATTCCTGAGTCTAAGATTAACTATCCTCAGCAACTGGGATGATTCCTACAATACGTTTCTAAGCTATGAAACAAGAACTATCATTGTAGGAAGATCCAACTGCAAGTCATTTCACCTCCTCCATCTTTGCCAAATAGTGCATCAAAAGCAAGGCTGAATCCCTGGGAAAATGGCAGAGAGCAGAGCCACCATCAAAGATTTGAAATCATGGTCTCAACTGATATTTAAAAAAAAATATTTAAGGGTCTTAAATGACATAGTATTGTAAATCTAACTGGATGGTGAATTTAATTGAAGCTGCTGTTCTAGATGTGATATGCTTACTAGAACAAATTAATAGAAGCTTGGCACTTAGGTGCAGCTTTCAATATTATGAATATCAATGTGATTACATACATAGAAATATAAAATCAAGTAGCTTTCACTAAGTTAAAACAGTACTGTGACTTTACCATTTTCTCTCAAAGGTAGTCCAACTTCAGTTATGCTGGTACAAAAGACCTGAATAGCATAAAGTATCAAAGACCCTAAATGTCTTGTTCAGATCCATGTATAACTGATGGCAATAGATATATTCCACCAAAATACAGAGTTTGTCACACCAGTGAGGGATCTGGGAGTCCAACATCTAAGGATAAAACGTCGCTTATGGACTGGAGAAAAAGTTGCTTTACTTTTAGCACTTTACCACTAGGAATGAGAAATAGTCCTTGGTGGGCCACACAGCTATTCTTCTTTCCACCATTATATATTACTTTATAGCTATTCCCTGTAACCAGTTGATGCACACACACAGCACACACACACACGCACACACACACAAACACACACTGGAAAGTCTGAATCAGATATACAAGAGGCCACAAATAATATGCAGATACCAAAGGGAAGCAAATCATCATGATATTAACACTCAGTATTGGCACAAAAAGACCATAGAGAAAGAAACCCCCCCACCTTCCCCGATGTCAGTACTGTAGGCGATGAATCTAATTTTCAGATTCACCCAGAAAGAGAAATAGATTGACGTTAGCACCTTTACTGATTCTTTTTTTAAAAAAAATAAATCTGTTTATTTTATTTATTTATTTTTGGCTGTGTTGGGTCTTCATTGCTGTGCTCTCTAGTTGCGGTGCGCGGGGGCTACTCTTTGTTGCAGTGCACGGGCTTCTCATTGTGGTGGCTTCTCTTGTTGCAGAGCACAGGCTCTAGGCATGCAGGCTTCAGTAGTTGTGGCTTGCGGGCTCTAGAGCACAGGCTCAGTAGTTGTGGCGCATGGGCTTAGTTGCTCCATGGCATGTGGGATCTTCCTGGAACAGGGCTTGAACCCTTGTCCCCTGCATTGGCAGGTGGATTCTTAACCACTGCGCCACCAGGGAAGTGCCACCTCTATTGATTCTTGATCAGTTCCAATACTCTGGCTAGATAGGCAAGGGTTATTAAGAAGCAAAATTGGAAGATGCTTAAATAGGAGATTTGGGGAAGCTTCTGCTGAAGAACCTCTTTAATTATCCCAAATCCAGAGGATATTGTTTCTTATGTGAGTGTCACAGAAGTCTTCTATGGACGAAAGTCTTCTTAATAACCAGAATGCCACAATGATCAATTCTGTAGATAACAAGCATCCAGCCTCCAAGGGTGTCCAATTATTAGTTTTTGGACTCATGAACAAAGCCCTCAATGTGTCAAGGGTAGAAACTATGCATGAATTCAGTAATGTGAAGCTTTCTTTATGAATCTAAGCTGATAACACTGCTGCTGACTGCTCAATTTGCTTGTGAAGGCATCTCTGTCTTAACATCCAATATGATACCTCACCAGGAAGAGACTAGCCATTTATCCATTAGCATAATATTTATAATGAACTCTTATTTAGGCAGAACACTTACATTTGCAACTCACAATTACATATGCACAAAATAGAAATTTATCACCTGATATTGAAAATTTCATGGATAAACCTAATTTCAAGTATATCTGATTCCAGGTGCTCATGCTATGTCATCACATATTTGTATATTTTCATGTAATAATTCTTTGTTGATTTCATTCTTGGGCCTCTCCTCTTCAGGTAGCCCTAAAAATAGTCAGTTACAGCTTAACATAGTACCTAAAGTTGAAGATCACTGAGAAGTTCTGAGATTCTTTTTGCTGGGGCGTTGATTTCTCTGGCTGGATTTCCGTGCTTGTGTTATGTCTCTCTACCCCTGAGTAAAACTCTTTCCAGGGAAATGTGATTCCTTGATGGGAATGCCCAAGAGGTTTCATCATTGTGACAGTGAAATGTGAAGGTAGCTAATCGGTAGTTCTGATTAAACCACTGTAGCTGGCGAGGGGCAGTTCTAAAATGAAAAAATGATGAGAAAAAAAGAAAGCATGAAATAACAGATACACATTAGAAATAGAGGAAGCAGTGATTTCTCCATACTGTACAGAAACTTACTTTTTTATTTTGATTTGCATTCTCAACCCACTCTTCCTCAAAACATTATTTCAAGCTTACCACATGTCTTAGGTTATGTCCTCATATCTTATATAACAGTGCTTTTGAGTTAGAAACCCAGTTAAGTGAAAATAATTGAAATATGTCAAAGAAGAAGACATAGATATTTTCCATGACTATTATGATCTGATTTTCCAAGGATGCATAAAATTCAAATAAGTAGAAAAGTAGAAAGCATGAGAGTCCAAGATAAAAGAATTTTATTATGAAAGAACTTGATTAAGTTAGAGAATAGAAAACAGGCTGGAATTAATTGAGCCTACTCATTAGTCTTAACAAACACATTCATATTTCAAAATCTTTCTAAATTGATGTCTAAAAATTCACTTATTCAACTTCATTTCATGAATTCTAAATTTACTTTTCAATTACAATCTAAGTTGCTCTGTAATATGGTATATTCACTGTATTTTGCATGTAGGGCATGACTATAAATTAATTTGAATATATACATGTATATATGTTACATATGTACATATATATATAACTATCTAACCATGAGATAAATAATCATTAACTGAACATAGTTATGTCAGTTGTGTAGCAGAAGTTCAACCTGAAAGTTGTAGGTTTATCGGTAAATTATTAGTATAAATTATTGATACTATAATCAAATTTTCTTCCCTTATTTATTTTTTATAAAAGCAAACCTTCATTGCTTTTGGCTGCATATTTGTATCTTTTTAGTATTATTGTTGAATAATTATATGCTACATTTTATGTTTTCAGTATATCTGGTGAGACTATGAAAGATTTTTATACGTGTTTCTCAACTTTATGTGTTTGAGATCTTATTCTTCTTTACGCATTATATTATTTTGAATCTTAATTAATAAAATGAAGTCTCTATTTTATAGGAACTATTTGTAAAAAAGTAAATTGTTCTTAAAAGGCCATTTTTTCTATCCCTTTTAAAAAAAAATCAGGGCTGTGTGATATTTTTGTCTTCCAGGGAGAGGAGGCTCTTTATATTTTTGATGAAATTAGAAATTAAATGTTTCCACATCAATATGAGATTCTATTGAAAGCTCTGTTAAAGGCTAATTAATTGCCTGTTTATCTAACAGTTTTAATTTATGGCAACTGCAATCATTATAGGAAATTTGCTTATTTTTTTGACACTAAGAAACAAAGGTGATAAGGAAGCATCTGTAAGTATTATATGATTTTTTAAGTCCTTCATTTATTTAGTGAATTATTTCTGAGTGTCTATTTTTAACTTTATAGTTTAGAACATACTATTAGCAATTGTGAACTAAATTGGGTCAATACTTGATGAAATAAAAACTCCTTGATGTTTCTATACTATTCCTTAGGAGAGTACCTGAATCAAAGTAGGCACTCAGTAAACATCCATTGGAAGTCTCATTGAATAATGGTGACAGCTCTCTCTTCATCTGTACTGTTTAAATCCCTAGTGAACCGCAGCTCTCATGTGCAACTCTCAGTATATCTTAAATGAAGCCCCCACTTTTTTTTTTTTTTTTTTAATAATCTCAGCTTTGGTTTGTTTGTTTATTTATTTATTTATTTATTTATGGCTGTGTTGGGTCTTTGTTGCTGCATGTGGGCTTTCTCTAGTTGCGGCGAGTGGGGGCCACTCTTCGTTGCGGCGCGCAGGCTTCTCATTGCGGCGGATTCTCTTGTTGTGGAGCACGGGCTCTAGGTGTGTGGGCTGATTCAGTAGTTGTGGCTCACAGGCTCTAGAGCACAGGCTCAGTAGTTGTGGCGCACGGGCTTAGTTGCTCCATGGCACGTGGGATCTTCCCTGACCAGGGCTCAAACTCCTGTCCCCTGCATTGGCAGGCAGATTCTTAACCACTGTGCCACCAGGGAAGCCCAGCTCCCACTTTTTGATTGGGTTGTTTGTTATTTTGATATTGAGCTACATGAGCTGTATAGTTTGGAGATTAATTGGCTGAAGACCTAAACAGACATTTCTCTAAAGAAGACATACAGATGGTCAACAAACACATGAAAAGACACTCAACCTCACTGATTATTAGAGAAATGCAGATCAAAACTACAATGAGGTACCACCTCACACCGGTCAGAATGGCCATCAGCAAAATAATCTACAAATAATAAATGCTGGAGAGGATGTGGAGAAAAGGGAATCCTCTTGCACTGTTGGTGGGAATGTAAGTTGATACAGCCACTATGGAGAATAGTATGGAGGTTCCTTAAAAAACTAAAAATAAAATAACATGTGACCCAGCAATCCCACTGCTGGGCATATACTCTGAGAAAACCATAATTCAAAAAGACACATGCACCCCATTGTTCATTGCAGGACTATGTACAATAGCCAGGACATGGGAGCAACCTAAATGTCCATTGATGGATGAATGAATAAGGAAGATGTGATACATATATACAATGGAATATTACTCAGCCATTAAAGGAATGAAATTGGGTCATTTGTAGAGATGTGGATGGACCTAGAGACTGTCATACAAAGTGAAATAAATCAGAAAGAGAAAAACAAATATCGTATGTTAACGCATATATGTGGAATGTAGAAAAATGGTACAGATGAACCTATTTGCAAAGCAGAAATAGAGACACATACATAGAGAACAAATGTATGGACACCAAGGGGGGAAAGGGGTGGTGGTGGGATTAATTGGGAGATTGGGATTGACATATATACACTACTATGTATGAAATAAGTAACTAATGAGGACCTGCTGTATAGCACAGGTAACTCTGCTCAGTGCTCTGTGGGAAGGAAAATCCAAATGGGAAGGAAATCCAAAAAAGAGGGGATATATTTATACATATAGTTGATTCTCTTCGCTGTACAGCAGAAACTAATGCAACATTGTAAAGCAACTATACACCAATTTAAAAAAAAAGAAGCCCTAAGAGAAATGATTGATGAATCAGTGTTGTGTGCCAAACTTCGCCGTCTTGATTAATACAGAGAGAAGATGGAAATTACCTACCTGCTGGCAGCATCTTCTCAGATGATTCTCTATTACTAATTGTTCTTGCTTTGAAGGACTATGCTATGGCTTCTCCTGCTTTGTCATTTGCTTGCCAAAGTGCATCATGATTTCTTTACTTGGCTTATAGTTTAAAAAATAACTATCCCTTACTTCCCTTTGTAAGGGAAGAGGAACTCTTATTGGCTTATTTCCCTTTAAGACCTAGTTAAATGAATGAGTTGTTCATTTGATTGATTCAACCACTTTGTTTTACTGAGTTAAATTAAACCATTCACCTAATTTAGCAAAGTTATGTTGCTTAGTACAGAATTAGCTTTAAATCATAATAAACTCTGAACCCTAACAAATCAGTGCGATTTTTTTTTTTTTTTTTTTTTTTTTTGGCTGCGTTGGGTCTTCGTTGCTGTGTGCGAGTTTTCTCTAGTTGTGGCGAGCAGGGGCTACTCTTTGTTGTGGTGCACGGGCTTCTCATTGTGGTGGCTTCTCTTGTTGCGCAGCACAGGCTCTAGGTGCGCGGACTTCAGTAGTTGTGGCACACAGTCTCAGTACTTGTGGCACGCGGGCTCTAGAGCACAGGCTCAGTAGTTGTGGTGCATGGGCTTAGTTGCTCCGCGGCACGTGGGATCTTCCCGGACCAGGGCTTGAACCCTTGTCCCCTGCATTGGCAGGTGGATTCTTAATCACTGCACCACCAGAGAAGCCCCCAGATCAGGGTGATTCTGATAGTGTATTGATTACAAGTATGGGCACTGTGGCAGGCAGAATTATGGCTCCACAGAGATATCCATGTCCTAATTCCCAGAACCTGTGAATACATTAGGTTACATGGCCAAGGGGAATTACTGTACAGTTGCAGACGGAATTAAGGTTGCTAATTAACTGGTTTTAAAATACGGAGGTTAGGGCCTCCCTGGTGGCGCAGTGGTTGAGAGTCCGCCTGCCGATGCAGGGGATACGGGTTCGTGCCCCGGTCTGGGAGGATCCCATATGCCGCGGAGCGGCTGGGCCCGTGAGCCATGGCTGCTGAGCCTGCGCATCCGGAGCCTGTGCTCCGCAACGGGAGAGGCCACAACAGTGAGAGGCCCGCGTACCACAAAAAACAAAAAACAAAACAAAACAAAAAAAATAAAATAAAATACGGAGGTTAGCCTGGATTATTCAGGTGGGCCCAATGTAAGAACAAGGGTTTTTAAGAGTGGAAGAGGAAGGCAGAAGAGTCAAAGGAAGAAATGTAAATGGCAGAAGCAAGGCCAGAGAGAGGCAACGCTGCTGGCTTTGAAGATGAAGGTAGTCAATGAGCCAAGGAGTGCAGCAGCCCTTAGAAGCTGGAAGGAACGAGAAAACCAATTCTTAGATTTTCCAGAAGGGAAGGCAGCTCAGTTAGACTTCCGAACTGTAAGATAATAAATTTGTGACTATTAAAAAATAATAATAATAACTGTCCTTGTTTCCATAGTCTTAAATGTCTTTAGCTGAGAGAGAATCTCTTTTTAGTAAAATTTAGTGCCTAGATGAACAAGTAAGTTGAATTATTTACTGTTTACTTCCATTTGCTGATCGGGACTGAGTTTCATTTCTCTTAAGGTTTGGATCATTACAATTTAGATCAAGTTGGATGGAAAGCAAAAAACCCTCTTCTTGTAACTTCATATGTCCTAGAGAACATGTGCCCAAAGGAAGAAACAAATGTGGAGCAACAAATATTGGATATTTCATTAAACTTGTTTCCTGGGGTGGCAGTTCTTAAAATATGGTTTGGAGACCTCTGGGGTTCTCTGAGGTTTTTGAGAGGATCTGCAAGGTTAAACTCTTTTTCAAATAATCCTAAAATGTTATTTGCCTTTCCACTTTCATTCTCTCAAGAGCATGGAGTTGAATTTTCCAGAGGCTATAAAGAGTATGAATTCACAATAGATGGCATATAGAAATAGAATTCTAGTTGTCTTCTATTTAGCTAGACATTAAAGAAATCTGCAAAAACATAAAAATGTATTTTTTCCCTCACAATTATTTTTCTGGGACATATTGCCACTTTTCATTAAAAATGTTATTTTTGTAAAAACATAATAGGTTTATTAGTGTTATTTCAAATAAATTAGTAATATAATAGTTTGAAAGTTCTCAGTTTTAACTTCTTAACCAGTGACTATCAATGGATATAACGTCTTTCCTTTATCTTCCACTAAGAAGTAATATTATTACTGAGGAAATGGAAGTCTTGCAAGTTTAGGTTAAGCTAAATTGAAATAGAAAATTTTACAGCTTCCGTATTATATTTATGGGCCATTTTAAGAGTTCAGCATTTCTGCTAGTCACTTT